>NC_138858.1:24108660-24487558 GCF_965183815.1 Platalea leucorodia | reverse complement strand
CCTGAATTCTCCTTCCTCATTACAACGCTGGGGACTCACGACACAGCACTGCAAGCTCTTTTCACCTCCTTGCTCCGCAGAAATCAGATACAGAGCTTCAGAGAGCACTTACAGACCCTCGTGACAAACCCTCCCCTTATACAGTGCAATGTGGAAGGAGCTCAGACCTTGTTGAAATGAGGACCACATCTATCTCTGGCTGCCATAGACAACTTGCCACACTTGTCCTGCTGCTCAGAGCTGGTTGAAAATAATGATTTCTCAGCAAATATAATAGTTTACTCGCTCTCAGATGTTCAGTGGAAAACATTCCTTTCTTTCCCGTGCTCTCCTCCCCCACCACACACATTTTCTCTTTCCTCACCTCCCCCTCAACTGATTGAGCTTAGAAGGGAGAAGTCCTGAAAATCTCAGTACTGGAGCAAACAAGGCAAAGCTCTCTGCCATCACCCCTCACCAATAAAAAAGAGGCACGAGCCACTGTTAGCTACTGAAATTTTGAATAACCAGGCTTCCCTGGAAACTCGAAGCATTTTCTAGGGGAATAAAAATTGAATTTAAGATGCCAAAATTATCATTTTACAGCTTTCTTGTCTCTCATTCCAACATTGAAAGCGATGCCTTCCTGCTCATATGGGACTATGCTTCCAGAGGAGATTAGACTGCTTCTGTTCCACCATGTCTAGGAAATGTCCTATGAATTCTTTCTTCCTATAATGATTGCGTGAAGAGGGAAATCACCTGGAGTGCAGTGCTCCATTCTGTCTTCTATTTATGGGACTGCAATAAAAAGGGGAGTGTTTAGCCACTACTGAATACTGACAAACTTCCTCTTGTCCTGGAGCTGAATGAAATAGTTCAGCTGACCTTCAGAGGAGGACCGTCCTTTGAGGGGTGAAAAATAGAGTGATAAACAGAGGTGTTTCGGTCCCAGGCGAAGAAGAGTGCTGCCTTGGGAAGTGGAAAGTAAGTCCAGGCAGACCATGGTGGAATGAGTTGGAGAAGAGGCCACTTCTACCACATCTGAATATCATGCAGGTGCCCCAACAGTTGCTTTACTTTCTTATGTGTGAAGTAGATAAAAGTACTGGCAAATTCCAGTCATGCTGCCTGTGTATACAGGCTTCTGGAAATTAAGAAGAAAAAGCAGATGTTAGTTCTCTTGTAAAGGAAGGATCAGCACTCTGAAAACTGTGGGAAGGATTCTTTAGGAAAGAAATGCAAGTAAAGATGTGATGAAGAAGGCTACCGTGTAGGGAGGAGCTGCTGACACTGAGAAACATGAGGAGTAATACTTCGGAAGTAATACCTGTTGGTGACTACAGAGGAAATGGATGTGAGCAGTTACTATGTACTCTCAAATTAATGTAGAACTGTGAAGAGATGAAGGAGCTAAGTGAAAATAGATATTATCAAATAGAGCAGAAGGATATCCAGTGGTCTTCTCAAAGCCTTGGGATCACGGAGAAGCAGTTGAAAAAGGAAATGAAAGGAGGTGAACTAATTTTCAAAATTAGCATAGTCACATATGGCTGGGAAAATACAGGCACTCTGCAAAATCATTCAGCAGCATAAGCAGGGAAGTGCAATTAGGGTGAACACCATGCTAGGCAGAAAGCTGCCATGTCTGTTTTCTTACTGCAGTGGCAACAGTCATACTACCCTTTCATCAACTAGTCTGTCTCTCTCTTCAAGGTAATTTGCTTTTTTCTCTTATGACTTTATTGAAGAGCAGAAGTGATGGTCTGATGGAAAATGAGGTAAAGACAAACAAAGGACTGGGAGAAGGGAGAAGTCATTAAGTCTGTGGGTGAAGAAGACTACAAAGGAGAGGGAGGTTAGTAAATGAAGGGATAGAGAGGAGGGAAGGGTAAGGAGAGGACAGAAGAGATGGAGAGGTAATAAAATAGCAACTCTCAGCCCAGTGCATCACTCCAAAAAGAAAACCCCAGACCTATGCAAATATCACACTCCACTTAGTGAAATAAATGCATACGTAACATCAAGTCTCTGGAACTTCTGGCAAAAGATCTAAATGGGATTTCAGTACTTTCCCGTTTTCAGCCTTACACTGCTCTGCCAGAGCCTTGTGGTTGTTTACAGCCACTTGAGGATTAAAGACTGAATATGTAATAGAGACTTTTGAATAAAAGGCTAGAACCTAGATCCAATAAGCGTATTTTTGCATTTAATTCCATTTGTTTTAGGTGAAGTAAGATTCCTAAATACTTCCTCTGATCTGGGTTGGATTTCTTGCTCACAAAAAGGACAGTTACAATGGAGGCCCTAGGACTCTGTTAATTTATCCCACTTGATAATTCTCATCACAGATGTGGGAGGAATCAACTGTGTCAGTGCCATAGCACAGCAAACACAACCCATCTAAATTAACGATGTTGTGCTCGTAGTTAGTAAGATATACTCAGAATATTCTTTGTTAATCCAGTGCCCAGTTTAAAGAATTAACCTGGGATATATTTTAGTTGTTCTCTAATGCTTGAAATTAATGAGTCAGGTGTTAAATATCATTTCTGTTTGCTGAAGTACAAAGCTGAGACATCCAAATGAATCATATTGCACACAACTATTTTTTTTATGTAACTTGCAGGCTTTTAGGTGACTGAAGTACTAAACATTTTGTAAGTATATATAGATAGTTACACTTGTCATTTTTTATGTTTTGTGTACTTTTTTCATTTCTCCTTACTTGGCTACTGAATAATGAAAAATGGAGTTTCAGTTCATGTGAGCTTTGCTGTCTGATTAATTAAATTTTAAACAGAGCAAAAAATAATTTTTTTTAAATATAGGGAGGCACTTATTCACTGCTTGTTTTTAAACAAAAAAGTGTGGAAATATTCCTTTTCTTTTTTTTGTCTGGTTTGTTTTTTAAGGAACATTTTCATATATATTGAAGCTGACTGTTACGCCTTTTTTAAAGAACAGTATCTTTTTGAAGAAGGCTGCTAATGCTATGTAGCTGATACCATTGTAAAATCCATCTTTTATGCATACTCTGCTTTGACATACTACCAGCACTTGTTAAACTTAGTTGATAAAAATATTAAAAGAGTGGACAAGTCACACTGCAGTTAAAAAATGACCTGGAACAGTCTACATTTGTCTTTTAAGTCTCCCATTTCCATTGATGGCAGTTTACATAACACAAACCTAAGTTAAAATGAATTCCTTGTGCTGTTTGGGGAATAATAACACACAGAAATCCTTTCCTGTTTCCCTCTCCCACACTCAGATATTTTTGCACAGATTTCAGATTTCAGTTACCAAAGGACAAAGTAAACACAGCAGTGAAAAAATGAGCGTGATTTAATCACACGTAAATATAGTCCGTCCCCTTCTTCTTTTTCTACAATATACCACCATTGTTTTCCAGGTGGGATGTCCCATAGTAAAGAAACACAAGACAAAATTCCTATGTGTGTATTTATAGAATACACAAAGCTAGCCTGAGTAAAAAGATAGCATTTCTAACGATATTGTTGTACGAGGTCAGTCTTCTGTTTATCTACAGTACAGACTGTTATTTTACAAAAAGTGAAAGAGAAAGCTTTACATGTGTCAAGTGAGTATAGAAAGCGGTTACTGCCCTGCAGCAGCTTGACAGCATAGGGAAAGAGAGGCAAAGGCAGAAGTTTAAAAGCTACCGGTTCTGCTAAACACACTAGAACGACGGTCAAAGACAGACTTCTACTGTAAGTCCACATTACTTTCTCTTAAAAATGTTCTCAAAAAACAGTTCTAAAAATGGCAGCCAGATCGCATTAAGAAACAACTACCCTTCCAACGCAGATAGCTTCCTATGAGAAAGGTGATAGACTGGCCTACTCTCTGACTGACATAAAATCATCAGAAGATTCTCATATTTTCCGAAATCCTGGTTAAAAATGTTTTCAGTTACAAAATAAATTCACTGTTATGAGTATTACATTAGTCTTCATCCAGAAAACACAAAACCAATATGCCTTAAACTATCATTAGTGTAGCTTTTTATATCAAACATGAGATTTAAATAATTTTATCTTATGTTTTCCAGCACTTAAGATTTTGTTTCGAAAAATGCATGCTGGGTTTTCTCATTTAAACCACGCTCCTGAGATTTTGAGGAGCACCTGTTAGTGCTGGGAATTTCCTGCTGACTTAGACCTCAAATTAAATGAAGAATTATAGTAATAAGAATCTATGCAATAAATATTAATAATCTCTAAACCCTATTACTAGTTGGAAAAAGACAGACTCATTTAGATCTCTTACTGGAAATGGATGTTTAGTTTGTAAAGCACTGATTTTCTTTAGGCTAGGATGGTGAAGGAATGTGCTTTTTCAGCGTAATAAAGCTATGCATAATACAGTGAAAGTACAATTACATTTGTTTAGAGTTCTTCTGTGTGATGCTTTTTGACTGTAAAATACAGGCTAATCATTCAGGCGTTAGGGGTGCTAAATGATATGCTAAAAGAGGCAGAGGCAATTAATTAATTCCATTGCATTTGTTGGTTTTCTTACCCAAGATCCAGTACTATTTTCTCCAGTATAATTTTTTTCTGGATGCATGTACCATTTGAACAATGTCTTATCTGAAGAAATTCAAAGATAATTCTTTCACATTGGCTGAAGTCCAGGTTTACGGCATGTATGCTAACGCAACTTAGGTAATATGGTAAAAACAGGAATTCCTTTTCTGATCAGCAGAAGAAAGAAAGCAGAACAAGTAAGGGATTTTTTTGTAATTATAAGTAATCTGATTTCATAGGTTATTTAGAAAGAACTGTTTAGGACATGGGAAACCAGGTTTTAAGATGACAATAAACAGGTACATTTCTGTTCCAAATCTGAAGCCTGTACGGTAGTCATTCCATGTGTCACTTGTGGAAAATGCTTTAAGGAATGGCATTGTTATGCTGTGGCATTATCACAGATTTAAAAGAGATACTATAATCTTTTTCTCAATCATTCAGCTCCATTAAAATATTGAAAACTCACTTACAAATAAATTCCAGTATTTATTGGCTTGAAATATATGTATCAATGGTTTACTACTTCTCAGCCTTCAGTTCAGGAAGGACTGCAGCGCAAGGGAGACAGGTCACCATTACTATTACTCCTCTGTCTTTGTTCACTGAGAATTCTTTTTTCTAAACCATTTTTCTGCTTGATTAACTGCTAAGTGGGATTGTATTGTTTCCACCATAACCTCCACCGGTGATGCTGCACTTAGCCTCCAAGAAAAAATAGCAGACTTTTGCAAAGGCCTGAGAAATTAAGCAAAACACAGTGATAAACACCCAGGATTATTGCCCGTGTTCTCACCACATTACATGTCACTGGTGTATTTTGCTGCTTTTGAGGAGAAACAGACCTCGTGGAAGGGGTGAGCTAAAAATGAGCATTCAATTAGCAAATAGCCAATCAGATAAGCAGAATAGTCTGAATACATAATTAAAATAGGCTGACCTGAAGTGGCTATAGGATTTTCTTGAGCTGACGGAACTCTTAGGCCTGTTGATGTTTTGTTTTTCTAAAATACTCAGGAGGATGTGGATTTTCCAAAGTCAAACTGGTAAATGTATATTTTTAGTGCTCTGCCTATTTGTAATAGCCCTACCCCATTGCTTGTTACTAAACATTCTTGTTGTAGGAATTTATTGTGAATCTTGGCTGTACGTCCTTGTCCTAGGTAATTTTAGAAACATATTTTAATTTATTTTAATTTGATAGCTAAGAGCAATGTCTTACCAAATTCCCACCAAACTTTGGTCCTGGTATATGCGTTCAGCTCTAAAAATCTTCTGTTTTAAATCAATTATTTCTTTAAAAGAACTAAAGCTTTTCTCCCCAGTGTTCATATGCCATTTTCCAGGCAGAGAGAATTTAACAAGTGAACTGAAAGCAAAAAAAGACTGACATTAAGGCATGTTTAGACCAAAACACAATACAGAATTGTCAGACAAATATGTAGGGTAATTTAAGATTCAGTGTTAATACCATGTGTAACAATGGTTTGGAAAAGAAGAAAAGACATTTCATGCCAATGGTTTATCCAGTCATGCAGAATCAAAGTCTCCCCATGCAAATAGTTCTATAATGAGCATAATGAGGTGAGACTTTAAAGGTATATATGCTATATCACGAAATTTGGCGCAAAGACTTGGCTGCAGGAGCAGAATCTGCACACTCCTTTTTCTGTAGATTCACAGTTTTCAAAGCTAAAACACCCTGTGAAAAAACAAAAGGAAACTTTTCCAATCCTCCAGCGCGGTCAGGCTTCATGCACAGAGCATTGTAACGGCAAGAGGAGCCTCTGGACTCCAGACTGGAGGAGGACAGCCGACACCACGATTCATACCCTAGGTTAATTGTGTTCCTGGGATGGAGCGGGCAGAGGGATCCCGGCTGCCGGGAGCAGGAGTGACTCAGTGCCGCTGCACAGTCAGAGCCTCCGGCACCACGGGATAAGGAAAGCAACAGGCATTTTCTCCCTGCTCCTGACCCAGGCTGTGAGGTTTGCGCTTTGGCCCCGACTAAGGCGTGGGGCACAGCATAGCACACAAGCGACATTTATTCTTGTTGTTAGCCAACAGGCAGTGACAGAGGCGTGAAAGAGCCCAAGGGGAGGACGGATGTTTGACAGCTAGTCTGCTGGAGCCCGATCCTGCGACATGTGCAGCAATGTGCTGAGGGCAGTAGGATGATTTGCAAACCTATAAAATCCCTTCCTGGAATAAGGACATTCCTAAGGCAGTCTAGATATTGTGTATTGCTGATTTCAATCTACAGTAGATTTCATACAGGCAGATTATAAACAGGAAGGAAAAATTAATGGAATAATACAATATAAATGTGAATTTAAACACCTAAAAAAGGATTTCAATGGGAAAGTGGGAGCTCCTTAATTTGGGAATATCTAACACTGGGAGATGACCATTAACCATCAGTATGGCTCTGCTTTCCCTCATCCTCCTGGTCTGCCTGAGTTTTGCTGTAAATGCAAGTCATGCTAATAAGCTAAATGATCCAGCAATGCAGTACCACAGAACTGGGCTAAGATGGATTGTTGTTGTTGTTGTTGTTGTTGTTGTTGTTGTTATTATTATTATTTAATTTTACTGGATAGCCTGGATGTTCTTTCTCAATATGACAAATACTGATGGGAGTGCAGATCCAGTCCTGCAAACATGTTAAAGATAGTTTTTCCACTGCTCATATCCTTAACACACAAGTTTCAAGCACACACATCTACAATTAGGTCATCTTTTCTCCCCTCCCCCCTGACGGCCATGCTATGCAGTCCTGGCAGCTCCTGGGCACAGCCACCGTTGTACTCAGAAATCGGTGTCTAGAGCTGAGATGAAGCACTCTGAGACCCGGTCAGGCCAGCAGCGCCTTTTAAGGAGGCACTGGAGGGACACATGGACAAAGCTCCTTCCATGGCACGTACTGAATTTAAATCTGACATGACCAAACCCTTCATGATCTCCACCACATGCTGAGCACACCTCCAGCTGTGTGACAGGGGACAGTTGCTTTTGGCCCCACAGCGGGTATGCGAGTTGTCACGTGGCAGGGTATGTCCCCCCCGCCACGCACGCCAGGCAACCAGGAGGGTACGCTGTTGTAGGATGTTAACAGATACCCATCCACCATGCTCTGGGGTGAGGAGAGGAGCCTTGACAGCTCTGCCATCATGCTGAAGCGCTGCCGTGGCTTGAGCAAAGTGCGTGGGGAGGAGCGGGATGGAGGCCAGACCCTACGGGCGTCCCTGTACCACTCAAAGGCATGCATGTGCTGTGACTTTTTTACACCTGCAAGAACCTGATCTCAGAGGGACCACTCCATTGCTCCATCCTCAGCAGACCCTAAAAATACAGAGGCTGCAGGTCGCAATATGGTAAGGAAGAAAGAAATGGGTCTGTTGGAAAAGGTGGTGAAGGGGAAGGAACAGGGGAGGACCACCTCTGCTGCAAAAGAAGCTAGGGAGAGTGTGTGGCTGGATTTTTGTGAGAGATCGGCTGAAGTTTTCCTTTGAGTTATGGACTTCTTTGCCAAAGACAGATTTTAAATGTAAGGTTTGTCTGTGACTTTTGCTTTCCCTGAGACAATTCATTATTTTGGCCTGGCTTCATCTCGTACTGCTTGTGCGTAAAGCAATCTTTCATATAGACAGGCTGTAAACGTCAGGAAAGAGTTTATAATAGAAATTTGGAGACCAGCCTAAGTGCCCAATGCTGGGAATGGCTCTGTGGCACTGCATGCACCCAGCCCTTCATAAGAAACCCGGGCCATTAAAACTCTTGTTTATGGAAGACCCACCTGTTATGGCTCTCAGTGGCATCTCGGACGTCAGCAGAGCTGTTGATCAGGACAAAGTACTGCTTCTCATGCCATTAAGCAGAACACTTCAGCATGGCAGCACTGTGTATTTAAGTACTGGGACATCTGCTCTTTCATGGAAGAAGTTATTTTAATTATGAAAGTATTCATAATGTCATGGGAGCTATTAAAAATAAAAGACATGTCAGTAGTATAACTTTCAAACAGCCTTGCAACTGACATGTGACTGTATCTGATCAAGGTGGCACTTTTATTCTTTACCATCAGAGTTGTGTTTTTTTTTTTCTTAAATATACATGCAAATATAAAATCTAAATGTTTCACAGTCCTGGGCAATTTAATGTAACTTAGTTTTCGGGTGGCCTGCTGTTATCACAATCTCTCTCAATCTTGTTTTCAGAGTGAAAGGATAATCTTGTTAATTCGCTGATCTAGGATTTAGAAGCTCTGAACTCTGCACCCCTGTCTGCCACAGACCACGCGTAGCAGGAGCGCCGTAATCCCTCCGGCTTTGGATGGTACGCAACCCGGGAGAGGGAACCTCCCTTATTTAGTATTTGCGGCACTCGGTACGCCGTTGTAATACCAACAATAGGTGCTGTAGTGTGAGAGGAACCTATCGAAGCCGTTGAACTCTTCTTGACCGTGTTCCAATATCGGCTGAACCGCCGCAGGAAACGTGACTGACAGAAGCAGCTTGGTTACCCAGCACGGGGCTGGGCTGCAGCCACACGCCAAGTCCAGCCGCCGCTTCTGTCGGCAGGGCTGTCTGGTGGCCGCGGTGATGTGACCAGCAGAGTGTGACCGCCCGCAGGGGGACAGAAATAGCCGTACCTTCAGCTTCTGGGATCTGATGAACAAGTCCTCCAGAACTGCTGGCCAACAGTGGAGCTGCCGTGCTGCCCCCCTCCTCGCTGCTGAAGGCCCCAGGCAAACCACAAACTGCTTACACCTATCAGGGAAACAAGAACAGATAAATCAAACTAAAAGGCAGTTCACCTTGATAAACCAGATATGTTTCTACACTTGCAGGCTTGTGACATCTAAACAGTATGATAATAGCTCACTGGCAGAACGGCAAAAAAATGATCATACGTGTTTTCTTTAGCCATTTAAAACTTCTGGGGCTGGCACAGACCTTGTGTGGACTTTGGCATGCCACCTGCCTTACAAAAGCCTGTGATGCTGCACTTCGTTGCTCAGGGGTGGTGAAGGGCACAATATGGTCATGTTTTGCTGTTTTCTTCCCTGTAAGCCAGCCTCAGGCCTATGAGAAACAAATATTTTGCCAATTTAGCCTGCCAATAAGAACAGGTGGTTGCACAGCTTCCTCTAAAAGGTGCAAAAAGCCACATAGCCAAGGAAGCACAAAGGGAATAAATGAAATTATGTGGGGACAAAGTCAAGGGCAGAAGCAGTCCAGGTGAATGGCTTTGTCATCAGTACAATACAGCTCCAGGGCCTCATTACTGGAAGTACAAATGAAGGCAAATCCAAACATGGGAAACGCATTTCAGTGGGATAGGAGCTGCAGTGTGGGCAGAGCAGGATCTCTCTCATCTGTGATCAGTCCTAATAGCATTTATCGCTTTGTTTCCACAAAGTGGACATAAACATGAGCACCAATATATGGAAACAGTTCTCCAAAGTGCTGATTTGAGGCGTTTGCATGATGTGCTAGGAACAGGTCCCACCTTCTCCCACCTCCTGTCCCATAAGCTTTTCCTCTTCACTAAAGCACATCTGTATTTGCTTTTCACACGATTCTCTCTCCTCTCCCTCCTGCTTTACCACTTTTTTCCTTCGGTCTCCTCTACTTCTGCTTCATGAGTTCTGCTTTCAAATACAGAGACTTAGAATTAAGTCAATCAAATTATTAAATATTCTGCATATAAATTTTAAGTGTCAGACGAACCAGATCAACCATCCATTTCTCCGACCCAGCTGCAGGCTTGCTGTGTCCGATTCCCATCTTCAGATGCCAGTTGTTTGCCCGCTCTGCAGAATGCAGCTGAGGAGGAGCAGAGCATGTTATTGTATATTCAGAACAGCTTTTCTTTCAGTTTTTCAGTTTCAGATCATTGTTGTTTCTGTGTAACCCAATTAGGGTAAACATCCTTAACTCTGCTATTTCTTTATGTAGACATTTTTATGTATGCTATCCCCGGTTTACCGTAGATGCTGGGTCCAAAACTTCTGCTAAATTTCTCTGTGAGGGAAATTTGGATGACAGCCATCTCTCTGCCAGGATGTAAAATAACATCATATGCTCTCATTTAGCTTGCTTGTTTTCCAATTGCAGAGAACTCTCTGAGTTTTTGGGAGATGGGACATCAGGCTCTGTAGCTGGTCTGCTCCGATGCAGAGGAGCCTTTTTGTCTTGGCAGCTGTGGAGATTTATAAAGAATTGGTTTTCCCATGTTTCTCTTCCCAGAAGATTTCTTCATTATGACAGAGACAAGCGAGTGAGATACCTCCTCTGCTTTAGTCCAGCTCCCACAGGGCTGGAACATTTGTCAGACACACGTCCCACACGACAAAGCAATCTGTAGCTAATGTGCAACCACATAGAAAACACAGGAGTAACATGATCGCCCTTCAACCCCAGGTGTAAGGACATTACTAAAATAATAAGAAGCCGAATGAAGACAAGAGGATGGCACAAGATGTCTTAGTCTCATACTGCTGTCTCCGTGTAAAGACGCTATTGAACTCTGATACTCAGTAACGTGGTTTGTTTCAGTAAGTGCGAGGATCCAGGAAAGCAAGAGGGCTATACAGCATAAACATCCCAAGAAGAGAGTTCGTCTTTCCCTTTCCCAGTACAGGGACTAGTTGTGGTTAGTAACCATGTCACTTGTCAGTAAAATAACAGCAGCACTGTATGAATGTTATTATCAACAATTCCTTCTCCTTCCCCTGCCCCCAAGTTTGCTAGCCATCAAAACCACTTTTTATTTTCTTGTCTAGAAATGGTAGACCTGTCACTTTGAGTTTTATCCCTTGCTAGTACATTAAAGGTTTTGGTGGGTAGAGGACAGTATAGCTTATAAAGTTGTGAGGTATCTCTTAGCGTGGAAAAAGCCCTATGAACTTAAATCAATCTTTCATTGCCTGAAATTAGGGAAGATAAAACATGCCCAAATATTAACTGTCACTTATTTTAGATATGTAGAATTAGAAAACTGATCCTGTGTCATAAAAGCAATGGCAAGAATAAAAGGAAATAAATAAAACAAATGCAAATATTTAAGGTCCTACATTCTGACATAAGTAATCAAAGTAAGTGCCCCGATCTTCAAAATTGATGATCACCCAGTTCCCCCTTAAATTCTAAGGCACCATATATTATTTATCTATGACTTATCTCTTGTTCTTATTTATTTCTTTTAAATAAAAAGGATAGGTATAATCTCACTATAGACAGCAGACTTGCTCAAGAGTGAAATTTAGTATCAATTGCAGAATTGAATAAACTTTATGTAGATTAATGAAAAAGAAATGTGTTAGCTAACAAAGAATTTTCTTTTACAATGCATCAGTGCTAATTGCAGAAAAAAAAAATATTCTAGATGTTAATATTTCCAGAAGCACGGGAAAGGAATCGATACTACAGAATCCTTATGATCCTTATTGCATTATGATATCATTTTTTTAAAACACCCTATGAAGACACCGATCTGTAAAGCCAAACATTTGGCTCTCCCTGTTGAAGTGCTCATGTTGGAGCTTGTTTTGAGCTCTGAAGCTCACCCAGGCAGAAAGTAGGATACCTTAAGATTTTCTCTTGCCCACAACTCCACTCAGATCACTTCAGAACTTTCACTCCCGAGCACGGAAATGTCACGCTTGGCTTTGCTGAGTGCATGCATAACCAGCCACAACAGTCTGGAATTGTTGCTGCTTCATAAAGAAAATGTGAACGATTCACATTTGCAACATGTGGGGAAATACTACAGTTATGTGCTGAAAGCCTAAATATCTGGAAGTTGCTGCAGCTGATGGCAGCCTAAGTAACTTTAGTGCTGACTGTAAGTCAGTGACATAAACCACTCCAAATACAGTCTGTTTACAATTTCAGACACGCTCAAAGCACTGGTGGGAATGTCTTTTTTTAAATTTGCCTAGCAGACAAGGCCCAAGAGTCAGGAAGTGGCAAAGCTGCTGTTCTCAGCCCAGGAGGCTGCAGAAAAAAAAATACTTGCTGAGTCAGACAGAATTTCCTGAGGACTCTGGCTGCAGCCCAGCCTTTAGAAGACCTGCCAGCTCACCTAAGGGTAAAATCAAAGCTTTAAAAAAGCCTATACTGCTCACAAAGAGGGAATCTCATTTTTAGGATAGCTTTTTGATATTTTAAGTTAGATCTGTGGCAAAGAAATCTCTGGAGTCTTGGAAAATCTGTACGCGCAGTTTGTATAATATCTTATCCACTGCTGATGCAGCCAAGAGCTCTGAGCCGCTCGGCTGAATGCTGCTGTACCTGTTCCCGTTACCATGGAAATGGACACTGGCAAAAGTAGGATAAGAGCTTTAAAGTAATTACCAATATAATTAGCACTTTCACCTTTTTGGAGATTGGCTCCTCCAAAGCTCCCAAATAGTGAAACCGTCCAATTCAGACTCATCAATACAGCAGCTAGTGTCTGAAGAGGCATCAGTTAACATGATCAATGTGGGAATGACACACAAAAGGAAGGCATTGTCTGAGCCGGGGAACAGCGGGTTCCTGTGGCCTTCTGTGCTTATTACTAATAAGAAACTCTCCTCCTTTGCTATGAGTCACTGTTCCAGTTTCACCCTTAATTAATTCGGAGTCAAGAGAAAGGGCACTAGCGAGAAGAGAAGCTGGCAGTGATGGCTCAATAAAGTTTGCAGAAGAGGGGGAGGGGAAAGGAGTCATTATAGTAACAAATCTCAAGATAATAGAGAGGAAGAAACCTGAACAGACATGCCGTACAGCAGCCATACTGGGAAATCTAGGTACCAGTGTTGTTCTTATTACACTGCAACTGTCTGAATGAAATGCAACAGGCAATGAGATGCTCGTCAGAGCAGTGCGACCCAGCCACTAACGCACACCACGAATCCTCCATGCAGGCAGCAAGTGCATCAGTTCGTACACCGTGATCTGCATCAGTTTCTGCAACATTGCAAAAGCCATCGAAGGTCTCTTAGCTTCCCCAGCAACATCTCCGTTACCTACAGAGGAGTCAGAAGGGAATTGTGGTTTCCGATATATAATTTCATACATCTTCGCTAAAAACACAATAGCCTGCTTGTACTCAGGTTGAATACAGAACTCACCTTTGGTGACCAGTGAATTGACTGCTTGCATAATTATTACTGCTTCTAACAACATTAACATTTGGCTGGATACAGCCTGAAAGGTTTTGGCTATGGTTATTTAGCAGAAAGAGATTTGCTTTCAGAAGAAACTGATGAATGCTCTGAAGTCAGTTAGGGTAAGATAGTAGGTAAAGTTTTGTAGTAGATTTCTTGGTTTACTAGTGGATTTTGACAATTTCTAAACACATATTGTAATTAAAAAAAAATTGATACTAATTACCTCTGCTTATCTCATACTATTCTTTCAGGGCCTCGTGAGACTGTGGGCTGCCTATGGGCAGGGCTGGGCAATAGAGCCAAGCTCCAGCTGGTGCCACCTGAAATGAAGCTGTGTCCCTGGGGATGTCTTTTGTGTGAGTCCTACTCGCTAGTGCATCCATCGCCCCCAGCCTGTTCCCTTTGCAGTGTCTTGTTACTTACGTGTTGTCACACAGCCTAGTCACTGCACAGCAGGGCAAATAAAGCTTCTTTGTACCTCCCACCTCCATCAAAAGGTAGCAAGATTCAACAGCACTAGGTGATCTTTCACTTTGTCAGCTAAATACTGGGGTTTTTTTGCTTTAAGCTGTGTATTGTTTTACAGCTGTTTCTCATGTATCTGGATTTTCAGGACTCTTTAAGATGGCAAGTAATTTTCTTTTACTTAGTCAATGCAGGAATTTTTCTTAAAGACACTGAAATCCAAAGTTGCTGTTATTCTTCATCAAAATACTGTTGAGACGAAAGATTATATCATCATTTGTCATAGTCTGTCTCCCTGCCTACCGCTGTTAAGTGTTTTCAAACGAGCGTGAGGGTTAGGCCAAATTCTTCCACTAAGGGCAAAACATCGCTGTGGGTGGAACTGCTTTCACCATGATGACATAGACCTAGATGGGTGGACAGCTTCCTTCCAACACAGATGTTTGCACACGAGACACACATGTTACCATGGCTCGCTTCAGAGAAGACTCAGAGTTTTTCCCACAAAGAAAGGTAGGCAGGGGCAAGAGTGGTGAAGATCATCCAGGTGGAGAGTGCTGGAGGGAACTGTCATGGCACGTGACTCCGGCAGGAGGTACTGCAGCTGCTAGGCACTCTGTTTTGCTCTGACGCTCAGTTTGGACAATTTCCAAAATGATGCTATCTGCTCCAGACGCTCCAAGGAGCTTCCAAGATTCCTGGGCTCCCTAGCTGCTACCCTGAGCCCTCCTGAATAGCTCTCATTCCGCAGAAACACAAGACAGCCAAAGCCCTCAGTAACAGCTTCACTTTCTTCAAAGTCTGCTGCCAAATTTCTTGACTAACTAGCTTAAACACACACAGAAAAACCACTGATGCTTGCATTAACCAAGTAACTGTCACAGGGTCGCAGCTGATACAACCGTGGTGTGTTTCGTAGGCCACCAGAGCTACACCAGACTGAGTTCCAAGGCAAGCACTCAAAGAGTTAGGAGGTGCTATAATTAAGGTACATAAGGTTAAGAGGTGCATAATTACGTTCAACCATAATTACACCCACTGGTGACTGTGCTTTATGATATAGTCTTCAATTACATGACCACCTCCTTTCTTCTTTTCCCTATGGGATCTTCGCCTGTGTCAGGACTGTCTCCATGGCACAATGCTGCAGGATTGCCCAAATTGCCATTAAACATGTCATTTAGGGCACTGGAAAGTCCAGTAGCATTTACATTGCACTCTGTCTAGGACAATCACCCTTTGTCTGAAGTGAGGCTTGCAAGAGAGATGTCTGAGGCATAAGAAGTCTGAGCTCACAACTTGAAATGTTCTCATGCAGATTTGCCTGTCTGGTTTGCGTATTACTAAAGCCTGTATTTATAAATCTCTGCTGATATACAGTATCTTTATGAGTTGCTTTCTTAACTATAGGATAAGAAGCTACTTACCAGGACTGAACTTTTTGACACAAGAGGCCTTACCCAGCCTCTATTTCTGTGGCAAAATTCTTGTTGACTAAAATGGGAGCAGGATCATGCCTCTGGTACCTGCTATCCCGCCCCGCTCCCGACAAAGCATTGTTCAGTTCAGCCAAACCAACAGGAAAAACTCTGCAAGACTAATTTCTCAATTCATAGCACAAATATATGCACATAGCATGACAGACTGAAAGGCTATTACTGTTGCTTAGACTGGAAAAGAGAGCTGGTTTTTCAGATATACCTGGCAAACCTTTGTGTGCATGCTGAAAAGCAGAATGGAGCACTCATCTTTTACAGGCATTCACATGTCAGCATCATGAAGAAATATTTACATTGTGAACAGCTAATAGCAATCTTTCGTAATTGCTGCTTATTAACATCTCCATACTTTTGAAGCATGGTAGAATCACAGTTTCAGTGATACTTTTGAAATAACTACTGCAATAGCAATACAGAAATCTAACTATTCATAATCTTAGGCTGTCTGTCTGAAATGCGTTTAAATAATCTATATAGCAATTACAATGGTGGTACTAAAACACAGCCCCAAATTACAGGCTAACCTAAATCTGGTTTTTAAAAATATACCATTAAACTATGTATCTCCTTATAATGTAAAACTGGACAACTAAATCATGGAGCTTGGTCTGTAATACAAGTATACTTGAAAATTGAAGAAGATTACATCCACTGGGTGAAGCATATGAAGACCTTATTTTGGTTTAATTAGCAGTATAACTATCTAACCTCAGAAATAGGAAGAATTTAAAAAGAAATTTGAAATATGCATCCATCAGACAAATAAGCAAAAGAGGTACAAACTTACTAAGGGAGTCCAAACAAGAAGAGACCACGGATTTCAGAATTAATTTATTTTTAATTTGCCGTGACTGTCTTGGGAAAACATTCTATGAAATAACTCAGTAAGGGTACTTGTCTTCCTGCAGCAGACCACTTGGCATGGCATTCTTGTTCAGCACCACAAATTCCACCAATAAAATCTCAGCAAGATTTTTGGCAGCAGGAACAGAACTATTTCTACCTTCCTTTAATCACACTGGACAACCCAGAGCTGTTATGATTCAGTGCCCCTGGAACAACTGGAGAAGGTTATCTGATATATTACATTACACCAGGATATATAAGATTAAAGATCTTATTATATATCTGGAAACAAAACAAGTGTTTCAATAAAGTTGTATTCCCTTCCTCCATCTTCCCACAGCAATACATATTATTAACCTCAATCTCTTATTTATATCCTGTTTATAAACACACACTTTTCTTACCAATATCTCATTTACTCTAGTTCGTACTCCTGGTGATATCTTTTCATGTTTCCACTTTTAAAAGTTAAAACACCATGATATCAGTTTTCACTATCAAGGAAGGATTAACTCTGAAGTTGAAGATTAGAGTCACCTTCCTGTTTACTCCTATAGTTACTACTCACTCAAGTGTCATCCCGCTTTTAGTTTCAACACATCTTGCAGTGAAGTACACATTGTTGTCATTTGGCAAGTTGCTTTCCTGCCCTTAGCTCCTTCCTTAGTGTGTGACATCTACATTTGCATCTGTCAGCCTGACATCCTTTCATCCACATCTCCAAGCGCTGGACATAGAGGAGAAGCCACATGGATATCTAGCCCATTTAACTTGCAGCAGCAGCCTTGTCAATAGTTGTTCTCACTAGTAACTGCCAATTCTGGCTTTGATGTCTTGTCTTGTGGGTTCGCTTCTGGGAGACAGTTCTAACTTCTTAATTTCATCTTTGAGCATACCATTGCTTGTTTGAAATAACGGCCTTGATAGGTTCCTTAGCTGAGACGGAGTATCTCTGTGTCTTTCAGGCCTTTGCTTTACCGCTCCTCCCACAGTGTGAGATTTCAGGTCTAATTGAGAACCTAGAGATAGTACTAAAACGTATCAGTTAAATAATATGATGGCTGAAGTAAATGTATCCCTTACACAAAACACAGTATTTTCTCTTTTTAAAGATAACCAGAAAGCTACCTTAGCAGACATTTAAATATTTGATGATCCTCACAGTTCATTTATGCTGTTAATGCAAGCTGACTTGATAGCTCACTTAACATAGCTCCACTGACTTCTAGCAGACCTGTATCAGTGAGTCCCTGCTGAAGATTCACTGCCATACAACAGACACCTGAAAACTCATCTTCTGCACCTTAGAGTAAAACGTAGCTCTAAACCCGACCATTCTATAAAAATTCTGCTTTTTATGGAAAGGAATATTTCTGTAAGCATTTCAATTAAAATAAATCAATAATTTTCTCCACTAATATTTCAGTGTAAAGTCTTAGGGAATTTTTCAACAAGTCCTACCACTGACCAAAATCTAACGATACAAAAACATCTGATGAAGTAAATGTTGGAAAAAAAAATCAAGTTATTGAAATCTAGAGCTCCAACTAAAAATATATGTCAACATTAAAAATATTAAAGCATTTTAACCAGTACCAACTCTGACAAACCATAGCAAGAAACTCTTCCTCCACCTACTTTTATAAATTATCATCTTACACTTACAAGTTACTTTCTGCATGCGGTAAATTATAGTTTGGGCTTGCAGACCTGCCTGCGATTTAGGTTGCCCAACACTTCCTATTATGATTACCTGTTTTAAATTGCTTTTGAATTTGCCAAACTGTAACTGTTTGAGCTGAAACTCTCCATGCTGAATATACTCCACAGGCTGCTTTTGGTGAGGAAAATTTCAGCTGAATTATTTTGGCTGCTTCTGAAATCAAAGTAAGGTATTGTACATATTATTTCAATAATTAAAAACATCTGGTATCCATGCTTTAGAGTAAGATTTGAAATTTGGCAGAGAGAAATTTTGTTTTGAAATGTCCTTTCTGCTGTTCTCATGAAGGTACACCTACAATTACCCAGGTTATATACCTCTAAGAATATGCAGTTCAATGAAAACTTGCTGCGGTTATATACCTAAAAATCTCTGAAATCTCTTGAGATGCTTGAGGCTCCCACAGCTTAGAGTAGGCTCAACTGCAAATGAGCCATTTTATCCCACGCAAGAGTTTCCTCCAGGCCACAACCACAGGGCTGAAGTTGGGCAGACTATAACAACAGCTGCTAACCAGCTCAGGCTACGGCAAGATAAACCAGCAGAGCTGTGGAAGTGCAGCTTGTCCCTCATGTGCCCTCAGTGACCAATTTCCTGGCAGCAGATAAGGAGATGGCATGGAGCTCCCTGATGCTAATGCAGAAGGAACAGTCTGCAAGGGGACGGACAGAACAACTTTTCTAGATCTTAAATCCAAGACACAAACTGCAGACTGTGAGCCACAGTAAGTTGTTGCACATAAATCAGTGTTGTAGAAAAGATTATCTAGATAGTATCTCATTATCTTCTTTATGTTCTCAGTGGACTGTGCATATATAATTAAAAACAAAATGTACTTTGTGCCCTGTGTTTCCTAGTGTAACTTAATCACCGTGTCCTTGTGAAATGTATTTGAAACAGATATTATTTCTCTCCATGTCAGGGACATTTTTTTTTTTCTGAAACTGATGATCTAGTCCCTCACCGGCAACCACAACAGCACCAGCACCTAAGACCTGTGAAACTAATAGCACTTGTGTCTGTAATGGCCAGCATAATGGGCCCCAACTCTCTTCACCCAAGCTCATCAGCTTCTTTGTTAGAAGAAAATTCAGTGCCAAAAGCAATGAATTACAGGGCTTAGAATTTAAGGCTCTTTAATCAGCAGAGCATTTGCTCAAGTGCTCTCAAAGTAGGGATGGACTTGAACACATGTTGGTGTACACGTTGAATGTGGCAGAGAGCATGCAAAGTAAATCATTCTATTCATAGCAATTCCTTTTGGGCATTTTGGTCACTGAAATTGTACTAGTCAGCATAAAAGAATCTGAAATATTGCTGCTGCCCCCCTATGAAAATTACTCCAGTACTTTATATGCTTCTTTTTATAATAGACAGTAAATACTGACCCTAATTTTATATTTTTGTGTATATAATAAATGATGCGTTCATATTTGTGTTTTCTGATGAAAAGTTACAGCTATACAGTTCTTCCCATGAAGGAAAATTTTAATATCATGTTACTGATCTCTCCCTATTCATATTCACATCTCCTGCAGTCATACCAAATATCTTCTAGTTTTCGGGCTCAACATTATTCCTCCTTTTTTTTTTTTTTCTCCAAAACTAAATCATTTACAGCACTTGAATACAGGTTTTCTGAAGAAAATGGAGATGTCACCATCCCCAATAAGTATGGCATAAGGAGACAGGTGTCCTTGCTTACATTTTCAAATCTGAGAGACTCATTATTTGACAGTCGCCAAAATACTCACCTTCTCTAGGTCTCACTTTTTCACATGTAGAGAAGGATATTCTTATCGTTGTTATCCATTCTGTAAAATGCTTTAGACAAAAAATGGCCAGTAAGAGGAGGATAAAAATTTTTAGATATTAGGCAAGTTACCATAGTATGATATTTCAGCTCCCTTAACAATGGCTCTCATTGAGCTCAATAGTTCCTCATTCTCTGAAAATCACCTTCACTTAAATAACTAACCTTGGGCTCTGTATTTTAGCATGAAAAATCGTAGCCATAAAATGCTGTTAATAAATACAGGTTACACATACAGGAGTTCTACTTTGTGCTTGGGGAAAAGTCAAGTGGTTATTTAGATTCACTCCCTCCTTTTCTGCCAGCAGAATCAACAAAGTGCTTGCAAACATGAAACATTTCAAGGTGTAAGTAGCCACAACACAGATAAAGAGGGTTCACAGAGGCATAACTGCTACCAGAAAACAAGGCACAGCCAGTACTTAGGAAAAGACATGAGAGGAACTTGTAACCTTCATGCTCAACCTGTATTTGCAATTTAGTAAGATTCAGGTTCTCTAGTAACAATCTGATTAAAAGTGAGTACAGAAATGTTACTTTAAACTACTCTCCATTCTGAAGGCTCTTTTAGGTGTACTAAAGGCATCTCAAAAGAATCATATATTATCCAAAGGTGTGCTGTTGCTTACACTGAGGTACCAATTTCCAAGTCACATACAAGAAGTTTTCAAACACTGGCAGAACCATTTCAGAATTCACTAGCCTGAACTCATGATATTATCCAATTATTGGTAAAACTGTGCAACAGCCAAATCTAATTAAACATCAAGAACAAAATGATACTTGCTTGTACTTTCTTTTAAACTGAGGCAATTCTTTTTCATTAAGTCCATAAAAGAGTATTAGGTCTCTCTTATTTTCTTAGACATCTTGTTGATTTTTATTTTTATGACATACAGCAATATTTTACAAATAAAGTCATTATTTGTTTTATGTAACAAACTGAACAACCTCCCTCAGCCAAAATTTCTCCTTTGAGGCTAACTAGCCTAAATCAGAAGAGAAAAAGCCAATATAAAATGTGTAATGTCTCAAAATCAGGTATCGTCATACCAGTTAGACGATAAGCTCTGGGATAAAATCCTGAGTGAGACACTCAACGCGAGAAATGATTGAGAGATTTATTCTCTTACGTCTAAAATTTTGCTTCTGAAAATTCTAGTTCTGCTGCTGCCTAAATTTATTATCCTTTATTTTTATGTTAGATTCGACCTTCTTATCATAACGTTTCTGCACAAAACCAAAACTGCCTTCTTTTTAATGAAGTCAGCAGTATCTTTACACTTTGATGCAACTTTCCATTTTAATGTTGTACATAATTAAATAACAGGAAAATTGTATCAGCAACTGAAACACCTTTGTTATCATGAGGAAGGAATCTAGAGAGGCATCATTTTTGCTACAGGTGTTGGCCAGCGATAATAATAAAGTTTCAATGCCCATTTTTAATATTTTAGGAACCTTGTTGATAACTAAAAAAATGCTACTCTAATGGACACATTAAGGGTTTATTTGGCAAATCATTCTACAGTGGCATAAGAAGTCACACCTGTGCAGCTTCCCAAACAATGTAGTAAGTTACAGAACTGAGCCAATATTAATCAAATATGTGTATCAAGCAAGTAGGATTTCTACTCTGCAAGGCTTCTCCAGCCCAGAAAGCACTTGAAAAGGCTTGAACTGTCTCTTTTCCTCTTTTTGTTTTGAGATAGTCACAGTCTCTGCTTTGGGTGTGGACTGTCTGAAGCAGTCCCTCTGGACACCAACAAGAAATGGCACCCCTTCTGCTGCAGAACCAATGTCTCTTGGATCCTTGTTAGTTACCTTCTAATTTCAAGGTGCTGAAGAAGATAGTATGTGATACAGCAAATGTAACTCCCGCCACTCCACCCTGGGCAATTGTTCATTTGAAAATTTACAATGCCCAGACCCTGTCCCAGGCTTTAGACATGCTTTTGCAAAACCTGGGTAGGATTTTGCACTTAAGACTGACTTTTTTGCCTTGAAACCTATGGATCGGTTACAGAATATATGCTTCTGTCCAGGAGGAAGTCCATGAGACACAGTTGTGTGACTAAACTGACTAGATTTTTCTCTGGTGTGCAGAGAATTCTTTCCCTGTAATGAAGGCCTCTTTCCCTGCAATCCTAGATCATGTCTTGGAATTCATTACCCAGTTATCTGTGTTTTCTCAGTGATCACCATTAGTTTTCTGTAAAGACTGTTTGAAGGTGGGTTTTGGTTGTTTGTTTTTTTTTTCCCTTCACAAATCCTCTCTCATAAGGGGTTCTGAATTTTGTTCTCACACACCTCTGGGGGAACAACCACTTTAGTAAGATGTCATTCCTTCACCACAGCAAGCTTACCCTTGTACACCAAATTTATATTTTACCTAAGCAAGAGTATCACCCCCCTTAAGTTTTCTCCTAAAAAACCTGACCCACTACATTCCAACCCAGATATCATGTTATCTTTCTATTCAGGCTGAAGAGATCATTTAGAAAGACCTCTTCCCTTTTTGTCTTCATGGCAGACAGGTTTCTAGGTACAGCTCTACCGAGAACTTATCACACTGGATAGCAGATGGTATGACAGGAGTCCTAAAATGAAACCAGTTTGTGATTTAAGCAATTTCTATCAGAACTCAAGCAAATCCAATGTCATCCCTAGGCAATGCGAGAGACAAAAGCCAGCCACCTTATACTTAATCCATGCTTTTACCAAGTACTATGTTACCAAAAAAATGTGGTTCTGTTCTTGAGAGCCATCCTACACCAGAAGTTCCTCCTTCAGGTAATGGGGTACTGCTGAATGTCAATTCTGGACAAAAACTGGAATCGACTGCCCCAGGGGTGGAAACACAGCCCTGCCATTTGCCATGGACTGATCCAGACTGCACTGGAACAGGGTGGGGCTCCGGAACAGAGTAAACGTGCATACAGAAAACAACCTGAAGGAAAAAAGATGGTGATTTGCCAGTAAATCAGAAGATCTTCAGGTGTGGTTTTTGTCGATATGCAGATTCATACTTGCTCAATCTTTCCCTTGCTCACTAAGTTCCATTAGAAACAGTGGAGGGGCCTACGGCTGGGCTTACCCAGGGTTTACCATGCTTGACGGGAAAGAGAACCAGCATGTCCCTGTAGTTACAGATAAGGCACAAGCCTACTTGGTCATAAGCACATTCATAATGTGAATATGTATACAGACAACATATCTACAACACCTTTCAACTTGTGATAATTTTCCTTTCCTGTAAAGAATGTGAGCTTATTTGTATAAAAATAAAATTTCATTCTAAGGGACAAATGCTATTAATGCTATTAAGTTTAATTGCACTATATTCATTAATATTTAACAGATAGCTGTCTTAAACCCTGTAATCTCTATGGGTCTTAATTATGAAATTTCAATAGGATAAAATTCTCTTACTTCTTGACTAGGCTTTAAATATAAAAATACATTTCTAAAAAATTATGAAGGTGACTAAAATGCTTTCCTCTCAGTGCATCCTCTCAAAGCACAACGTGCCATATATGTGTGCTTTGAGACATTTCTCATTAACGTTTTAGGGCAAAACTCTGTCATGTTTAGAGTATAGAACCAATTAGTCCTTGTAAAAACCTTCTATTACTGGCAATATTCATAACATTTTATACATTATATGGTTGTAGAAATCAGACTAGATTTCTGATATTTTGCCAGATTTTGGTTGTAACTTATCTTGGACGTTGAGCCATGACTGGTTCTCAGCAAATAAAGACCTTAATAAAAGAATAAGGAGAAATACAAACTGCTCACTTCTTTACCAAGTGCTTCTCCCAAATTTAAAGCATACAACTCAGCTAATGTTGACTAAATTCCTGAAGAGAGCAACGCTTTAATGGAGAGACGAGGGTGAGGGAGGGGGATAGGCTAAGTTTTTGGCCTGATGGTGAGTCCAATTAGAAAGTATTAGCTCTGCAAAAAGAAGTAATCTGTTAAAGCCTAAATGAGATCTAGAAATCCAGAAGGGACAACTCAATGAAGAAAAAGCAACTAAATTTGGCTAGTTAAAAATCCTATTTGTAACAATAACTTGGGAGTACTACTCACGTTCTACTTCCTACAGAGAAAAATACTGCCTTCTTCAACCAGTTGCATGCAATTGCTGTGCCCATTTTGCTGCTACGGTATACAGAAATAGTATCAGTAACCTGCTCTTATGCAATATTCTTGCACTCATCCATCATGAGATTGCTTAACCATGTTTGCTATAGTCTCGTAACAATTCAGATTGAACTGACTACTATAACCAGCCTCCAGATACTTTCAGAAGTCAGTACTTCCTAGAACACAGTCCACCAAGCTGTAGTTCTAACCTACATTTTTAGTTACTACAGGCATGTTACATGTTACTTTGCCCACGCTACAGAAATTTTGAGGCTGAACACCCAAAACTTTCAAACAATCCAAAGAATTCTGTGTGACTGCTTTTTTTGGTCACTTGCTTACAAATTCAATCACCAGTGATTTTATATTACTGGCCTCTATGGATCACTGAAGCATTTAGATCACTGTACCCTGTTCAATGGTAATCCTGCACCAACAAGTACTCTCTGAGAACAGTTAGCTGTTCTTAATCTATTTTGCATATTCTCTATTGATACCATATAGTGTTATTTCAAAGGAAAATATACAGCACTAAGTCAAATACCCCTTACATAAATCTCTCTACAGTCACCTTCATCAGGCTTGTAATGGCCATAAATGATTATATCAGGCTTGTCTGACAAAACTTGTTTTTCATAAAATCACTTGCACTGTATAAATTACACTCATTGTTTAATTCTTCAGCAACAGAACCATATTTATTCTTTCCTACTGTTTTTCTGAAGACAGATGTCAAGCTATGTGACCAATAGTCAACTATTTGCTCTTTTTGAACACTGGAACTGATTAGCACTGTTCTACTACAATGGCATATGCCTGGTATCCCAAGATTAACAGTTCTGGGAAAAAAAAAAACCCACCATCAATTCTCGTATGTTTGTAGAGTGCAAGTTATTCAATCCCACTAATGTAAAAATGTTTATTCTTAGTAGGTGTTGCTTAATATCCTCCTCACTTAATAATGGACTGGAAAGTATCCCATTGTTGTCATTTATGATTATATCACGTTGCTTCTTTCTAAATGCAGAAGAGAAACAGTAATTAAAAAATTGTCTTTTTTGTCATCTGCAACATTAGCATTTCCATCTACAAAAGGGTCTGTAACACAAATGGGATTTATTAGTTCTTAATACATTAAGTTTTACATCTTATTGGGTATAATCCTTTCAGCTTTTTTTTTTCTTGACAGTCTTATCCTTCTTTATAATTTTTAACACTTTGCAATTCCTCATTTTACAACTATTTCCTACTCCTGACCCCCTACTTCTGTTTTGTTTGTTTTTAATTGCTGTTTTTACTGGTGAACAGATTGGTTCTTAGTCAGAATTGTTCTTAAAAATTGTGAAATAGTGGGATTTTGGCCAACTGAATTTTAAAGACATACCACTTCTCATTCACATTTTTTTTCCAATATTTTTACTCATTAGTTCTCTTAGCACTGATATCTTTAGCCTTTTTAATTCATCAGGAGTATAGTGCAAGGAAGTATTGGTTGAGTCTATCCTCTGCTAATCAATACTGAACAAAATTAGGTCATGATTATTGGTTTCTAGGCAACCACTAACTTCCAATTCTGTTAATTAATTTGTCTTTATCTATCCTAATTAGGTCTAAAATAGATTGATTTCTGTTTGGTACCATGCTTTTTGTATCACCTACACTTTTTACAATGGCTAATAATGATTAGCTATGCAGGATTTCCAGCATAGGCCCCACAAACTGAACTTCCCCCATAACATTGCACTTTTTTCCTTTGACCATGGGAAAATATTATTTAAAATACATTCATTAAGAAAACAGTGGTGAAAAAAAATTAATCTCCAGATGTCAGCAAGAAGCACAAGTATTCAAGAAACAAGCTGGTGCATAATCTCATGTTGCAAATAAAAAGATAAGAAATCTATTCACAGACAAGCATGTCTTGTTTCTATTTCATAAAACAATGAAAAGCATTCAGTAGCCTTTCATAAATCAGTATGCATTAAGTTACTGTCTTTTTCCTGCTATCTGCCTCTGACATCCACTCCAACCCTTCTCCAACTACTGTCAAAACACCCCTCTCCAACTTAATCCTTTCACCTACTGCATTCCTTCCTTTTCCTTTGACTTGTGCTACCACATAACCTCCTGATGCCTAGCTTCTCTAATCCCCGTCAGTGACAACTCACTATGCAACCAGCTCTGCCCTTCTGGAAAACCCCTCCAGGAGTCTGCATTTAACTCAACTACCCTCCACTACCTCTGAAGGTATGTGGAAATTGTTTCATTTTTCAGAGAGGAAGCTGAGATCTTGACCTCGTGATTCACTTCTTGTTGCAGTATTTGTACTTCTCCCCTACCAAATGACAACAGACATTAGAATTAGTTGCTGCCTGATTACCTGTTAAAACAGGATTTAATAAAGTTGTTTGTCAAACAAGGTCAGCAGTTGACTGACCGTGAGTACTGATTAAAATGAGGAAGTTTTTTTTCCTGCAATGTTGTTATATTAATAATAATAACATACAACAGGGAACTATTTGTACTGGAAAATCACCTGTAGTAGTATTAGAAGCTCAACTGACAGTCAATACTCCACCTGTCTCTACAAACATGAACCCCCTATGTCTTAATGCTCTCTTTATTAAGTCAGCATAACAACCAATAGCCACCACAGCTCAGAGAGCAAAGTTTAAACTTTTTCTTCAGGCTGCTTTTACCATTTAGGTTTGACCACATGACTTGCAAGCAATCCAGAGACAGCCTATATGCTGGACCTATGGTCAGACAACTAGCAGCAGGGGCTGCTGAGGCCATCACCTAGCCATCTTGTGACAACTCTATGGCCCACCCATTCTATCTTTTGCAGTGAAGCAGCAGAATGAGAAAGTCATTGCCTATTATCCACTTAGTGAGTGGTTACCACCATTCTCTCTCGAGTTTCCCATTTTACCCTTTCCCTTTCATTTGAAGCTTTTGTGAAGCCAGCCAAAGTCTGATTTTAATTTCTGACAGAGGAAAAAAATTAATCCTAAATACAATGAAATTCTAAAAAGATACATTACTAACTTGAAAAGGCAGCTGTTTATTACAGGCTAAGATCACAAGTTACTTTTTTATTTATTACAGTGAATACTTAAAGTTGGGTTGGAATAAACACAGGCTTTCACTGTTTTGAAATTTAATTCTGTGGAAGCATGGGTCTAGCAACTCTAGAATAGGCTGGGTTTTGCCAGATACCTACCTCTTGTCATGTTTGATTTTATGTGATTGTTTCTGTGCAGTGTCAAGGCAATTAAGTCATGTTTCCAAAGGAGAAGAAGTGCTCCCTGTTTATGTCACAGCCTTGGAATAGCATCAGAATAAGTTGTTTCCTATACAGACAAAGTTTGATACCTGTGATGGAGAGCTGCAAAAACAGAGAAGATGTCTTTCTCCAGGTTATCTTTTCCATTCCAAGATCAGGTCTTTACAATAAGAAATGTCAACATGAATTTCATAGAATCATAGAATAGTTTGGGTTGGAAGGGACCTTTAAAGGTCATCGAGTCCAACCCCAATTTGACACAGAAGGCTCCATGAAGCCAATATAAAAATTAGCAGACATGTTTGATACGCTACCACATTAAGATGTTTCAGAAGCACTTCAGAACATACCTATTAGTCTTCTGTGATGAGTGCAGTTTTAGCCATAAGATGATCTGCCTTAATTATTGGTTGATGCAGACTAACGGAACTAGCTTCTACCAAAACAAATTACAAAAAATCCTGTTCTTTGGGAGAGGTATAGAACATAACACTTTCATTTGTGGGCACAATGTGGTTTAGGTTTTTCTCCTCCCTACACACATGGATATCCAGCTGATGCTAACATAACCATACAATCATGTCAGCATTTTCACATACACGTAATAGCAGACATTCTCCTGCACTTCAATAGCTTAGTACTATATACTTGTCCTGGTTTCAGCTGGGATAGAGTTAATTTTCTTCTTAGTAGCTGGTATAGTGCTGTGTTTTGGATTTAGTATGAGAATAATGTTGATAACACACTGGTGTTTTAGTTGTTGCTAAGTAGTGCTCGCACCAGTCAAGGACTTTTCAGCTTCCCATGCTCTGCCCGGTGCACAAGAAGCTGGGAGGGGGCACAGCCAGGACAGCTGGCCCAGACTGGCCAAAGGGCTATGCCATACCATGTGACATCATGCTCAGTATATAAACTGAGGAGAGCTGGCCAGGGGGGGAAGGCGATCGCTGCTCGGGAACGGGCTGGGCATCGTCGGTGGGTGGTGAGCAATTGTGTCGTGTATCACTTACTTTATATTATTATTATTGTATTATATTATTATTATTATTACTACTATTCTATTTCATTTTACTTCAATTATTAAACTGTTCTTATCTCAACCCATGAGTTTTTCTGACTTTCACCCTACCAATTTTCTCCCCTACCCCACCGGGGGGGGGCGGGGAGAGTGAGCGAGCGGCTGTGTGGTACATAGTTGCTGGCTGGGGTTAAGCCACGACAATACTGTATAACACACACACTCTAAAGAACAGGAATCAAATTATCATCATTAGCATCAGTATTGTCTTAAATCTAACTTTCAAATCATCACATAACTTTTTATCATCACATATTTTTGTTTATAATTACTAACATTTGCAATTATCTACCCTGATCTGAGACTGCTGGTTTATGCAGCGAAAGGTCTCCCTCATGTGGAAATCTGCCTACTAGCTGTAAAATAAAAAATGCATTTCGCTTCTTAATAAAGGTTCCATTGCTTAGATTTGCAGATTCATTTTTGGGAAGTATCACTTAGTATATTTTTTACAACATTTTAGCTCATCAGAGCTATCATTACAGTGTGAAAGGAAAAAACCTTTGATAAGATAGGATCACAAGAATTTAAACACCTTTAGAAAGAAAGCAAAATACTTCTAAATCCAGCCAGAATGTAATGGAAATTAATCTAGGCAAAATTCACAGGTTTTAGGATAATCTTGCATCCATCAGTCTCCTCAGCTTTCCTTTATAGCTGTTCTGAATACTGTTCAAGATGTTCTCATACATGTGATTTTCATGTATTGCCTTTTCATGACCCAGCAGAACTGGGGTCTAAAATTGTAACTGACTGTGAGAGCTAGAATTGACTTAATTATGTGGTCTGGTAACACTACATAGTTAATATGTTTCAGCTACAAATATTTATATTTCCTCACATCCATAACTAGTGTGGTTCAAAAGTAAATCCTGTCAAATTTTCCAGTTCAGAAACTGATTAAGTTCTTTTTTTAAAAAAATGCTTTAAAAGAAAAACACACAGAAATAAACTTTCAACTGAACATTCACAATTGTGTTTTTTTTCCCCCTGAAATACATAGATTTGACGCAAAGTGAATGCTTTCAGTTTTCTTTTGCTAGAAAAGGAGGAAGTCTTTTGAGTTCACCAGGCATATTTTCTTACTTTGCGGTTGAACAAACAAATAAAAATACCAACCATATTTACAGCTATGGTTCAAATGTCTAAAATATATTAGCTAGTAACCAAAATTAAAGTTTGTTCATATACACGTTGTAATACCAAAACCAAAGTAAAGTATGATATCTAAAGACAAGTGCACTTGGATTAGCAGTTTTATTTGGGTGGTGTAGAGTTGGCTTGACTCATTTTTTCTGATCTTGCAGAAAAACTGCAAAATAATTCCTCAATTTCTTTCACACTCCCACAGCTGAAATCATTAAATCTATGAAGCTTTCTTGTAGCACCACTGGATGCCACACTGGAAAATCTTGGACTGACTTTTACCATTCCCACTGGGGACATCTTCTTCCCTTCTTTCCTTATATGTATCTCAAAATACTTCACAAACCAACTGAAACCATTATAATTGCTCAGGTATAACTTTTCAGTGCCAGTGTTGATATAATTTGGAAAACAAAGACCTGATTTGAACATCAACAAAAAAGAAAAAGTGCTGGAAGAACTGCGAAGGTCATAGATTTTGGCTGGTTTTCCTCAATGAAGGGAAGAAAATGGTAGCTCAAATGGTTAGTTTTTTTTTCTTTTTAGTTAAATGATACAAAAATTTAACATGCATCAGACTGAAGTCTAAAAGTGTCACACAAGTATGTCTGCAGTAAAGCTGCCTGGGGCAGGTTCTCAGTCTTGAAATTTGTCAGGAAGCTAGACTGAACCCAAACCATGATGAAATCAAACACACTTCCTCTCCATCAAAGACACTGGTGAGCCATCAATGCAGTAGAACAGTACAGAATAAGAATGAATCTGTTTCTTTTATTGCCAGTGGTATCCTTTTTTCCCCCTCCAGTTTTAAAATTCACAAGACAGTTTAAGTGCATCTATTAAAAGAGAAACATGGCATCAACTCCCCACACTGATTAGTATTATTTCATAACAACGCAAAAAATTACCACCCAAATTCCTCAGCTTCTGCACATCTCAGAATTTTTTCCCTGATATGTTGAATTTTTTAGTTCTATGCAATTTTCTAAAAATCACATTTTTATTGATACAATTTAAAAAAATCATCAAAAAGTGACCCAATGTCCTTAGAGTGATACATAGTTAAGATGTGAAATACACTGACATTTCCAGCTCATTCCATACTTATATGCCATTACAAAGGAACCATAATTTTACTGAACACATAATCCCTTACTCAACAGGAAAGCTCTCTGGCTTGGTTTACGATCCAAGAAATTTTGTAGCATATCCATTCCATCCAAAGATCCTCCGGGTTTCAAAATGAAGTTTCTGTATTTCATCCCAGCCTGATAAAAGATAAAGCAGAATGTTAGTATTTCTTATCTGGTGAACTGCCTCTTTTCTGTATTTGTCGCGCGTTTAAAAATCTACTAATAATTAAACACCTTCCCTCCTTCCAGATTTTCTTAATACCAAATCAGGATACACTACAAGTATAATTTAGATCTGCTGGAAGAACTCAAGAGAGCAGAAATTTAACCTATTCTTGAAGAAATCATTTTTCTTGTGGTTTTACACTGTTTTGGAAGCTACAATCACAACTTGTCTGGAAGACATTCTGTAAAGCATAAGACACGCACAATCGCCACACAGTCTTCAGTGATGGATTATCCCCATGACTGACTGGCAGGAAAAGGGAACGTAACATCTATTCTTTCTTAACTGATGATTTCTCTTTCTTTAATCTCTGTTTGGAGAATAGAGATGATAGTTCAGAGACAGATAGATATAGCACTGAGGAATGACCGGCACATATACACATATTATATACATAGTAGTATATATAATATATGCAAATACATCTAACTCCCCCATGACAGTATCTTAAAGTAACGGAGACTTAACTCACATGCTGTTTTCAGGAAGAAACATTATTACTTCAGAAGGAACGGATTCCATTAAAAAGAATGAACCAAGCTTCTGAGACAACAGTAAGTAATGAGGACTTTCTTAAACAAGAAGTCGTATTTTAAAGAACATGTCTGGAGAATTTTGGGCTTCTGAGACATGACTATCAATGAGAACACATTATTTTGCATGCAGATGTCTCAGATGCTTCTGATATTGAAGAAAACAATGCTCTTCCTTTTATTCACTGTATATACACATATATACTTCCCCCACACATCAAAGCTATGAGATTACAGGACCACACTGCTTCCTGATAGCTGTACTGCAAAAACAAGCATAGGTCTTTTTAACTGATGGACTTCCATGACTTAATTGTATTACCAATTACATTGTCTGAATTATAGCTTGAAAAAAATGAAATGCAAAAAAAAAATATTCACTGAAGCTTGCTTATACTTTGCTATTTGTGTTAGTTTCCTGAACATCAGCAGCAAATGAAGATATTGTTCCTTGTAGTTTAAAAGTGTTATTTCAGTAGACTTGAGTCTTTGCTGTTGTTTCTCCAGAGCCAGGACATTGCTCAGTTCTAGGGAGACCAGAGGTTATTTCAGATAATGTGCAAGAATTGAGGAGTGTGACAACCAATTAAGTTAGTTAAGTGTTTGCTGAAGAATTTTTATAGATACAGACTGCAAAACTAGTTTCTATAACTGTTGCTCAAAACAGGAAGAGAGGTTTTATTCTAACAGGAAGAGGTAAGCCAAATTTCTAACAGCCCTAGTCATAATACCATAACCGTTTTCCTTTCCCACTGTTCTGCAGACTAGTCTAAATGTAGATATTATGAAATATAAGTAACTACAAAAATCATATTGGTATCTAGTATTTGTTTATAAAAGATTGTTTGTCCCATCCTGTGGAAATCCATTACACTTACATTTCTTCTCTCCTGCTCTTATTTATGAGTGACAACATACCCATTGAATAAGCAGGTATGCTTATTCTCACACGTACCTGTCATGAATCCCTACCACTTCAAAATCAGTCTTGACCTCCAAACCTTTCACCACCTCTCCTCTCAAACTATTCAGTTTGCTGCTTTTCTTCATAAAACCCTTTTTGGGTTTTATTGGCCTAACCACTGCCTCAGTTTTCTAGCCCCTACCCCATATCCTCTTTGGACTCCTCTCTTGGTGCAGGTCAAAGTCTAATCTTGTTTACTTTCTCCACCCTCTAGAAGGAGGGACAGTTCTAGAAGTTCTGGTTGCTGTGATAAGAAAAGGGAGGAATGAAGGCAAATTCCAGAAGAGGAACAGGAAAGTCAAGCACTTTCTACTCTCTCCTTCTCTCTTCTATACATTTACTGAAGGGAAGAACTAGTGCTGGCTGCTGAATCCAGAAGACAGACAAGAGGATCAGGAAGACCAAAAGGTCTTTCCCATGATAGAACTGCAGCATCTCAACTGACAAAGTCTAATAGTATAATCTCTGAAAAATAAAAAAAGGTTGCCAGAATTGGCAGGACTACTAACCACATCACTAACTATCCTTTCTGCTGGAGGAAGAAGAGGCTGGAAAATTACACAAGTGGAAAAAAACCCAGTAAATCTAGAAGCTGTCAATGATCTGAACTTCAAAAAACACTTGGGAAAAAAACTAAAGAGGAAAAAAATTGCGGGTTATGCTGTGCTGTGAAAAAGAAAGCTCAAAATAAATTCAGTTTTCTAAATAATAACTGCATAAAAGTACCACACACTTGAGGTACTATTAATGGAAATAGAGCACCATTATCATGCAGCTTTCACAGCAGAAGAATATGCATCTGCTTTTGCAATGGAGGAATATGTTTTTTCAGTCTAAAATTAAAGAGGAAGGCATTAGTCAATGTGACACGATGTCTTAAAAGTGTCATAATATAATATTAAATATATGACTATGTAAGAATTGTATTAAAATCCAAGTGCTCTTGGAAATTTTAAGATGATTTTCTAAAGTAATTATTTATACACCTTTTTTTTGTTGATCTGAACTGGATAGGTACAGAAGTACTTCAAATGTTATACCTATGGATCATGCCCACAAGTCTATGGGGCCAGATGGGATCCACCCGAGGATACTGAGGGAGCTGGCAGAGGAGATTGCTAAGCCACTTTTCATCATTTATCAGCAGTCCTGGTCAACTGGGAAGGTCCCAGATGACTGGAAGTTAGCAAATGTGACGCCCCTCTACAAGAAGGGTCAGAAGGAGGATCCAGGAACTACAGGCCTGTCAACCTGACCTCGGTGCTGGGGAAAGTCATGGAGCAGATCATCTTGAGTGCCATTACGCGGCACATGTGGGACAACTGGGGGATCAGGCTCAGCCAGCATGGGTTTATAAAAGGGAGATCCTGCTTCCCTAACCTGGTCTCCTTCTATGACAAGGTGACCCGCTTAGTGGATGAGGGAAAGGCTGTGGATGTTGTCTACTTGGACTTTCGTAAGGCCTTTGACACTGTCCCCCACAGCATTCTCCTGGAGAAGCTGGCTGCTCACGGCTTGGATAAGTGCACTCTGTGGTGGGTTAAAAACTGGCTGGACAGCCGAGCCCAGAGCGTGGTGGTGAATGGAGTCAAATCCAGTTGGCGGCTGGTCACCAGTGGTGTTCCCCAGGGCTCAGTGTTGGGGCTGGTCCTGTTCAATATCTTCATTGATGATCTGGATGAGGGGATTGAGTGCACCCTCAGTAAGTTTGCAGATGACACCAAGCTGGGTGGGAGTGTTGATCTGCTGGAGGGTAGGAAAGCCCTGCAGAGGGACCTGGACAGGCTGGATCGATGGGCAGAGGCCAACTGCATGAGATTCAACAAGGCCGAGTGCCGGGTCCTGCACTTGCGTCACAACAACCCCAGGCAACGCTACAGGCTTGGGAAGGAGTGGCTGGAGAGCTGCCTGGCAGAAAAGGACCTGGGGGTGCTGGTTGACAGCTGCCTGAACATGAGCCAGCAGTGTGCCCAGGTGGCCAAGAAGGCCAATGGCATCCTGGCTTGTATCAGAAATAGCGTGGCCAGCAGGACCAGGGAGGTGATAGTGCCCCTGTACTCGGCACTGGTGAGGCTGCACCTCGAGTACTGTGTTAAGTTTTGGGCCCCTCACTACAAGAAGGACACTGAGGTGCTGGAGCATGTCCAAAGAAGGGCAACGAAGCTGGTGAAGGGTCTAGAGCACAAGTCCGATAAAGAGTGGCTGAGAGAACTGGGGTTGTTTAGTATGGAGAAGAGGAGGCTGAGGGGAGACCTTATTGCTCTCTACAGCTACCTGAAAGGAGGTTGTAGCGAGGTGGGGGTCGGTCTCTTCTCCCTAGTAACAAGTGATAGGACGAGAGGAAACAGCCTCAAGCTGTGCCAGGGGAAGCTTACATTGGATATTAGGAAAAACTTCTTCACCGAAAGGGTAGTCAGGCACTGGAACAGGCTGCCCAGGGAAATGGTTGAGTCTCCATCCCTGGAGGTATTTAGAAGACGGGTAGACGTGGTGCTTGAGGACATGGTTTAGTGGTGAACTTGGCAGTGCTAGGTTAACGGTTGGACTCAATGATCTTAAACGTCTTTTCCAATCTTAACGATTCTATGATTCTATGATTGCAATAAATGTGGTTTCAGAGAGGAAGTGGAACAAAAGTCTTTAATAAAAATCATTCATCACCTACCTTTGGATTCATTATTCCTTCTTGCTTAAAGCAGCTATAAAAAATGTCCATGGAAAACACTTCACTCCACAGGTATCCATAGTACTGACCATCATAACCACCTGCCAGATGTCCAAAAGTAGCTGGCATGTTTGTTCCTTGAAAAGTAGATTAACATTTATTTTTTAAATCAAATGCAGTTATTTCTTTGATGTATACAGTACTTCAACTTTAAGAATAAATTAATAAGGAATTTATATCAACTACTTTGAAACTTCTAACATAAAAGGTCTGAGTATGCCTCAAAGTATTGGCCATATTCTGTTCACTACAAAGGAAACTCAATTTCCCATTTTAGGCTAGTTGCCCATCCAACACAGATGTGACAGTACATCTAAAGTGGTATTCACATGTCACTCTAAAATATAACCTGCAAAAGGTTAAGTTTTATATTTACCTTAATGTTCTTTCAGAAGAGATCATTAAGATCACCCCAAGTTTCAAAGCAATTCTTTTATAAACAATTCAGGGTTTTTGTATGCCAAGCATTATTGGGAAAGAAAGGCATGTTTAATCAAACCATTTGGACATGCTGTATAAAAGCTTCATACTGACATACCTGGGGTGGCAGGGATTCCTAGAATCTCCTCACAGTACTTAGCATATTCATCTGCTGGGTCAACAGATGGCTTTGTATGCAGTGCCTGGTCAACTTTGCTCAAAACAATCTGACGGAGGGTTAAAAGGCCTAATTGGGTAAGAACATTTAATTAACTAGCATCGAAGTAGCTGGAGTTTCTTTAGCACCTTTCAGATCTCAACATGCATCCTAAATTATTAGCATTTTAACCATGGAAAAAACTTGGAGTTATGTCATTTCCATCTGGATTGCTTCAGTTACAAAAAGTTGAGATGCATACTGTTAATAAAGGAATTGTCATTGTAAGCTCCATCTTTTCAGATGTTATTTTCCTCACAGATCAAAACCAAAAAAAAGCAGGTATTTTAAAAGCTAATTTCAGTATTTAAAACTGTTTTCAGCTGTCTTCACTTCCAGTATACCATTTCATTCAGGGCTTGCACAGATGGTAGTAAGTATATCTACCCTATGACACTTCAAAGAACAGCAAGAACTGCTGCTGCAGCTGCTGTAGGCTTTTTTGAAGAAGCGACAAGATATGAACCTTTACCCAGACAAAACGCGTATGTAGCTACAGTGCCTGTACAAGCCAGAAGGACAAGGACTTCTTGTTCAGGATAGGGAAGTAGTATGAAATAAACAGCAGTGGCTTAATAACAAGTTGTATCATAAATGGGTAAGACTATGATATCAGGGGAGTCCTGATTACAGGGACAGAGGGGTGAGAGTGGCAGAATAACAATGAGATGATAGGTAATGACAGGAGATTACAGTCTTGGTTTGGAGATACATGTAAGGTGGTACAAGACATGGAAGGAGAAGAGAATTGGGACCTTAGTTTGGGAAGGCAGTATATCTGCTGGAAAGGTACAGAACATAGACTTAAGGTTCTGGATTGAGCAGTTAAGAGGCTGTTTGAGCAATGCAGGGCTACGACACTTCTGTCTGGGATATGCTAGGTATGTTCAGTAAATTTTCAAACAAATTTCATGTCTGTCAAGTGTCATGTGCAAATCAACTGTGGATGATACCCGTAGAAAATCTGATGCTGTATTCATGCACAGTGCCTGCCCTGGGCTACGAGGAAAAAAAAAAAAAAAAAACAAAAAAACAACAGAAGACCCAAGACCTCCCCACCTCCAATTCTAAATGAGCAAAGTTGGTAGGTAAAAAAGTCACATGGAGAGGAATGCAAAGGTATTTTGGTCCTATGGGTAGCCCGGAAAATCAGAGCTGCTACTGTTCCTGCAAATAGTGGTATCTGTCACCATAGCCCTTATTAACAGTGGTACCCACGCAAATAAACCCAGAAGGACAGTGACAAGTGTACACCCAGAAGAAATTTAATGGGCTTTTTATGTTTGTCTTTAATGTTTCCCACCAATTTTTTAAACTATATATTTTTATACATATATTGTGGGGAGAGAGGGCAGAGAGATACCTGTATTAGCCAGTCTAGAGGCAGCAAGTTTCTCAAGGAGAGTGTCTCCAACATGGCTTTCATCTTTATAATGTCTTGACATTTGCTGTAGTGGTTCTTTTTCCCACACCCAGTTCTCAAACATTTGTGAAGGTACCTCTACAAAGTCTGTTTCCACATTAGTTCCACTAAACCTAGCAAAATCAGTCTAAAAGGAAAAGCCGTTGTATTAAATGAAAATAGAAGCCAGGATTTCTAGCAGAATATAAACTTTCAGATGCCAAAATTTCAGTGTTAATCACAGCAAAAGGAATCATTTGAACAGTCAATAATAATAATTAAAAAATGAATTTTAATGAAAGGAGGGCAAAAATTCGGATATAAGACTATTAGCAAGCAACAAAATAGATTACTCTGTAGTTATTTACTGCATTCTCTGCTGGTGTGAAACAGTACTTCAGTTTTCTTAATATTGATTTTTACCTTTTAGGTTATGACAGCAATACAAATGTTTCCATGCTGTCTTATGACAATGATATAATTTGTAAATTGTTATAAAATTTTGTTATAGTACCCCAAAGTAAAATAATAAACTCCAATTCTACACTTACAAAATAGTTTATTGTATTACAGTCTACCACACTGATTTAAAGATTTTATTTGATCAACTTATCCTATTAAGCTTTGTCCTAACTGTCTTCATCCATAAGGCATATGGTTAACATAGCACAATTTTTTGAGCCATGGCCTGAAATAAATGAATCCTAGCAACTTTATCCATGAAAGGTCTCCAAATCTGACACTCAATAACTGATAAAAGAATCTTCCTTCTGAAAGCCAAGCACATTAGAGCTTCTTATTTTTTACTTTAGTATCGTCAGTCACTTCATGTTTAAAAAGCCACCCCCAGATACTAATTTTGAAGTTTTGTGCAGTTAAAAATCATTAAAATATATTCCAAACCCAAAATATTTCTAAAAAAGAAACAGTCAGTTTTGAAAGATAGTTGTTCAAATGCCAACAGAAATCATTTGGTCTCATTCCACACTTGTCCTGTAATAAGTCTACCTCCTCTTGCCAACCCAATTTTATTGTTCTTCCCTTCTCAGTAACATTCTAACAAAACATTTCAAGTGCTAAAAGAAAAAAAGAATTCTCAGTTTCCCAAATGCCCTCTCTAAGAGCTGTAGCTATTCTTGGGTTTCATCCTCCATCAGGCAATAGATGCCCAGAGGAGTACTGGCTTTTGAACTTACTTTCTTGCAAAGTTACCAAAAAAATATCATGTATAATATAGGACATAACATTGAACTGACAGCCATGTCACATGTATATATCTTCCTCTCACGTCTTCAGAAGAACAGCAGAAAAGGAGAAAACCATTTGCCTTCATTTACACTTGTGGGTTACTCAAATCCATAGCTGTAACAGGCTGGCCCTTCCTACTGTAGTTAGCAGCTGAACAGCAGCTATGAAGAAAAGCTAGGAAGCATCGTCTGGGAAGAAATGGTGACAGAAGTGGCTAGACCAAAAGGCAAAACGAGTGCAGGAGTTTGTTGGCCTCCAGATATCCTCATTTACCCACACACAAGTGCAACATGCTAACAAAAAATATGAAGACATTTGGTTCAAGCAATAGCTTTTCTTCCCTAACAGCATAAACAGATCCCCTCCCTGCCCTGATATCTCACTTTCCAGCAGACCCCCAGTACATTGCAAGGAGTATCAGTCTCCAAAGGCTGACCTTTACCAGCAGCTCAGATTCCCACCCAGTCCGATCCCCGCATACCCTTTAAATGTCAAGTTTTAACATGCTTAAACAAATCATCACATGAAACAAGATAGTGCTTTGCACACACAAATCCCAGAGGACAGGATGTTCTTTTGTGGGACTAGGAAGTTATTTGCAGGTGTACAAATAACCATTTACATAAAATACAACAGCAGTAAGCGCAGTAGCTATGCACACAGAAACCACCTCAGCAGTGGGAGAGACAATTGGAAAGCAGGCCTCCCTGACCTGTGTGCAGTTCCACAGCAAGTGAAGTACACATGCATTGGAATTGTTGGCTGGGGGTGCCCAGAAGGGACTCTGCAACACCCAGGTACATTCTCATTGGTTATCAAAATGTTGCAGTCAGTTTTGTACCAATGCTGGATGTGTCTCATTTATAAACACCTTCTAGGTAGTTTAAGAGAAAGAACAGGTTTTATTTCTCAATTTTTGAGCTCAGAAACACCTGTCTTAAGGTGAAGATGATCAAATGATCATTATATTTTTACCTTCACCATGATGCAAAAATATCTAAGCAAGTCTAGCTACTTGTTCTGAAGTTTGCTTGAATGTCATTTGTTTAATTCTGGATTTAATATATGGATTTCTATGACTTTGTTTCTTTATTCTGCAGTCCTAGCCTCTGGGATCAAGGTCAAGAATTAAAATCTAATGTGTGTCATATTTGTCTGATTTTATTATTTGGTACGTGTTTATAAAGAAGATGAAAGCAGTGCTACACAAAGTCTGGATTCGTAGATAATTATGTGAATTTTTTGGTGAATGAATACTGAGACTTGTCTCTCTCTGAAACATAAATTTTTCGTTAGGCCAATAATAAATTCATCATCTGGCAGAATCAATTTTACATGTACGTAAAAATAAAACCACCAATTTTACAACTTTATTGACATCTTGATGCAAAATCTGCGGACTAGCTTCAGTTCTTTCTGGTCACTGTGAGAACCCTGACTGTCAGATAGGAGAGCAGAAAATACAATAGCTCAGGCAAGACCTGTTTTATGCTTTTGATGTCAAGAGCGATGGCTCTCAAGAGTACTAAATGCCAAAATGCTGGAGGTGATCTGGATTCACAAATCATTTGCATTCCTAGATGCAGCAACCTTTTTTTGCTTCTAGTATCTAGCATGCTACTAGAAGTAATAAAAAGCCCTCTGACAGCTGTAACAGAAGCCACCACTGAGCACCTTTTTTACCTTACACGTAGATCTGTTCACTCATCACAAGTACCTGCATGGTGCAAATGCGAAAGTATATGTTCCTATGAAAATGTTTTTCATAAGAAGGTGTATTCATTCCTGTATTTTTAAGTAACAATTAAAACAAAAAAAAACCCCAACCTGCTACTTTGAAAAATAACCAAAAAACTGCATATGTACTTTACTAAAATTAGAAACTACCAAAATAGACTTACACCTTGCTTTGAGACAGTGGAGAAAGAAATGTCTTACACTGGAATTGAAACATCACTAACCTGTGCACATATCTGATGCATTACATGACCAAATTCATGGAAGTAAGTCTTCACTTCATCATGTCGCAGCAATGATGGGCGATCTGACGCTGGTTTTGTGAAGTTGGTTACCAGAGCAGCTACAGACATCATTCTGCTGCCATCAGAGAGAAGACAGCCGGGCTGGAGACCGAAGCATGCTGCATGCCCATATTTTCCCTCTCTGTACAAGAAAATATATCAGACACTATCTTCAAACCACAAGCCTGCTCACCAGAGTGGCAAAGCCTATTCAATAACAGGGAAGCTCAGTCAGTGTTTCTTTAGAGTTTTACACAAAGAAATTACATCTTTGCATGACTTCTAAGACTCACTAAGTTTAAGATCCTGTTAAAAGCACAAGGGGATAAAACCCCAGTACTTACATTGCATTAGTTTAAGATTCACAGCAGCATTTACAAGAATCTGATTTTTACTCAAATACTGAAAGTATATATACTTTAGATGTTAATTCTATTTTAAACTGCTACTGTAACAGGAAGAACTAGGTTCTGTCCTCTGAAGCAGTATTTTTTCTTTCATTACAGGAGACAAAAGAATACAGTTTACTGCATTTTCAGTGAGATCCAGAAGTTTAAAGAAAAATGATTTTGAAATTTTTGCCCTAAACCCGAATAGTTAACTGGGTAGTTAAGTCAGAAGAGTCTTACTAACAAACAGGTTCAGCAATTCACATTATATGCAGAAAGTGGGAAGCAGGCAAACAGGTGAAGGACATAATGTGCCTATCTTAAAAAGAACAATTTATGTACTATTGTATTGACTAACCTAATTTTCTTAACTCAGAAAAGCCTTCCATCAATTTATATTAAAAAAGGGTATAATCCAAATTATAAATTGCTAAAGAATAATTAAAAAAACCCAAACAGTGAGAAACAGTCAAAAAGGACTAGCTGAGAATCAATCCTGTCAAATCAGTCTAGTCTCCTAATCTTTGACAGAACACAGATGATGCTGTGAATAGCTACAAAGAGAGCTGGAGAGCTACAAAGATCAACCTGTAAGTACATTTCAAGGTGTGCTCAACAGGAATCTATTCTTGGTCCTGATCTATTTGATATTTTCTTTAGCAGTCTGGACAAAGGGGTACAAAATACACATATAAAGTGTAAAGAGGAACTGGAAGAAACTAGGAACACTTGGCGGATAGGAATATAATTGATCTGAACAGACTGGAGTAACAGTTCAACATAAATGAAAAGTAACATGATATTACAGTTAGGAAGATGAAAAGTTCATCGGGGCAAAAAATTATGGATAACTGACTAGACAGCAATATTACAGATAATGAACAAAGCAGTAATGCTTCATAAACTGAATATAAGCACGAAACATGGTAATATTGCAAAAAAAGAAAAAGTGTAAACAATCTGAAAACAGTCCAGAGGACAACTTAATGAACACAGTAATAGTCTTGTCAGTGGGACAAATATTTACTTCCAAACACATTTAATTTCAACAACACCAGCAACCCACTAAGACCAATTCCATTTTAAACACATAAGTAAAACACTAAGTCATAATTACCTGGGGTAAAGGTCCAAATAGAACTGCCCTAACATTTCTCCTGTTGAATTATCCTTTACTGTGTAAAGAGTAACACTGTCATGCCAAACATGAGCACTTTCTACTTGCTCAAATACAAGTCCCAGCAGCTTCTGGTAAATATTCAGTAAGCCTTCCGTAACAGCCTCAATTGGGAAGTATTCCTTCAGCTTTTCTTGATCTATGGAGTACTTCAGCTCTTCTGTTTTGTTCATATAATAATGAAGATCCCATGCATTGATTCTTCCATCATAATCAAAGTTTCTTTCTTTACACTCCTTTTTCTTCAAATCTAGAATGAATTCTCTTTCTTCCTCGACCAATGGCTTTAGCTTCTTACTCAAATCATCTGAAACAAAGATTGCCTTGGAATCAGCTTCTGTGTTCCTTACTATAACGTGTATTCCTATAAAATACACTCATAACTTTAAGCACATGCTCTAAGAGTGGATGCTAGAGTTTTCCATTTGTTGACTAACAGCAAGCAAACTGTCTGCTTTCTTGTCTTAATGAGTTTTAATCGCAGGCATGCTATAAATAATACAGGAGTCCACAGAAGCCTAACAGTACTGTGGAAGGTTTTGGTAAATTTAGACTTTTTCAAAGACATCAGAAATGGAAAGTAACACTAGACACTTTTGCTTGAAGCCTTTGATTTTACCTCATGTAATCTCAGTTCTCTTGATGTGTTTCTTCAGAAACAGCTAAAGACTACAAGTACTATTAGTTACTGGAAGTGCAACACAAAATTCGAACACTACTTCTTTTTCTTCCAAGACTTTTCAAAAGAGATTATGATGTACTTCTAGCTAAAGCCCTATAAAAGAAGAAGAGGCTAAAGAATTCTTGCCTATATGATGGCTAGCTTCTAGACTACCAAAGCCACTGGATATTAATCTCTATGATTCCCATTTTTTCCAGTATAGCTTTTCTTGGACAAGAAACGGTCATAGCACTATGAATCCAATATATTGAATATAAAATATTTAAGCTTACTGAAACTCCCAGTACTTATTCTCTTGTAAGTGCTTCTGGACTACTAGCCACTTTTTTTTCTTCCTTAAGAATTCAGGTTAGTGTTCACTATTGGTATCTAGAGTGTGAAATGTAGGAATTGCCACTCCTGTTTCTAGGTAGGCTGTAAGGCACTATATACATTTACATGACTGAAGTACTGTTTGCAGCTTGTATTATTCTAAATTCAGAATATGTCATAGGACAGAATGCTTTTCTTCCTAGCCATAAGATCAGCTTATGAACATGGATTTAAAACATGAATATATATGAACAAAGCTGAGCAAATTATACTGTCATGCTTGTAGCCAAGGATATCTCAAAAGAACTAAATTAAAGCTGACAATTAATTTGATGAACATTCTCCCTCTACAAGGATTGCCATGAAACATGGTATTTACGAATAGAAAAGTATATGATCTCATACTGTGAAAAGTTAAAGTAACAACAATAACTGCTAAATTGTAAGGTGTGTCAGCTTAAAAAAAAAAAACCAACAGTATTATATAAGCCCATTTAGAATTACAAAAATATAATGGATAGAAAAGAGTCCAAACTACTTTAAGTACACTTGAAAAAAAATCAGGTAATTCTAACATTTAATTATAAATCAAAATTAAGAGTAAGTTCATTGACAAATATATGGGTAATTGGTATTGCCAAACATGGAGCTGAGCTCACACTGTAACAGGAGAAATGTGACAGAATTACAAGTGAAGGAAGAGGCGCATTTGAACCTCTTTATTGATGTAAAAGCACAAAAAACCCACTACCACCAAACAGACTTCACTGCTGCACTAAATTATTTTGGGGTGTTTATTTATACGATATATCAATATACAATCCTAAGTGCTGTTAGGATACATTAATAAAGAAGTGCATAATATTCTGTGGAACTACATAATTCCAGAAAGTAGAGGTTAACTCTATGCACAGCACAAGAGCAGGCCCACTGAGGTCAACAGGATGACTACAAATTCATAAACATAAAATTTTCAATATATCTTTGTTTTCAGATCGAATTCCATTAGAGGGCTTTTGAATTCCAGATTTAATCTATCATTCCAGATTTAATTTTTTAATTCAGCTCATAGAAGTTGCATCATCACATACTGTAATCTTTCATTATACATAATGCAGTTGTATCAGAAAAAGACACTAAGGCTACAGATGCACAAAAAATTCCAGCTAACCTAAGGGAATGAAAAGCTGCAACTGTGACGCAGCCTCTTGAACTGATAAAATTGCTTAGGCTGCACATGTTATTCTGGTTCTAAATTAGGATAACTGCATTTTGGGGCAGAGAAAGACAACCACTTGCCTATATTGGCTGTCACAAAGCAGTTATTTTCAGATTTTTGTCTTGTGCTTCCCTGTTTTGGAGCAATTGCATTTGTACAGCTATGGTCTAAAAAAAATATATGCCAGAACAGAAGCAACATAGAGTTCCTTTTCTATCTAAACATGATGGACACTGTGACCCAATTATGTATTTAAATTTATCTTGGCTGAGGAGTCATGTTGCCACACCAAACATAAAATTATTGTTTATAAATAAGAACAAACCTAAGAAGGCTGTTACATTATCTGTGCTCTTTGCAGTGTTTACCTCCAGGACAAAGTTGGCATGTGTATTATAACCCAGAAGCTCTGCCACTTTTGCCCTTAGTGGAAGCAATTGCTGAAGAATTTTTGTGTTCTCCTAAAAAAGAAAGGAGGCAAATTTGTAAAGTGAATCCAGAAAACGCACGTTATCGAAAAAATTATCTGAATAATATCTGTAATCATAAGAAACAGCAAACATATAAAATGAAACACTTTAAGATATAAATATAGAATAATGTAAGTTTAGCTAGATTCTTGTAATTTTTTTGTCACAGTATTTGATTGCAGGTAGCTAGTTTTCTAGTCAATCCGAGTCATTGCTCTCCCTATTATAATTTATCTGTTTTAATTAATCAAAAGATATACCATTTCTTTTTCAGATAATAACAAATCTTTGACTGTTGCAAAGAGTTTGTTTCCTCTATCAATCATTGAAATGTGAAAGATAGCAGGGAAATGACTGACAGCAGGCTTAATTGCTTGTTAGTGGTGAAGACAGACTGCAAAGCTATTGTGCCAACATTCAAAGCTTGTTTGCAAATTTTCCTCTTTTGCCACTCTGACAACAGCAGTCAGAGAAAGAGATCTGAAACACAAAAACCCCAGGCCCTGACCTAAATGTGGTAGAGGATCCCTGAGAAGCTGAAAAATGTAACTGTGTTAACTTCCTGTTCTGGAAAAGAGAGATTTCTCAGGGAAAAACATTTGTTTCAAGCACTAGGTTCGAAGACTGTCCCAGAGTTGTAACAGCAAACCCCTTTCAGTGTGCTGACTTGCAGAGTGTTCAGTTCTTGGCGCAATTTTATCTTATCTTGTACTCTTCACATTTCCCAGCACTTCAAGTGCAAAAGCTAAACTCTGCCATTGTTCTCTAATGAATGGTTGGTACCATTGCCTGAATAACACTTCTGCTACGCTTTCTATCATTTTCATTATTTTTGTACCTGTCTAGGTGCCTGGCCTCATCAGCAGCAAACAAATTATTTGTGAAATTATTCTTTTTATAAGGCATGTTTCCAGCTATTTTTCAGATAATTAAATGAATCTTTTATAAAAATTAGGGTTTTTTTAACATCTAATTAAAATTCTCATCAATATGCAAAGCATTAATTTCACATCTAATCACGTGTATTTCATAATTAAAACGTGTGCTTAAATAACCCCTCTCATTCTGAAGAATCCCAAAGTACTACAGAAGCTACAATCAGACGTCCTTCTCTGGGAGGAAAGGTGCCAGTAAGCAGCTGCAGAACACTGTAGGGAAATTTGGCAAAAGATCAAAATCCTCCTTCTATTTACAGCACCACTGAAACTTTAAGATACGTACACACACAGAGGCAGATCATCAACTTCTAAGGTCGTTAGACATCAGAATAAACTGGAGCAAGGAACTGTTAAATATCACACTGATAAGTTTTGATTTCATAGTACTAGACAATATATAGAACTCAAATCTAACATCTGAATGTCTAGCTCCATTTTTCAACTCTGTCATTACCCTGTACAACAGTCCATATATGACATACCTCTTTGCATCTCGAGTTAAAGGCAGATTCCATTTTTCTCCTGGTTTCTGAAATGCAGCACTTCTTCATGACAGGAAAATAGTGGGGATACTTTAAAGTAATTTTATATTTGTCTTCCTCAGTCTTCTCTAAACTCTTAATAAAGTCATCAGGAAGGCCTTCTATATAACACAATTTAATAAACAATGTTTACCAGAATTACCTACTCCCCTCTCGTCTTGTGAGATAGTTGCATTTATTTTGCTGCAATCTAATTTGACATCAGAAATCTCCACGGAAATATAACCCCTCTTTTTACAACTGTTTGCTAAAACTTTTTCAAATCACAACCAAGCAAAATAAAAATCAGAAACACTTGCGAGCAAAAGAGAAATATATGTAAGGCTACTGGATAAAAACTGACATGAAAAAATCTCTGGTGTTATTAAAGCACATTTTATACCATGCCCTCCAGATAATGAATCCCCAAATTCTCTGTCACATGAAATCTCTAGATCAGTTTAAATGATTGAAGTAGCTAAAATATACTGCAGGACATAAAGTTTTTCCAATAGTTGCAATGAATATAATACACAGGGGACTGCCTGATGGTGGGGAACTGAAAAACGAAGCAGAGAAGAGTAAAGTTATGAAAAAAAAAAGTAGGACAGATATGCTAACTTGATGCAAGGCAAACACTTCAGGAAGCACAAATCTATGAAGAGATCATAAACACCTGCAAAGGGTAATTCTAAACTGACTTTGGGGAAGGATTAAAAAGGAAACAGAGAAGATTGGAAAACAGTCAGAATTTTACTTGATCTAACCATCATTCACTGGGCCAAAAACAATTACTTCAGTAAAACTGGAAGGTTGAAGAAATGGAAAGAGCAAGCATACTACTCACCAAGTTCTTCCTTAGAAAATACAAGAAATGTGTTTTCCTCATTCAGGTTTTTGTTAAAGTCTATACACAGCTCACTCAATTTTTTCTTCATTGTCTTTATTTCCTGTATTGGGTATAAACTGAACTTAGTGGAAAAACAAAAATCAAACTTGGCAATTACTATCCTCCACATAAGTAGTATTTCGCTTTTTCCAGATAGGCTCTGTACTACCCAACAGTGAATACCAGCACTGAGAACGTAACACAATGCAGGTAACATCATACTTCACTCTCCCACAGTCTGCCTTTTATCTTTCTTTTGGTCCCGAGCAATATTGTTGCCAATGAACCCTGGATTGGGGCTACTGCTCCGACAAAATTTCAAATGTTCAAATTCTCAACTCAGAGGGGACCGAACACATAAACATGTTCTCTGAACAGCATTATGTGCTAACATTCAATTATTTTCTTTTATTTGAAAAGCCTAAATTACAATATTAAGTGTAAAAACATCCACTAAAATCAATGAGAATCAAGGGAGTAAAAATGCATGCAATCTATTGAAAAACACTCCTTTGGAATTGTACAGGTATGACAAAAAGAAGAAATACCCACACAAAACAAGACCATTCCAAAACCTTTTTTAACTCCTGATATTCACCCACCTGAAACACTTTCTAATATATCTCATACTATGTCTCTACCCCTTACTGTCAAGCTCACATAAACACGGTGGTTACCAGTAGAAAAATACACACCAAATACAAAACTTGGCAGAGACTATCATTAGTCACGTTTTTACTTTAGTGTAGTTCAATTATTGTCTCCTTATAAAGTATTTCAGAATTCCTTCAAAGGCATCAGTTGCCCTTAAGCAATGCAAATACACATGAAACTGTTCCCACTAACTGAAGGATGTGGATGAAGAATGATTATTTTCTCCAAAGAGTGAAGTCTATTCAAGAGTCATAAATCGAGATTGTTATACAACATCACTCAGAATTTAAAGACAATTATGTCAGCATCTCAGATGATGACAATTTTACTTCATGATTTTCAGAACTGATAAGTGCTTTTATATGCTTGAGTAAATCCTCCCTTAATGGAGCCAAAATTCTCAGCGCAGCTTGTGTTTCCTTTAAGCTACCTCAAGTTTTTTTAGTCAAAATGCTAAGATCTTGGACACATTTTACAACATTGGTTAATAAATGAAATTAAAATAGCTGTGTCTTTGTAACAATTATACATACTTCTGAAGCCTGGACTCACAAATAACATTTTTGAGAGGTCTCTTGGCTAGGAATCTATCTAATTTAGGCATTCTCTAAAATCAGAATATATAATAAAACTCTTCCAGATAGGCTTCTTTTACTCTGGAAGGCTAAGAGAGGTGATGCATACCATCTCTATCCACTGAGTAACGTGGTTGTCTAACAGATTAATTTAAAAACCTTAAGGTGACTGAAGTCTAAAGGATAGATCTGGAACTAAGAACAATTAAGATCAGAGCAGTAATTAAGCAGGTCCAAAAGCACAAAGTTCAAATATATTCTTAGTATAGCTATACAACCATAATTTCATCCTTTCAACAGTTTGTCACCTTTGCTTTATAAACTAATAGTCCATATTTACATTCTGCACTTCTTTAGGAAGATGGAGTCCATTTCTTTTTCCCACTTGAACAGATTTCTCTAGATATCGCTTTGTTTCAGGCTTTACATTTTCAAGATCGCAGGTTTGCTGAAATGACAGTATGGAATAATTGAGTTTACAACATGGTGTAAGAAACATACCGAGCATTAGAAAGGTCTGAACAGAACTGTTCTTTAGAACACCACCATAGTAAAAAAGGAACATCCTGGATTTTAGGGTGAAGGACTTTCCGAAAACAAGTTACCTTCTGCAATAGTATTCTTATATTGATGTAGCATGGTTTTAAATATAATTTTCTTTTACCAAGTATCTCAGCACATTTACATGCTGTCATAAGGGCAAGCCCTTTTAGTTTATAGTACAGTGCACTTAAGCTTTTTCTGTAAGAGATACCTTTCTTATACATACTTGAAGAAAATCAGTGCTATAAGGTAAACCTGTACCTTAAAACTTAGAGGGATTAAAAAAACCCCGAAAAGATTAGATGTGTCTCTGAAGGTTATCAGATGGCATAAAATTTGAGCATATACATCTTCCCTTTCAGAACAAATCAATCAGTGACAACAAATAAAACAGTACTTCTATGTCTGGTTATGCCATTAGGAAGATTCTTGAATGGTCACTTCCTAAAGCAACCAGCATTAAGAGACAAGATGCTGGTTGTAACAGAACATGGATCAGTCCTTTGAGGGTCTTCCTTCAAACCAACTACATCATAACTGTTTAATTCAGAAACTTGCCATTTTGTCCTAAGTTGAAAATAATGCTGTACACATTCTAATTTTATCTTCCCTCATCTAAAAGCAAACATTTGAAAAAAGGTATTAACTTACAGTCTTTGTTAAAAAAGTCATATGCTATTTAAGTTCAACTTCAAATATGAAGCTGTTGGAATTAGCTCCGACTTGTCTTAACAACTCTCTCATCAGCTTACCTACATACAATTAATTCTTGACTAGCACCTCTGAAAAGTAAGGACGTTGAAATATGCAAATTTTATGAAAGAGTTACACAACTGTGTACAGCTGTCAACTAATGACCTGCCAGTGCAAATTACCTCTCTTCCTTGAAAAGAAAAAAAAAAGAGGAAACTAGTTGTATTCCAAGAGAAAATAAATAAGAACTCTGAAACAGATATTTTCACAACCGTCATTTAAAAATAATCCACACAACAACACATGAACAATGTATGCTCCCACCAGTGCCCTGCATAAAGGATTAGAGAATTAGTGGAAATTGTTTTTTAGAACCATGAAAGAGCTTAGAACAGTTTAGCTTTGCTTTTACTCTGCAAAGAGTGACAAGTCCCAGTAGCATGATGCTACAGCAGGACTGCTAAGCATTAGTACAATTGTGCCTAAAACTCTTATGCATATACCAATAGTCTATATGCAAGAATTTCTAAGTCCAATGAAAAAAATGACAATCACTTCACTTTGTGATAAACTAACTTTTCTAAAGCAGTAGGCGGATTTAACTTAGTTTAGCGATACTGTATATGATGAATATTTTTCCTTTTTAATATTATCTGTTTACACGTAATTTTTAAAAGAATCCATAGACTCATGAAAGGATGATCTAACTACTATAGGTCACCACACAGCTAAAGTCAATAATGATTGAGCCATGTGATTGCATGGTGTGCCCTTCACCAGGGCTATGATTTTTTTGCAGCACATGGTCATTGCTTTTTTTTTTTTTTTTTTTTTTTTTTAAATAAAAGAATGTAAATGGTGGAAATCTCCTTCTGGGAGGAAAGTAAGTAAAGAAAATCATGCCTCTGTCCTCTTCAAGTCAAACCTCACATCTCCATCCTCATTTGTGATAAATGTGTAAGGCAAGCCACACCGAATATTTCCCAACATAAAGGTAAAAAGAATGCTATTACCCTACTCCCTGTGACACTCGGGCTTCCTGCTCTTCTTCTGGCAAAGAATACTCCCTGAAATTCTGCAGCTTCATGAAGGTCTTTATGCTACCAAGCATTACATTTAGAACTGCCAATGCTGTGTTATTGAGTACAAAAATATTTCTAACAATCAGAATTTTCACGTATTGTTTTTCCACTGGACAACCCACAATTCCAGGGTTCATTTTTGTGACCTAACACTAGTGTGACAGAAAAAGCACGACTTCAAAATGTTAGAGGTGAAAAATGCAGATGCTGTCACTACATTAACATTTATACTGTGGTAACTGTGCTGCAAGGCTCAAAAGTAGAAAAGCTGAGAAAAAAATTGAGTACTCTAATCTCTATAAAAAGACACTGCTTTTATTACAGTAACAGTTAAGGACAGAGGATTGTGAAAAGTCTCACTGAGTTATTTAGGCATTGTGAGGGATCTCCCAGCCCCTCCACTGGGCATATGGAACTGTCATGCTCCTGAAAATCTCCTGGGCCCAAACCCAACAAAGATTTTAGGCAAAAGAAGGGAATTCGCAAACACTAATTTTAAGCCCTTAAAGCCAGTGAATATTGGCTCCTTCTAAAGCTAACAAAGAGAAAGACTCTTTTGGGAAAAAGAAGGAAAAAACAAAGTATTCTTCATCCTTCTCTTGATGACTATACATCTCTCCATACACTTCAAAAGAAATCAATGTTAAATAGCTTCTAGTCTTAATATTAGCCTTTGTGAAGTTTATCTGCATCACAGACATGCTTAAGATAAGGATATGCATTCAAAAAGACCTGTCAGGTCTTTAAGGATAAGCAAGCCTATAAAGCCTCACAGGCACAGGAACGAAGGGTGCTCGGTGGTCATCTCTGAACTTCGGTGTGGTCAGAATGGTCTGTCATCCTGTGTTTCTTTGATGAACAATTTCCACAACAAAAGTGCTAATTTTGAATATACTACACACATGAAATTTTGGAAATTTCCAGAAGTTTTAGAATGGTCATGGTTGATGATTTTATAAACTGTTTCATACTTGTTTTGGACAACCATGCTACCTTATTCCATGAAGAAATCTTCAGGCAGAATAAGAAACAAAACCTACTTAGAATATCATGAACAAAAACTGCAGCAGCTGTTTACATCAGGCTGAGTTTCCTGAGGGCGTGTGGGTGGAGACGATTGGCAACATTCTTAAGCATGCCTCTGCTAGCCAACATGTGCAGATGTTAGGAGTAATAAAATTTAAAATTATGGTTTCACTACCAAATTCACCTTTATTCCAAGTTTCTTACCCCAAAATAAAAGTTTTCTAAAGAATAAGAGCTGGGGTATATTCAACAACATGAATTTATGCAGGAATTCTTTCCCCTAATGTGTGGGGAAAAGAAAGAGACTAGATTATTTTCTTTTTTTTTTTAATTAAATATAAAAACCTCACCCATCTTCCACCATCAACAGTTCTTAAATAAAGCAGAATTTAGAAAGAATACTAAACAGTTGTTAACTTAGAAAAGTTTAGTCCTCGTTAAAGGGACCGAAAACATTCAGGATGTCACTGACATCAAGATTTACTCATCCTTTAGTGGACTGACTGTACTATAAATAACATGGTAGTGTGAGGGCCCTCATTCTCCTCACCACATTTTAATCTGGCCCCTGTGCAGGATCATGAAACTGAATTCATATATGTGACCTATTAAATCCTCAGTAAGGCCATGAAAAACCTAATTTAATCAAAATATTTTACTGGCTCATTTAAACGGATAAAATTATTTCAGCAAAACACTTCTGTTTGTGGAAGTTCTTTTTTTTTGCGTGGTCCTGGAACCTGACTTTTCAACTAAGAGTTTCTAACAGGAGAAGGCATTAGAAATTTAGCAAAAATTAATAAGAACTTTGTGATTTGGAAATAGCAAGACTCGATCAGTTTGACACTATTGGCAATTTCACATCTGTTCTACAGCAAAAACTGCTACTACTTTCACAGTTATTACGAAGTTGATATATGCTCAGAGGTTGCATCTCTGGAAAACTAGTACTAAAACATGCTTGCATGCTGCAGTTAAGCCAAGAAAAATCTCTACAAAAATTAAATGGAGATTTAAGCAACAATTGTAACTGTTATAAAAGCCAAGTATTGCTGCAAAGGAAAATGAAGTAGGAAAGCACCAAATGAAAAAGATTAAAAAAAAAAAGAAAATATTATAAGGAAGTAATACCAGCGAATACCAGCAATCAGTTTTCACTAGCTACTGTCAGAAATTCCTGCAAATTAAAAATACATAGATACACAGATATGGCAGATGAGTCCTAAATGTATCTGCGTATACTGTACTGGAGGGTGGAGAAGATCACAGAAAATAATAAATATATATCAAACCATTTAATTAACAGCAACAGAGCAGGGGAAAAAAAAACAACATAAGGCACAGGGGAAAAAAAAAAATCAACATAAGGCACTATCCGCCAACACACAACAGAAGGTCCTCAAAATGGGGCTATTAAATACCTCCGCAAACACATAAACAACAATATCCAGCTAGAGGAGAACACTTGAAAGTGTGCCTAAAAACCACAGCAATAGATGACAATACTATTGGAAGTATATATATTGGAAGTATATATACTGGAAGAATAAGTTGCTGCAAATATTATTCGAGTTCCCAGTCAACGCTGCAAAAAGCACAAACAACGGCTCCAAGAAATAGGGGTCAAATATATTTTCAGCATCACAAGAAGGTTAAAAATTGGTGGGGTTGAAAGGGAAGATTCACATCTGAAGCATGGACAAATGTACGTATTTTAGTTTTCACATTAGATAGCTTCCTTGCATTATCTTTAAATTACACTTTTGGAAAATTATTACTAAATGTCACTAGATGAATTTGAACAAAAACAAATGTTCTTCCTGTTAGAGCTACCAAATAAACAGTACAAACGAAGAATACAAGATACTTGTAGGTGCTCAATTAGAGGGGAAGCCAAGCAGAAACACAAAATGGATAGAAACTAGTTCAACAGTAAATGTATCTTTTGACATAGTTTTATTCTGAGGCTTAAGCAATATATGAGGAAGAGTATACAATGTAGCTGTCTATAATTAGCAGATCAAAAGAGGTAATTTTGGAGGTCACTCCCAGTTATATGTTCTCATTAACTTGCATAACTTAAAACTCAACTTTAAAATTTAAAATTCTCAGCAACTTCAATTTTGGACACAAATTCAAAAGCAGTATAAGCCAACCTACATACATTGCTATATTGCCTCTTTTCTTCCTCCCCCTTGGTGATGCTCTGGGCAAACAAGTTCAGGAAGCTCAGTCAGCAGGAACCAATAAGTTTTATTTTTCCTGATGGGTTTCCTTCTGCTAGTTTAGCTTCCTTGTACCAGCTCATTGGAAGATTAGACAAAAGTCAAAGCTACTGCAATGGAGAGAGGATATACACACCTGGACATGAGAGGCATTGAGTGAGAGCACCAGGTTACACTGGCTTAAGTTTTTGTGGAACCACAGCCTTTTTGTACAGCTGTGTCCCACTGGAAAGATTCGACTGGTACGGACACAGGGGAAACACGCACAGTGACAGGGATCTTGAAAAGTGTTGTGGATACTAACTTCTTTAGTGAAAAGTTTTTCACTGCTGTAATTTTATCTACATTTCCACAAATTATGCAGATATCATTGTGATGTGATTTACCTGCAAATAAACAATCTTCTGAAACACATCTTCTCTCATGCTCATCTCCACATCAAAATTAGAAAGCTTTTTGTCAGCTTCTGTACTTGCTAAGCGTACCTCTTTGTCAGGTGAGACATGCTGGGGAAAATCCAACATGCTTCTTTCCACTGTTTAAATAAAAGGCAATGAACACTTACACAGGAGGCTAGAAACACTTTAAGGAAATTCCCCCCTTCTGATACTTATAGAAGACATAAGAAACAAGTACCCAAAGCCGACGCTTCAGATCAGGCTTGAAGCAAATAAAGTCATTACAGGTAATGTAAAAATGAACAGGTGAAAGGACAAAACCGCGCACCATTATAACAAATAAACATTTTACAGAAACTATCTATTACCCAAGCCCAGTTATCTCATCTTCTTACTTCTACAAAATCAACTGGAAGGTATATAAATATGGTACATGATTTTTGAAAGATGAACCATTTGTAAATGAAGACTGACATTGTTTCCGACACAGCTGGCACAGATGCTTCCATGTTAGCATTTAAAATGAAAAGCACTGAACCTTTCAAGCAGTCCCATCTGTCCTGGAGTTATTTTTACATTGTTATGAGAACACTGTCAAATCCCCATCTTCTCTTCTGTGTTTAAGGAGAAACAATAATGCAAATACAGAAGGTGCTGTCTATGTGCTCTGAACTTCTAGGGATCAGAAGCTGAGAAATACTAGTTTTTTGGAATACACTTTCGAGATTAATTAAATCCTTGCTCATTAAAGAAATATTACATCTTATAATGACATTGAATAGAAATGCTAAAATAGAAATGAATTGTTATGACCAGCTGAATTAATTTAATTCAAAACCAATTATAATTTCACACCCCTCCACCCCCCCAAAAGCACACTGTAGCGTAACAACATTCTAGGATGATTTAAAGCTTTGTAATTTTATGTAATCTGAAGTTGTTTCATCAAACCCCGAGATACTCTCAGCCCCTCAGAAACCTTTGGAATGCAAACATGGGCATACGGTTTTTTCTTGAAGTCCATAGGAAACTTCCCCCTTCCCCCGTCCCCCGTCCCCATGCCAAGATGTTTCAAAATGATGAAGTGAGTTTTGGCAGCTTCCAAGTGAAATGTAAGGCCTGTTGTCATCTGTGTCTTTTCAGATAACAAGTTCCAGTTACTGGGGTAGGTCTTTCAGGTACATGTGAAAGGGACACACAGGCCTTAAAAATCCAAGGTTGTAATCTAAGTCTTGCTGCAGTAATACATCCTTATCATATGCCACGGAATGTTTCACAGGTAAGTCATGCTCATTTCACATAGAGCTTTGAAGATGAGCATTAAAAGCTTAAATGTGACCCACTACTGCAATAGCATGTAGAGAAAAAAAGTACATCTTGGAAGATGCAAGTCTTGGTGGCTACGCTGAGAAGCTGGTGGCCACTGTCTTCTGAATCAAATATATATTTTCCTTCTAATTTAACTTAAAGCAGAGAGTTTTATGCCTTGGTGGAAAGGCTTACAATAATTATACCAAATACATTGGTACAATTAAAACTGAATCTGACAGGAAGCTGTTTGGATGAAGATTAATCAGTCTTTCTACTGGTATCAATTCCAGTCAAGTCACTGGATGTGCCTAAACTGTAATTCTAAGTAATGTGAAAGCCAGATTAATATTACAGTACAATCATTTGAGCTGCAGGCTGCTTTTTTTTGCTAGGCGAAGATTTTGCTCCAAGCCAAGGTGGCTGTTTTCAGCACTTCTGTCGCTACTGCAGGTTTTTTAGAGGATTTAAGAGAACTTGATGTTTTATTACACTGACTACTTTTTGAGAGTCATGCAGCTGATGATAGGTTTTTCAAAACAAAGCCACCCAAACCACATTTTTATTTTTCCCATCTCCTCTTACTGACAATTATTAACAAATTAACTGGATGACCTGTGTTTGGCCATTAAACTCCATCCACGTATTGGCATGTCTTGATAATTCATTCAGAACAATCTTGATGTGACTACATGACCAACACCTCTCCCTGGACTCTTCGAGGCCTTGAAGGCCATAACATAAAAGTGAGCAAGTAAAGCAGTTTTCTTTCAAAAAAAGCATTCAAAAATTCCCCCATTCTCAATCATCACATTTTCTCCACTAGGTGCTTATCAGCCTTTCTATTGTTCCATTTGACTTTGTCTCAGATTCTGCAGTGTCTGAAAAAAGCACTGCTTATCAGGTTTGAATGCACTATGCGTGCCACAGACGCTGTAGTCTACACTGTTGGACATTGTCCCCTAGCGGTTGTACACAGTTGGAAAAGAAAAAGTAACTGTGTAGACCTTCACACACAAAAAGAAAACTGGTGACCAATGCAGTTCTCTGGATGCAGCAGAGAGATCAATAGCACAGTTTTGCTAATCCTTAATTTTGTCTCTAGAATAAAGCAGCAGAACTTTGTAACTGATCACGTTACATGTTACTGAGAGGTCCTGAAAGATTATTACGACCAGAGGACCCTTGAGAGGCCTCTACACATTCTACACAAGAACAGCATGGATCAATTGTAAGCAACAACTATCTTTTCTTTATGTGCAGATGGAGAGCCTTATGGAAAGAATGACAGAAAACATACACTAACCTGCGTATTCCACTTCTATATCTGCCAAGGCCCGTATAGTATTTTCATGTGTTACTTCTCCAATATCAACCATCCCGACACTGTCATATACATGCTTTGTCTTCCTGATTAGTTCTTCTGTTCTTGTTCTAATTTGCTCTGGTGACAGGTCCCATCTCAAAAGGTTTCGGCCTGATGCTATGTATGAAGAAGCCTTGAGCTGGCTAGTAATTTCTGCTCCTAATGTCATTCTCAACACAAGCCGTGGCCCAATGGACCTGAAAGTATAAAAATTATCTTTGCATAGCAAGATTCTAGTTCAAAGGGTAATTTATAGTAAACATTAAAAAAAAGGCAACAGACCTTTAATAATTATAGAATATTTTTACAAGCAAGAACAAAGTCCTTTTTAGAGCCATAGCTTGTCCAGCAGGATCATACACAGCCGTTACCCTTGTCAATTAAGTCTAATTTTAAATAAATCAGAGGTCTGTCTTCTACCTTTTCCATTTAGAGGATGACTAAGTGCAGACCGGGATAAAAACTTTGGTATTGACAAAACCAGACAGATTATTATTTAATCTTCTAAGAAAAAGAGAATTACAGTTACTGAAACTCTACAGAAACAAACAGTATTTGCATTTTTGAAATAAGAAATAAAACTCACATAGTGATTTGTAGATTATGAAGACCAAGAGCTGCAAAGATGCACAAAATAAGACACACAAAAAAGTCTGTTGGTTGTGTTCATTATAACAAAAAATTTTATATTTATACAGTATGTCTGCCACACAATCAGCCATGGGAGGAAAACTTTGAGTTGTTAGTCACTTGAAAATTTATTCCTTTACTTGTTGCGGATTTTAAATAGACAGTTTCACTCTATATGCCAGAACAGGTACTTAAGTTTACTGTAATTTATGTACTATTAATCCTGATTATATAAATCAACTATGTTTCAGCTTTAGCTAGCAGAAAAGTTTACATACGTAACTGATCTTAGCGTGCTGTGCAATCAATGGCTGCCTTTTCACTTATCTTTTTGACAATATTAAAAAAAAAAAAAGTGACTTGGAGCAATGAATCCAAACATAAGATAAGAAGATACTGGCTTCAGAAATACAGGCTTCTGCACTCCCACCCCAATAAACCAACACTCAATGTGGTTGTGTAAAGGAGAAGGATACAAACTCAGGCAACTGACTGAAGTAGGGCTAATAGAAACCCACACAGTCAACAAGATGTCCACCTGGCGACTACTTTAATAGCTCAGTTATATATGAAGAAGTTGCTGAGGCAATCAATAATTTGCTAGTAATTAAAAGACAGCTTGCATTCAAGCAGTAAAACTTGCTGTAGTGTTTAGTATCATAGGAGGATCTCTGGCTGGCAGAGACTTAACTATCTGCTCCCTATGTCAGTCTCATAATTTAAAAAACAAAAATCATATGTTGTTATGGTAATAATGACAACTTAAAATTTTCAACCATAACTAAAGAAATACAAGAACACACACAGAGAGCTTGCTACTAAAAGCGATGTTTATCTAACACTATTTTACATTAAATACCTTTTTCTCTTAATGCTAGCCACTGTGCCTATATTAATTTTATTGCAAAACCAGTCTGGTATGTGCATAAGTGCTCAGATGGGTTTTGGCATACAATGCAGGGAGCATGCACAAAAGGACAGGCAATTTTAGCCTGAAGGAAAAACAAAGCAGAGGAGTGAAACGCCAAAAATCTGAAAAGAGCTGCATGCAGGGCTTCTGTTTGAAGGCAAGACTTTTTGTTAAAAGTCTCACTCATCTATAAGAGGAATTCTCTAGAAATAGCCTAGCCAAAATTATTTTTATGCAAGACAAAAATGAAAGACATTTCTATCTACGCTTTATGTTGAGAATTTTTTCTTCCTTGTTATCACAGTTTCTTCAAATCCTCCCACACCAGTGTAGGCAAGATGTTTACTTTACCCTTCTACTGGCATTCAGAAACATCAATGTCAATAAATTGATTATTTAACTCTGAAGATGAAGCCTGAATAAAGAATATTCCTTCCACCTCTGTTCTATCTATGTGATACCAACTCAGTTCTGACATTAATGCCTTGGTAGCTTCTCCACTGGACTACTGAAACTTTGAATCACAGTTAAGAAGTTTATGATAAATGAAGCTGCTTTCATGGCACCAAAAGGTTAAGTATTAGCATTCTCAGAATGCATTAGTTTCCCATCCCCCAAAACCACTGAATTCTACCCTGAATCTACATATCCATTAAAGAACAGTACTTCATTAAGTCATGAACAGCTTCCCACTGAACTGCCCTATGTCTACTTTTTCATGCATTGCTAGTGCAGCTCTGGTAAAACCTCATGGGAGCTGAATGGGAACCTCCTCAAAAGTAGGTTCAAGGCTCTGAACTTTACTCCCCACCTCGCCCCCGCTGAGAACATCAGAAAGAATAGGAAATGTGCCAAATTAAGGTAAAAATAAAAGTAAAATAGAATCAAAGGGCAACAACAGCTTGAACAACATAAAAGCTGACAACTATGCTAAAGTGCAGGATATGAAGCAGATATTCCTTTTTAAAGGGAACCTACAGCTTTCTGTCATCCATTACCTTCACCTAGGCACGTAGAAAATACAGCCCTGTCACTGACCAACTACATATTATCAGAAATAAAAACTAAAAGAGTCACAGCAACAGCAGATTATATTCATTTCAGCCTGTCCAACAAGTTTAATGATTCTAGTTGGACTGATTTAATGAGCTTGAATGCAGGGTCCCTGATTACTGCAGAGTCCTACTTTTTAATACAAAAAAATATGCCACCTGATTTTCTTAGTATATTGGCTAGTTGGATTGAGGAATACACATACAAATTTGACAGCTGCATAAAGGATTGCTATAAATGCCAGCAAGTGGTTGTCTATCTGTTAGAGACAGGAAAACACAGAACTCTCTAGTTTTGAAATGCTGATACCTTGTCTCCACCTGCTGATACAAGGAAGCAGTCATTTATGTAGATTAACAAAGGCAGTACAAACTCAGAATGACCTGTAAGTCTTTCTAATCGACCAAATTAAGGTGGGCCTTCAAAAACTGTACCATACCATTTCACGTGAAACCAATCACTACATGTAACTCTTCAAATAACCATTTACAGACATGTGTTGTTACCTTGCTACCAGTCAATCAGATTGTACTTAGGGCCAATGTAACTACATCAGATTAATAAAAAACAACATGCAAATAAAAATATATGCAGAGGTGAAATCTTGGCCATTTCTTTTGTGGCTAAGTATTTCATATTCTTTGTCTACATAAAACTATAAATAAATAAATTCCCCAAATTCCATGTATCATACTGCAATAAAATTGATAATTTACTAACTTTATCTTACTTGTTCAAGAAAGAAACAAAGAAACAATGCCAAAATGAAAGATTAAGTAGACTATAAAGAAACAAGAAAGAAGAGTGTAGCTAAAATAGTATGAGTGTTTCAAAAATGCTCTGTAACTACACTTGTCGTGCTATTAGAGAGAAAACACTATAGTAAATTGTATCACTGAGGGAAACTTTACTTCCCAGATATAAACTGGAAAATAAATTCTATTAATAATGGTAGGAACCAGATGCAACAGCAAACAGCTTTCTTCAAATAGCAACTGAACCAACACGATGCAATTATCATTTTAGGCTTGCTTTTGGTAAACGGCAGTAAGAGCCAATCATTGCTTGGACTGAGCAACCAGAAGTTGATTGTTTAAATTAGACAGAAGGATGAACAAATGTAGGTCTGTAAATAATGTTAAGTGTATACTGCAATTATCCCATGTGGCCATGGGTAGGCTGGTGCTAATGCCTGAACTGACTAGTTCAAACTTTTTCAGATACTACACTCAATTTTCTGCAGTGCAGTGTAGAACGGTAGATGTATCTAAACAAGTCTAGGTTAAGGATAATGTTCATGTCCAGTAGCAGTATTGCCTTTAGATATCCTTCTACAGCATATAGGTGAAAAATGAAGTGGACCAAAAAAATGCAGGGGGCACAGCTTTTTTTCAGCTTATCAGTTCCATCATCTATTTGATGTGTGACTTCAAAACAGTTGTGTTGGCCTAAACGAAGGATCAAAAGCGTCACTAGCCACCTAAGCCTGCACTACTGCTACAAACACATATGAAATGCTGCTGGACTTAGTTCAGCAAAAAAAGTCTCAAGATGATTGCTGTCATTAAGCATACCATTTAAACGCCCAAAAGCAAAAAGAGCCATTGATGCTAAGAGGCAATATTGACATAAGAACAAATTACAATAAATTGGTCAGGAACACAGGTAAGCTAGAATTTTAAGAGATGTTTGTAACCATCAGGGCAGTGAGATTCTTAAACAGCTGCCTAATAAGCACCAGGAAGTGAAAACACCTCTATCTATAACATGGAGCTTGACCAGCTTATAAAATGGATTATATTACACAGAACTAAGACTTGATCACCTCAGTTGTCCCTTCCAGTCCCTATGTTCCTGTGAGGTCCTTCAAAATTAAAGCACCTTTATTTACATTGCATTTTTACTATGAATATCTAACTGGCCTCTATTGGTAACTTGCACTGGCCTTTTTCTTGGGTGAGTCCTATGGCATCTGTCAGTGGAATGACATATGGGACAGACTGAAATATATCATGCATTTGTGCACTGCTTCATCCATCTATGAGAAGTTCAGGAGGAAAGGCACAGAAGGTTCGGTTTGGACTTTCAGCTACAACAAAGAGTATTATAGAAGCAGCACAAATTATGGTATTAATCTGCCAATCCCAAAAGCGGTAAGAATGATAATTTCTACCAAAAGCAGTGCAAGCTGAATAACAACTTAAAAGCTTAGTAGCTACTTCTAAAAGAGGATTTTTAAGAAGAAAACAAAGCTTCTAACTTACAGACAGCAATCATTGCTATTTTTGCTAGAATGCCGGGTAATTTATTTTACCAACAAATCTACAATTTGATTACTTGCTGCTTCTGGAAAATACAAATTTGATTTCATTTTAGAAGGGAGAAGGACCTTTATAATACTCTATTACAGCAATACAGTGGCCAGCATAACTGCTGCAAAGACAAACAAAGCAATTGAATTTACAGACTGATTTTTAACTTGTGCAGTAAGTATTTTGAACATATTAAACATTTATGTAAGTCTGGTTTTGTTTAGAAACATTTTCCGTGACTGGAACATGCCAAGCAACCCTTTGTTGGCATGTTCCGTTAGCGCTATTAAAATAAAACAAGAAAGCCACAATCTATGAAGCAGAAGCAGCAAAGGGTAGTACCAGCTTTAGAAAATACAAACACAAAAACCCACAAGCTTGTCTACAATATGCTCCTACTACTGATAATCACCTTATAATACAGTCAAGATTTAAGCCTGCTCTCTCATTTAACTCTGATTACATATGGATAGCTATGACTCCATCCAAGACTCTTTAATGGTACTTCCAGTTTTCAAATTAGTCTTCACCTAAACAGTATTAGTTACAATGACAAGTATAATTTTACAGAATAAAGTGTATTAACAAATGTATTTCTGGGAAACATATATAGAGACCAGTTTATTGTACTTGCTAATAGATCTGACAGTTCCATGTAGCAAAAACAAAAAACAGAGTATATCAGCTTCACGTGGGATGGAAAACTATATTCTCTGCTGACAAAAGATCTGGGATAACAGCTTCAGGGGTAAAGCGGGAGCCAAGATTTTAAAAAGAAGAGAGAGAAAGACAGAGAGAAAGGGGTCTCAAACTTAGATAATTTAGTCATCTTCTAGTTTTTAAATACTCTATTGGCAAATAAATACAATTATGTTTTTCTTGCTGCACCTTATGTATACTTCAGGGGACATTCCTACAGATACAAGTAAGAGCAGATTTGCAAATCAGAATGAACAACTTTTTCAATCAGTAGTTTACTGTAAGAAGCTCTGTAAAAACAGCTAATTTAAAATTAAGAACAACAGTAAGACCATTTTGGTCTTTCTCTCTTTTGAAGCAGCAGATCTTAGTTAAACAACACTTCCTAGTCCCACAGGCTGCAGGAGAACTATCACTGCATGCTGGAAGGCAGCACTGTGTACATACAGTACACAGTATGTGAAGAGCATGCTCAGCCGGTACCCGCAAGCAACATTCAGGGGGTCTCAGCGTTTTGACTCCACCTAGCGGCCTCGTTAAAAAAAAAACAAAACCAAAAAACCAAAAGAAACTAGACACGTACCATTACGGCAATATAAAAAGCTGACAGTTTGCCTCAGGACAAATTATTTAATCCTTGAATAATATGACATATGTTGGCATTTCCCTGAAAGTGAGACTCAAGTGCTACTAAACATATATAAACGATAGCAGACAGGCATGGTTTAAGCAAAGCTTTGTGACAGCCAAGCATCATATGGAATGGAATACTTTTTTTTTCTTTATATAAAGAAGTTAAAAAGCATTTCAGAAACAAACCACAATGAGTATGCAGCAGCATCAATATAATGTAAGATGCATTGCAGTTGGTCTGTGTTCTCAGGACAGATTTTAAAACAGAGATTTAATAGGCTAAAATCTTTGTATTATTTAAAGATCCTTAATTCTTGCTTGAATTTTAAATATATTTCCATATTGTTTCACTTTTGACTCACAGTTTTAAAAAAGAAGTAATTGTATATTTTATAGTAAAGCAAGGACAAAATCAAGCAAAGTAAGCAGAGGACTGAGTAACCCAATGCAAAAACAAGAACCGGGGAGCAGGGAAAGTCCAAGACAGAACAAACAAAGTACAGTTAAATAGCGCAAAGCTCATCACAGGGCAACATTATTTCAATTGAGTCAAAGGAATTAGACTACAGCCCCACAATATATGTCATCACTTTTTCCTGATGGACAAACACATTTGAAGTCCTTGTTACCCTTCTCAGTCCTTTCATCTCTTTGGCTCCTGATGGTGTATGGAACAGTGAATACATGCCTTGAATTCCCAGGCCATTTTCCTTATAAAAGTACTTGGCTCTGTGTCATGACTGTGTTTAGCACAGACAGATCTCACTATAGCAAGAGGAGAGCATGTTTAGTACTTCCTGATTTAAAGCTCCATAACTGCCATTAGAAACTGTCTTTTTTCTTAAGCTGTGTTTGAAGGAACAGAAGAAAATCCAGTGCCTTTTAACACTAAACCATTCATTTTGTCAATACACCTTTCAGAAAAAAAAGATTCTCTGCAACTTAACTCACTGTACACTCTACATTGATTATACTCCTATAACAGATATACTTCTAGCTCTTCAGATCAATGTGAGTGAGTCAAAAAAGCTGCAAGTTATACACCCATTTTAAAATCTTTATTGACACATACATTACCCTCAGTGCTGCTTTTATGACCTTACTACCTGGCAACAGATGTTTACTGGTTTCTCTGATAGAATGAACATCAACAGCAAAGTAACTGAAAAAAGCACTCTGTGGCAACTAACAGAAAATCCAGACCTTAAGTAGGAACTCACACATGTGCATAACATGTTAATTTACGTACATCCTCTCCCGCCAGCCCCCTCCAACCGTCTTTAAACAAAAGGAATTTGGAAACTGGTCTGATTGACTTTCATAAGAGGAGGTGATTTCCACACAGCAATCTGAAGTGGAACGCACAGAAGTGTCAGGCTACTGTTTCTGCAGAGTGTCTGATCTCTAAAATTATGGTATCCATGGTTCTAGGGGAAAAAAAAACAAATAACCAAGCAAACCCAAACCAAAACCCAAAATTACTAGGACTGCTAAACTAGGCTTCAAACCCATTCGGTAAACTCAATCCATTCTGTGTCACGCCAAACCTCCATCACAGCATGACTTGCTTGGAGGATTTTAGGAAGGTAGTCGAGAGACTTTTCAACATTCACATGCAGACAGTAAGTGTACTACACTGAACTTGATGCAGGAGGTGCTGATTAGGGTTATCTTACTGTTTGGTTCTACCAGCAAGTGAACCATGGAAGACAGTGGAAAAAATATTGCTTTTAAGGCCCTACAGCTCTCTCAGGTGCTGCTGCATAAGCATCTATCATATGTCTATCATGCCAGCAATATAAACAGCAGGTAGAGTGCATGCTATTTAGTGCAAACACCACACACTATTACTTCCAGGATAGTTCAGTACTTGAATCCAGTCAGCTAATGCATGAAAAACAGCTTGTTGACTCCAACTAAAAAAGAAGTGGTGCTGCAGGACAGAGAAAACTATTGAGAAGGGTTTGTAAAGACAAAAGGTTTCTTTTATTTACACCCACAGTTAATCAGTTCAGCCTGTACCATGGAAATACCCTTTGATTTCCCATTGGTCTTAAGTCTCACACAGTCAAAGCAATGAAAAATGTTCTTTGCCATCACTAGAGTTGGAAAACTCTATGCCTTCAAGGCAGATGATGACCTAATCTCACTTACTTGCACCATTTTAAGTCACTGTTCTTCCTGGGAAGACAGTGCATTACAGCATGCCATGATTGTCTCAATGCTTGCAAAATCCCAAACAGCACTCTCTGCTCCTGTGTGCCTGCTCAACATCACAAACTAAGCAAGCAAGCAAAGTCTCCTTTCTGCTCTGGCTTTTGAGTGAATAGTGACTTAACAACACTGAGTGCTTCCCAGGCTATGTAAAAGATGGTTCCAGCATGATAAGTATGGCCAAGAACTTCACTCATTTCACACTCTACAGTAGAAATAAAAAGTGTCTCCGTTAAAGACAGAGCTCTCTTAGAGACGGTATGATGAACACACACACTCCCAATCGTATTTTGCTCAGAGACAAGTGTAATTCCTCCCATCCTCACCTTGCCTTCCCTAATCTAAATACATATAACATATACTGGAAAAGTCTCCTCTACAGAGGGACATCTTGACTCACAAATCTATTGGAATTCTGTGAAGAAGTCACAACAGAGATCAGTTAATATAATCTATTTGACTTCCAAAGGCTGTTGACCAAAAGGTCCTAAAGAAACCATGCTGCTGTGTGATAAGAAGGGAGATCCTCTTATGGATAAATGGTTAAAAGCTAGGAAATAAACAGAAATGGCTGCTCATTTTTCTGAATGGATCTAGGTGACCAGTGGAGCCCTGCTGGGTTCCATGCTGGGTTTTGCATTCTTTCACATATTTATACCTCATCTACAAAAAGGTGGGATTAATGAAGTGACAAAATTTACTGATGATAATGTACTGATAACGCAGTGTGCTAAAGGCAACCACAAAAAGATGTGAAAGAATGTCACAATACTGAGTAAAGTTTAAAACCACTAACATGGTGAATTTGTCTTAATAAACGTGAAGTGACACACAATTCTGACTTTACATACACAGTGACGAGCTATGAGCTGATCTAATAATTCTAGAGACACAACGGTTTAACGAAAACATCAGCCAAGAAGCAGCTGAAAAGAAGGAAATAATAGGATTTAGTAGAGGGGGAGCAGAGAACAAAACACAAAGTTTCATTATATCACTCTGTAGTAACATGAAGCACACACATACTATGTGCAGTTCTGATCCTCCCAACAGTTATAAACTATCTCGTCTTCTGTTCTCCCACCTGCCAAAACCTTCTCCTGTTCTACCAATTCATCATGAGTTAGTAACAACCAGCTGCAGTGAGCAAAGGACTCCATTCAAAGAACTAGACTGGGATTCTTTCGACTGGAAAAAGGAAAAAAAAAGGACAACAGGGAAGTACTTCAGAGATTTATACAATCATGAAGAGGATGGAGAGAGTGAACAGGGATCAATTTTTCCCCCATTGCCTCCGACATAACTCAGGAAGATATCAAACACAGTTTTAGGAGGCAGTTTCAAAGTAAAAAGGTACTACTGGATAAATTTTTGTATAGGATCATATGAGACAACATTTTTTGTGTTGGGAAGTCCTCAATTCCTAGACTGTTCTGAAAAGATAGTATGGAATGTTCATCCTGTCTTACATGTTTTCAGAGGTACCTGACCCTGGCTCCCGTAGAAGAAAGGACAGACTTTTGAACTAACCCAAGGCATTTAAAAGAAATCTTTCCAAGGGAGGCATTTCTTCCTTTATAGAGAGAATGATAGAACAGGTATGACCTCAAAAGAGATTAATTGCATTGCTTCATGTGGTCCAACTGGTGCTCCTTGGGTCAAATTCAGTCCAGAAAATGCTTCTGAGCCCAACATCATTGTCTCAGCCAGTCCACGGAACAATTTTGTTCTGCAAACTCTTTCTAATAGACAAATTGTGCCTCTGGAGCCTGCTGTGGTTAGGACAGTGGCAGCTGTTGCTTTTGACCACAGGAAAAAATTGCTGCTGCAGTACACAGAGGAGGTTGTACAGTCCATGGACCACAAGAAAAGGGAAAAATGTTCCAAGTGTTCTGTCTGGCCCTTGCATTGCTGAGGCATTGGATCTGATAATGTAATGAAAGCATATGCACACACTGTGGTGATAAGTATGAAGTAAGAAAGTGACTAAGAAAGTTCTTCCTGTTTCTTTGCCTTCCAGTGTCATTCCTCCTCCTGCCTCTTTCCCCCAGCCCCAGTTTCTTGCTGGTTTACTTCCTCATCAAAAGAAAAGCCAGTGTTCAGAGTTTCTTTCCAGTGATGGAAATCTAAAATTAGATCTTAAATACAAATTCTAGTTTTTTCCGGAGTCCATGTACATGTGTTTTCCTATCAAAAACAAGATTTTGAAGATTTTCAAAGAAAGACTCCAGAATTCAAGAATCTTAGAGAATTATTTTAGGACACTGAAATGATTTAAATCAGTGTGTCTGCTTTTATTCAGATTTTTTTTCCATTTGTAAGAATATCCTCAAAAAGTAAACAGACCACTGTGCTTACTTAATTAATATATATCTTAGCCTGTCTTTTTCCATGTGTTTTATTGAACTATATATTAATATTTGAATCTTTTGGATTCTAATAGGAAAAGTATTTAATTGGAAATAGGCTCCCTCCCAAAAGCTGCCTATTTTAACCTGAAGAATCAAACCCTTAATGTAGTTTTATTCAACATAAGGCATGGTACTTGAAACTTGCTAAGACTGTTGTTTTTATCTCATGTTAAGATGCCCTTGGGAAAAATAGAAGCTGAGAGTCTTTGCTGTGCAACATTTCTGTGACCAATTGATTGACTTCACTTTTGAGTTAGAGGTCACTATTAGGCATTCAAGATCACTCTCTTTTGTGAAACAATTATTTGGGCACACTGAAATGATGACTGGGGGGAAAAAAAAATCACAATTAACAAAATGCAGTGATCATTCCCCTCTGTACTTACAACAAGTGATGAAAAAAAAAATTTAAATCAATACCCAATACTTTATTATTACTTAAGAAGGAGGTATCTTTAGTTTCCAACTGCAAATTGCAAACAAAGATAGACTTTTAAATTTTTTTTCTAAAGAAAAAAACTTCCATCCTTCTTTTTCTTTCTTTCCTTTCCTTCTTTTTGTTGGAAAAATCTGTAGAACAAACAAGGACAGTCAACACAAAATACAGAGAACAGTGAAAATGACTATACAAAAAGAATGTAAATGTATATTTGGAAAAGAAAATAGTTGTGCACTTTACTCAACAGTAAATTGGTCAATTAATTTAAAACAGCGGGAGCTTTATGAAAGGAACAGATTCTGGACCTTATTTTCTAACTGCTAGTACCCCTCCATCCTAATTCCACCTGAACAATAGGACAAAAATGGTATGTTTTATGCAGTAAGCACACAACTGTCATTTCTCAAAAGTCCACCAGAGGTAACCATCTTCTTCATTTTACACTCAAATTCAGCTCCATTCTCATTACCACAACGTATTTACATTGTGGCCCTCCTACTATTTCCACATTCCCTATTAAATCTGGTCCTTTGCTTATATTCTTCTGCCCTCTCAATTTCTCCAATGATGCTCACTTGTCTGGTCCATCTCGAACTGCCTACAAGCCACTGGTTGTCTGGGTCCATTCAGAGCTAGTATTCATTACAGAGAAAAGAGTTAATCCCTTATTTTAAAACCCTTCGATAATGTGTTTGTACCCGTCTCACCCCTCATATAAAGCGAAATAGTGACACACCTTTTTATAAAGCTATTAAGAACACATCGCCCCGTGTGGCTTCGCATACACCTTGCTTAAGAGCCCCACTGCTGCAGCCTCGGCCCTCGCTCTATTGTCTCTCTGCCCGCTTCTCCGCCGTACGCCTGACACGCGGTGCAAGGACGACACCTCGGAGCGCTCGCCCGCCCGCCCTGCCCACCTGCAAGCTGCACACAACGGAGGTTACTTCAGGGAAGGCGGACTGCGGGCAGCACGCCGGGGGCCGAGGCGACACACCCCGCAGGCCCTCAAGTGTCCTGCCCTATTGTTCGCCCGGCCCCTCGGAGCGCGCCCCGCACACCTGCAGCCCGCTGCCCGCCCCGCCCCGCCGCCGTTTCTCTCCTCAAAGCCGCCCGGCAGCTCCCCGCCTCGGCCCGGCCGCTCGGGGGTCACCCGGGCCCCGCCAGGACGCCCGGCTGCAGCCCGGCTCCGGCTGCAGCCCGGCTCCGGCTGCCCGAGGAACGCGGAGCTGCGCGTCAGCCGCGGGCGGCTCGGGGCTCTCACGGCTTCCGCTCCGGCGGCCCCCACGCCGGAGAGCGCCCGCCGCGGCTGGCCGTGAGGCGCCCCGCCGCCGGGGCCCGCGGCCCCACCTTCCCCTCCGCGCCTACCTGCGAGCCGCGCCCGCGCACAGGGCGAGCATGGGGAGGGTGGCGCGGGGGGAGGCGGTGGCGGCTGCGGAGGAGGAGGAGGAGGAGGAAGGGCCGGCTTCGCGCCCGCCCGCCGGCCGCGGGCACAGCCCTCAGCCCCGCGCCGCCGGCCCGCGCATCCGCTTCCGTCGCCGCCCTCTCCTCGCGCCCTTCTCGCCGCTACCGAGCGAGCGCGCGCCCGCCCGCCGCGAGGGCGCGCAGCCGCCGCACGCGCCTCCCCCCTCCGCTTTCTTCCTCCTCCTCCCGCCGCGGCGGCGCGCGCGCGCCCGCCCGCCCTCGCGCCCCTTGTCTCTCCCGCCCGGCGGCGCTGACAGGGACGGGGACGGCGTTTGCCGCGGGTCTCGCCGCGTCCGGCACGGTAAGGGCCAGGCCCTGGCTCCGTGGCGAGCACGGCTCCGTGGCGGGCACGGCTCCGCGGGGGCCGCCTTCCCGGAGCCCCTCGTCCCCGGCGCTCGGGCGTGGTGGGGCGGATCGGGCCCCGTCCGGGCGGTCGGTGGGCCCGAGGCGGCGGGAGGGGCCGGGCGGCGCGGCCACCCTCCCCTCCGGTGCCGGGGGGACGCCCGCGGGCGGCGGGGCGCCCCGCTTGTGCGGGGCAGAGCTGTCCTCCGGGCCTGAGCGAGCGGCTCCGGGCCTGCCGCGGGACGGGGAGGTGGGCGGGGGGGCTGCGGGGGCGCGGGGATGGCGGCCCCCGGCCGTGCCGGTGGGGGCGCGCCCCCGGCGGCGGGACCCCGCGCGGCCCGCCCGGTGGGGCGGCCGCTTCCTCGGCCCCTCCGCGCGGGGAGCCCGAATGCGGCGGGCGCCGCCGCTGTGCGCCCCCGGCGGCCGCCCCCGGGCGAGGAGCCGCCTTGCCCCCGTCCCCGCGGCGGCCGTTGCTCGGGGTGGGTTTGGCTGCTCGTCGGTTTGCTCGGGGCTTGCAGAGAGAAAGTAATTTAGCAAGGGTTGGCCCTGGTCTTGCCGTTCCTTTAAGGATCCTTTTTGACCTGCCTCCCCTGGCGACTGGGTAAGGTTGTGGCCTTTTAAATCGAAGTGGCTTAAGGGAAAATAACTTGGAAAGTTGTAACTAAAATTTTCCTCAAAGTTATGTAACTCCCAGCTGATGCTGAATGCAAATCAGACTGAGCCCGTAGTGTCACTATCACAAGTGTGCGCTGAGGTCACAGTGTTCCAGTTTTTTGTCCAAAGTGAATATAAACCGTTCAGCAGCACAACGTCAGAGAATAGAATACCTTTCGTTAAAGAGTGTTTCTTTGTAGCGTTATATTTATCAAAGTGGCTTTTTAATTGATCTTGACTTCAGCCTGTGCTCCTGCTTCCAAGTGCATCTGTCTTAGAAGGAAAATCCAAGCTATAAAAAAAAAAATATAAATAAGTTGCTAAATTACTTTGGCCTCGTGAACTCTCCCGCAGGAATGAATCTGAGGACATCTGTGCTGTTTTGCTGGTAGTTAGACGTAGGAGTTCTCCCTAATCCATAAAATTTAACCACTTGTTTCAAGGCATCACTTTATTGGGCTTTCTGGTGAAGGACAAGTTTTTGTATATTGTGTGTACATACTTCTTACTGAGGTCAGCTGGAGGATGGAATACTCTAGGAATTAGTTTTTCTGAAATAAGAGATCCTGTTGTTTTTAAGACATAGGAGAAACCCATCAATTTCAAAATGTCATCAGTTAAACGCTTGGTTTATGCAGTCATCCATTTCTTGAGAGAGCAAAGTCAGATGGATACTTTCACTCCAGATGAACAAGAAAGCTTGGAAGGTAAGTGATAACGGTGTTTATATATAATATATATATAAAAAATACCTACCCATGTGTTAGATTGCTTGATGTATATTATCATAGAAAGTAACTGGAGTGACCTAACTGACACTGCCACCAAATATTATCTGTGAATAAGATCATGATCTTAATGTGTCTGAGATTGTTAATTTTAAAACATCTCTCATTTTAAAAATGTTCTAAAGTTACAAAATGTGTACTACATTAATTTTGAGCAACAGCTACTTTGAATCACATCAAGTTAAGCAGTGCTATAATGCAGAATATGGTAATGATTTGTGTATGTGTCCCACAAATTTTTGCCTGTTGATTTTTTTATCTTTACTTTTGTGTTTGGTTTCTTTCTGCATTTTGTGTCTCATAGTAGCTGTGCTGGCCATGGAGGAAGTAAAACAATTACCGTATATGGATTTTGGTATATGAGAAGAACTCTTGTTTCATACTTGCAAGAATTCCATGTAACTTATGAGGGAAGGCTAAGACATCCTAAGAATACAGAAAATAAAATAAATGCTTTGCATTTATTTGACTTGAATAGTGATTCCAAAGAGCGTACAGTAGTGAATATTTTCAGTATGGTATAGTTTCTATTATACATCCAAGTCCATCTATCTGTAGACATAGTTACAGAAAGGGACTTCTGTGTGTATTCCTCTGTTGACAGGCGTTCATTAAGTCTTTGTAACTTCATAGTATCTGTCTTTCTCCTTCATACCACTCTTATTCCTTTTCCCTAACCTGTGGAGACTTCATGGCAGATGGTATCACAGTGTGGAACTAAGCAAGAGAAGAACAAAAAGTCTTAATTCTGCAATGAGCTTTCATAGCATCTATTTAAAAGACCTTTGCACTGTTTCGAGCAGTCTTTGGTTGTATCACTCAACCAGAGGAGGAATTTGGAGGTAAGAGGGGGAAGTCTAGGACCAGCAACACAATAAACAGCATACAGGCAGTTGATCACTGAGTTACCTGAACTTGAAGTGTGGAGAGTAGACTTGCCTAAAGTGCAAAGCAAGTCCTGCTTCTGGGAGGCATAAACTTAAAAAGATAAACCTGGAGTGTGCTTCCTTCCAGTCTCTATTGATTTTACAGTGTAGTTGTTCACTAATGTAAGCAAGAAAGAAACATTTGTATCATGGTATTCAAAGGATACTTCCAAAAGAATAAAAGCCAAAAGATTTGGTTTTACATCAGAATCTGGAGCATTTTGTACGTTTGAAAAGTGGTAGTCACCTATGAATTTAACCTGTATCAGGTTATGGTGATGTTCAGCTGATGAAAGCAAGCAATGTTTTTGGAAATCACACAATGAGAGATGAAGAGTATTCCTTTTGTTTTTATAATAAAACTGATAAACATTGGGTTATGACTGAAAATTTACCTGAGGACATGTCTCAGAGCAGTTTTAGCCAATGTCTTTATGAAGGAATAAATTTTAAGATTCTGTTTTCTGAACAAAAAATATTACAAAACCTCAGTTGTGCTTAAATGCTGATGTAAAATTTACCATTTTAATACAGATATGAAATCCTAATTTTAGAGCTGTACCCTGCCAAAAGCATGGTACCATATGCTATGTGTTAGAGGGTAGGAGGCAAGCATGCTGAATAATTGACTCATTTTAGTTACGCAAAATACCTTTAGTGCATGTAGAGTAGCAATAGCCCAAGTCCCACCCATTGAAGTGTTCAATGTTAGGTGGAGACATAAGGGATGAAAAAATTTGACTGATGCTTTTCATTGGTACCTTGTGTACCTATTTGGTGTCTATGAAAAGATAAAACACTGTATGATTAAGTGTCTGTGCCAGGAAGTAATTTAAACAGTTCCCATTCCCCACAAAGCAACAAAAAGAGCTAGAACATTACAAATGAAATTGAGAGTTTATCAGAATAGAAGCATGTATTAGCATGTATTCAAATTACATTTATATTGATAACGTGCATTCAACATGTTTGAATTATATAGCAATGTCAATGATAGTGTAAATGTCCTCTTAAGAATTTTGTACTTGAATGATGATTAAAAATGCCCTGTTTTGAGAAAGCAAAGTAATCGAAAGGTAGACTGGAGAAATATACTCCCCTACAACCTAGGATCTAGAGCAGTGATAACAGATCTCTGGTGGTTAATGCTCAAGTCTGTTGTATGAACTAGAAACTTCACTCTTCCAAGTTATATTTTAGACAGTGTGTTTAAATGGCAGTTATTTCTCTTTCCTGTTTACAGTGTCTATTTTTTTTTCTTGTCTATAGCACCTGTTTTTGTGGGATTAAAGGAGAAACTCTACAACATGCACAAGGCTGTGATTTTTTTTTTTTTTTTTCTTACTTCTAAGATCAATGTACCACAGTGAATTTCTCTAAGGCAGTGTTTCCAAAACAGTGCAATGCACCTCTTAAGGTGAGGGATTCGTGTAATACTTGAGATGGGGAAGGTTATGTGTAAGATGAAGCAAGATGATACAGAGTACTAAAGGGGCCTCATCAGCCCAGTTAATATTCATTATTCAGTGATCAACAGCTTACATGTCTGCTGTGATGCCTTGATGTTGCTTGCAGCCTGTGCTTGGCCAGCAGAAAATCCTGGAGCTATGTGGCCCTGGAGATGCCAAGCTGGGCTCCAGCATAGCCCAGGTGCTCCTGTTGTCAGGTAGTAGGTGTTTGTGTGAGCCCCAGCTGTTCAGCAGGGAGATGGGTATCTATATTGGTTTGCAAGTTGGTCAGCACAAGCTTCAGAAACTGCCTAGGCCTCTGAAAGTGTGTGTGATGATAGAGATAATAGAACAGATAACTGTGAAATCAGACACAGGAAGAATCTTAGATTAATAGCTCACGTGGTACAGCAAGTCTTTCCCAACTTACTGATGATATCGAGCTTGCGGCAGGTGACAGTGCCTCAATTTGATAATGGGATAGTGAGATGCTGGCAGTCTAGTCTCTTGGGATACTTTCCAGACAAAACCAAGTCTTCACTCCTTTGACTTTACTGGGGTCAGGTTTTTATGTCACGTTAAAACAGGATAGTTATCGATCTTATCACAACTTAACACATTTTCTCATTCGGAAAAGTTTCTGGTTTGGCTATGTTTATTTTTACACAGGTTTCTATTGTTGGCTTGCATGTTAACCAGTGGTTATTACTCTAACCTATGGATGCATCTCATAAGAGCTCCTAATTTTGTTATACCTGTGATAGATGGATTATAAGCATTATGAATTCCATTTTTTCAGTTAGAGAAATGTGGGAGTTCACTGTAACAACTGATTATTTCATGGAAATGCTTACTAGTAATAATACTATACTCAGGATTATTTTGTTTAAGCATAATTTCCACTGCTGCACGTTGCAAAAATCTCCTGTATGATAGAGAGTTGGTGTCACAGACTTAATGCCTTGAGAAAGATAAAGGAGGGGATTGTATTTTAAATTTATTCAGAACTACAAATGAGGTGAGGCATTCAAGAAAGGGAATGCCTTTAGGTGAAAATAAGTTTGAGGGGAAAATTGGTAAGTATACTATGGCAAGTGGCTTCCTATTAAGTCATATAAGGAAAAATGAGATCTGTAATTCCACTGATTTTGTGATAGGCCTGATAATAAGTACTATTAATGTATAATTCAAAATTCAGCATAATCAGTGCTTAATTTGTAAGTTTTTCTACATAGCAGGAGACAAAGGAGTTTAACCCAAATCCTTCATCACTCTTACTGGGTAATTTAGAACCTGGCAAATTGATACATTTTTAGCATTCATAGGTTATAGGAGCAAGTAGTATGCATATTTAGCAATGTATTCAACTGTTACATGTTATCAGCATTAATTTTGTATCATACTTGTCTTTTTCTGAGTAATTTCTATTATACATTATCAGAATTTTAAAAAAATTACATCTTCCAGGTTTTACTATTTGTTTTACTATGTATTTTACAAGTCTACTTTTTCACGCCTTTCTCCCAGCTGTAATGTAGAAAATAGGCTCTTCAAACTGGCCTTACTGTTGTTAACTTCCATTAATTTTGCTTTTTTAATTTTGGGTCAGTGTTCAGGTTCATTATAATGCAAATAAGAATTCAAGTTATATTTATTATATTAAAGTTGGACTGAAATTCCATTTAAATGCTAAGATGCAGTTTTTACTGATACTTAATTTGAATTCAGCTACTCCTGGTTATCTATAGTTCCAGTTAAAAAAGTAATTTTTTTTGTTCAAACCAGGCTTTAAAAAGACTCTTCTTTGTTCTTCCTCAGTTTTCAGTCTAAAACATTTAGATGACATACCTTAATAAAAACATTCTACTAGATTCTCAAGATGATAGGGAAAATAATTATATAATTTGAGCTACTATAATTAATAGAATAAATACATATATACACAGAATTGTATATAGTATTTGCTATTGATCTTCTTTTGCCTAAAAATATGTGAGCATGTTTAAAACTTCAGCTAGGTATTTTCTCTACTTTTTTTAAGAATTCTAATTGTGAGTATATTTGCTTTATTACAGGTTTGGGAGGGCCATTATCTTTACACAACGTGTGAAAGGATACTGCAGATATCGTTTTTATAGGATAAAGACTTGTGATTAATGAAGCATTTTATTAATAAACAGTGTCTTCAAATGAATATATTTTTTTCCAAAAAAAGAGCAATAAGTATCTTGCATTTATTCTTTACAGTAAAGATGAGCTATTTTCTTCCAACTATTATGCCACACAAATATATAGCAGTATGTGTATAGTTGTATTATGAAGTGTGGTGCTTTTGTTAAATCCTCATATTTTTATGTTTAAAAAAAAAAGACATTAAATGATTGAAAGAATTGAAAGAAAAGTTTTTAAATTGGTTTAAGAATAATGGCTGAACTATGTATGGATTCTGTATAGCTGATACTATTTTTCAGCAAGTCAGTTCTGTGGGGATCAAGTAGCCTCTTTTTTTATGATATGTTCCAAAGACCTGCTTTTACTAGCTGAATAAGGAAGTGAATCACAGCTTTATAAATAAGTTAATGAAATTACACTTCTATTGAGAAACTTCTGTCTTATCTTTTTTTTTTTTTTTCTTGTAAGTTGCAATTCAGTGTCTGGAGACTGTGTTTAAGATTAACTTGGAAGATACTCATCTTGCACCTCCACAGCATTTGATAGAAATGTTCACAAATTCTTTTCACAAGGTATGAATTTCATTTAGATTCTAGAATTACTCTGCCAATATGTGCTAAGATTTCATATTGTATACACAACCTTAAAGTGCTATATAGGTCAAAATTATGTGGAAACTTAAGGAAAACATGAAAAAAGTGAAATTTCCATAAAAGCTAGCAGAATGAGAATCTTTTGGGGCAGTGGGAGGAATTAATTTCAGCTAGACAAGGACAATTCCATGTAGAAAATTACTAAACAGTGGATGTCTCATTCTCACTTGAAGGATTTTATCCTTCAGTTAAGCATTTTGCAGTTCCCAGAGATAAATGTCTGTGAAGTGCTTGAGGTCATTCGTAGTTTGCTGATGCTTCTCACTCCCTTCTGGAAATAATTTAGTTGTTCGGTTTTAAAAACATCTCCATGAACACTAACCTTAAAATGGGAGCTTCAAAAATGTGTACTAATAATACGTGTTATCTGGGATACCCAGTACAGGAACCACCAGGATGGCAAATAGGAGAGTCAGAAGTAAGAAAACCAGGACTGTAGAGACATATCAGCCCTCTTCCCCTTGGCTTCCTTAAAATGTGTGGTGAGCCATAAGGGTTTTTTTAGCAGTAGAAAGCAAGCTATCTTTCTCTTCTAAGGATGGTTTAGTGATGTTTAGTTCTTTCATACTTCCTGTGCACTACAGAAAATCTGGTTGCTTGTTGATACAATGCTTCCCAGCATAAAAGACATTTTTAATAAAATCAGGGCTTATATTTTAATGAAAAAAATCTTGATTTGTTTACATACAGAATGACATGCTGCCTCTCTCAGATTCTTTACCAGAGGATGTTGAAAAGGCTGACCAACTGAAGGATGAAGGTTTGTAATAAACATAGGAATAAATATCTTATGCTTTTATTACGATTTTTGGGTTATCATGGATAGTGATAGTATAGCAGCTGGGCAACACACAGCCCACACAAAAACTTAAGCTTGTATTCTCTGGTGATTGCTGTGTTGTAAGAGGGCCAAGTGATTTGCTCCATCTGGGGTTTAAGAAAATAGTCTATTCTCTCCCCTGCTCAGGTGGTTGCCTGAAAACTAAGGGATAACATGTGGAGCCCTAGGCAACGTTCTGAGTAGTAGAAGCTTTAAAGAATGAACACTTACTGTTCAGTTTATTATAGATTGCTCTGTTTGTCCATGGAATTGCTATACAAGTTTCAACTTTATATTGAAAAGGTTATGCGATGTCAAGGATTATGTGCTAGCTGAATATTAAAACATTGGTAAAAAGCTGACCCAGCTGAAGCTGATGGAAGAATTCTTGTGAACTTACTAGGGTTAGTATTTCACATATGTGAAATGATTTGTGCGCTCTATAAAAATTGCAGAAAAGCCAGTTGTTTATTTTCTCTTCGATAGGTGTTATTGCTGTTATGTGAGGAAAAGCAGCTGTACCATAGAAGTCTTTACTAATGCTACCCAAGAAGGAATCTACACCTGTAGTAACCTGTTGACCTATGCCTTCTTTTGCTTATTTTGGGAGAGGGTAGAAATATTTTGCCAGAATACAAGGAAGTCAGACGTCTGTAATTTTCCTGACAATTTCTTGACATTGCTGAGAAACCACAGCTCCTGTAGGATCTAGCAGGCCAAAGATCTGTAGTTGCAGGACCAGGACAACCTTAAGCTTAGGCACTCTGAACTAGGACTTTTCTCTCTACTACTCTGTCATCAGGAAAGAAAGAAACTACCAGGAGTGCCCTGTGTTGGGGAGGAAAGAATGCGTAAGATATCTTTTGTTTTGAAAGACATTACTCCAGAATTTTCTTTCTGTAGAAAAGTTATATTTTTCATTTTTTTCACTGGACTTAAAAATATGAAATATGAAAATTCATTATAGAGTAGAAGTTCTGAGCTTTGTTGGTGAGAAATGTTACCTCTGAATCATTTTAGATTGCCTGTGCTATATGTACTTTTTATTATCTTAATGAATGAATTACATGGCATCACAAAAGTGGGGCTTATGTGCTTAGTTTTGCTTTTGTTTGATTTTCCGTGTTATATGGATAGTTACAAGCAAGTTGTTGGGACATGTGAGGAAATGAGACCAAAAAGGAATTAACATATAGCTTATTGGATTATGCAAAGACAGTTAAGACTGATGAATCTATATTAGAGTGGAACTGCAATTACGATTACACTTCTCAACAAAGTGATCTTTGCTTAACAGCAGAAACTAGCTGGAAAGTGTGAAAAAGCAAGACGAGAAGGCAGAGGTTTATGTGATGGACTACAATGTACATAATAAACTTTACAGACATAGTAGATATTTTTATTTGCATTATTCCATGCCAATTCTATTTAAAAGAATGTATCTCAAAAAAGTGCAGTCATAACTACCTCATATAGATGCTATAACGTGGCTGCTCTATTTCTTTCATACATAGCAGTCTATCTTCTAACTACTTAAGAGCTTTTTACAATTTATTTCAGGTAATAATCATATGAAAGAAGAAAATTACGGTGCTGCAGTGGATTGTTACACAAGGGCTATAGAACTGGATCCAAACAATGCAGTCTATTACTGCAACAGGTAAAAACTAAAGAATACTCACTTTTCATTCCTGAACTTCACTAACATTATTTTAAAGATAAACTATGAAGTAGGTCAAAACAACATGAGGCTAGAAAACCTCACCATTCAGAAATTTATCATGTTAAATTTGTAAAAGCTCTAAAGTGAAACTCGGCTCATTCAGCATATCTGTATCAGTTAAAGGTGTAATATGGGCTTTAAAATTACTTGTAACACTTGCGATCAGGTTTTTGTGAATTAGGTTGCCAGCTCATGGATAGGCATCAAGGGGTCTTGGTTTGTGTGATATTGCCGCCAGTGCAGTGTTGTGGTAGCAATCGGCACCTTCGCTAAATGGCACGTTCGCTACCTTCTTCTATGATGTTTCCTCCTTCATTAAAACAACTTTTCACAATCTTGAACATCCTTGGATAGTTAAGATACTTCTATGGGTATTTCTTGGGAATATTGTTTTGGTTTTGTCTAAGGTTATTAAGGAATTTAAGACTATCATCCGGAGATCTGCCCCAAGGCTGGATAGTTATGAGTGGCAGGGTGTGCGGGACAGCATGGGCAAATGCTTAGGATGGTGGGCACCTCCAGTGTTTTGGAACTTCACCCCTGAAAAAGTGCAGAATCCTGAAAAACTAGTACAGTATTTGGAAAAAGTATGTTGTCACCCTGGCAACTCCAGAGACATACAAATCACTGCAATGTGCTGGGGTCTGGCCCATGCCTACCGAGCCCTGTTCAACACTATTTAGTACCCTCAAGGGGAAGAGAAGGTCTCTGCATCTGACGACAAAACGACAGGCACCGTGGCTACTCCAACCCCAGTGACAGGCACTGCAGCTGAACCAGGGAACCAACCTGTGCCAGTATCAGTTGCCTCCATACACAAGAAGTAGTCTTGGAAGCAAAAGTTAGCTTGTTTAGAAAGGGATGATGAAAAAGCAGGGCCATCAAGAGGAAGAGAAAGAAGTCATAAACGAGACAGAAATAACCCAATCTGTATCCTTGAGTGAGCTGTGAGATATATGAAAAGATTTCAGCCGTTCTCCAGGTGAGCACATCGTCACCTGGCTGCTCCGATGCTGGGATAACGGGGCCAGTAGCCTGGAATTAGAGAGTAAGGAAGCCAAGCAGCTGGGATCCATTTCTAGGGAAGGGGGTATTGACAAAGTGATTGGAAAAGGGGCACAAGCCCTCAGCCTATGGAGATGACTCCTGTCAGGTATGAAGGAAAGATATCCCTTCAAGGATGATGTTATATATTGCCCAGGCAAATCGACCACTATGGAGAGAGGTATCCAATACCTGAGGGAATTAGCCATGCTGGACGTGATTTATGGTGACCTGGAATTTATCATGTTAAGTTGTAACAGCTTTAAAGCAAAATTGAGCTCATTCAGCATATCTGTATCAGTTAAAGGTGTAATATGCGCTTTAAAATTACTTGTAACACTTGCAATCAGGTTTTTGTGAGTTAGGTTGTCTATATTAAATCATAACGTAGGCTGCGATTCCCAGTCTGTTGAGAGTAGTAAGAGCCTTTTTTTCTGGTGTTCTAGTGACTCAGCTGCCTTCACTATCTCCCCTAGTATTGGCTTTTCCTGGAAGAAATATCAATGCGGGAATACCATTTTTGAGATTTCAAGGATTGTATAAATACTCAGCATTTTTATGCATGACCTGTTGAAAAATAACAAGGCTGTTGTAATTTCATTGTATAATCTCTTCTTCACTATAGTGAAGATGTAGTGACACGGGAGCAGATGAAGTCTGGAAGTGCATGCTAACCCAGCAGCAGAAGTATGCTTTCCCATACTGCCCAGAAGACCAGCAAGAGAGCAAAGGCAGTATAGTCTATAAGCCCTACTGGAACTGGCCTGCCTCTAGAGCCACTCTGCTCTACATTCTTCAGTGCTTCCGTTACCAGAAGCATATATTAACTTAAGTGCTGTCAGTCTGGTCTTGCGGCACTGTGCCCAGTGGATTTTTCTATTTTTGGAGCTGTGCTTCCATTACTCCAGAGTTTAGTTTGTGATAAATACAAGTGAAAGATTCAGTGTTCTGTCGCAAGCATGAAGAGAAAGGAAATGCGCAGTTTACTAATATTTTATATCTCTAAGACAGCAGTTCAAAGTGTAAATCATCTATTTTCCTTGAGAAAACTGATCACATAAGTGATTTTAGGTATAAAATGGCAATACAAGACCAGATTCAAAAGCCTCCCAAAATTGCTGAAAGTTTTCTCAGTAGAATGGGCTTAAGCACCAAATCTGCAATTGGCAAGAGTAGGAATACTTCACTTTGTGTGTTACATCATCACATATCACACTCGTGAGGACCAAAATGAATCTTGAAGTCAGCAAGCAGAGTATTGTATGAAGTTACTTAAAAGAAGACAGGCTTGGAGTTTTGTGGGTCGTGTGGTATTTGAATAAATATAGGCCTTATTCTTATCTTTAAGCTAGTTTGGGAGCAGTGGAGAGGTATTGCCTTCAACAGTATTGCTTTTTACTCACAGTAGTGAGAAAAAGAGAGAGCTGAGATACCCTTGAAGTTTCAGCTGGCCATATAAACTTTTTGTAAAGATGGAAAAAACATTTTCTGTTCAAACACAAGAGACCAAGCATTGTCCCCAGCTTTTATCCATATATCTTCACTGGCATCTGTGGAGTTGGACAACTGTTAAGCGGCCTAAATATTTAAAACATATAAGTAGTCCCATTCAGAAGAGATTTTACTCAAAGTCAGAAAAAACATGCAGTTTGGAGGTTATCATAGGAGAAAGGATTGAATATAGTGATGATTGTAGCATCTAGCATCCCTAAAAAAGAAGAATACTTTATACAATGGAAATATTGTCATTTCTACTATAGTTTTTTAATCAAGGAAGAACAAATTAGAGTGTTTTGAGACTTTTCAAACTGGGGAAGTTTTGATTATTAATCTGTTCCAATGTCCTTTTTAATTTGGGCAAGTCTTTAATCTTAGTGTATAAGTGTCCACAACATTTAGTATTTCTGTTAGAGATGCAGTTGTAATTTAGTAATTCAGAGATTCTTGAGAAATGTTATCCCGACTTAGCTGCAAGCATGAGTTGCCTGCTAAAAAATAGAGCAGTGAAAAATCACAGCATTCCTTTGAACGGCAGTAAAACTATACTTCTTGCTGGAAAACACCAATTGCATAAAATACTTCTGCTTAAACAATGATTTTATGTAAACTACTACTTCAGAGTTTCACTTCGTGTAATAGGTTTTATGATGTATTTTGTGCACAGTCATATGCTGAATCTAACACAGTTCCTTAGAATTACTTATCCTTTGCATCCACAAAGGTGAGTGTATGTTCTCTAAAGCCCTAGTCTTGCAATGCACTTAAGCATATACTTAATTCAGAACATTTGCTTGTCCTGCTTAATTGAGGAAAGCTGAGGCATTGCCTAAATAGTGAATGAAAAGTCAGTAAGATTAAACAAGTCTAAAGTTAGTCATGGACATGTGAATATCTAAGCTTGGGGTTTTTTTTTCTCGTATTGTTTTTTTGACAAAGCTCTTTCCCTTCCCTCCTGTCTTTCTCTTAGGGCTGCTGCTCAAAGTAAGCTCAACAAATACAGTGAAGCAATAAAGGATTGTGAGAGAGCCATAGCAATAGATCCAAAGTACAGCAAAGCATATGGGAGAATGGGGTAAGCTAATACAAATCTGAGTAAGCACTGAAGACTCAAGTGTAAATCACTATAGATTTTCTATGGTAAGTGGAACTAGGTTATTTTACTTAGCTGACATTCTTGTTCTGAAAGTGTAGCAATTTTCTGAATGTGACCCTGTCAGGCTGTGAGCTTTAAGTTTTATATATGTGGTTGATCTCGGCATTTTCATAGCAGATTTCATCAGCTTGCATTGTTTTTTCTTTCAGTTTATCAACTTTGCAAATTTGCTTCTGAAAGTCATGATCTGTTTTTTCTACCTCCTACCTAGTTATGAGTAATCAAAATTCTGCAGTTGGAACAGTGAATCTGTTAATGATGCTCTTAGAGAACAGAATCCTAGAAGTATTGGGGCTTCGTACTAGTAGGAGTAGAGGCTTAATTTTTCTGTTCAATAGTTCTTTGGAAGCAGATATTTTAGCAAGACTAAGCTATGTCCTTTTGGTAGTTTTTCTGAGTCATTTCTGAGATTAACAGTATAGCCTCTTTAGGTGGTGGGTCTGATTAAGTGCTATCTGAAAAAAAAAAAGTCAGGAATGTTCTGAATGGGATATCTACTTGAGTGAAGAACCATTCTTCCAAGATATGTAGCTTTGCATTTTCAATATTCAAACATATTGTGGGTGTGGGCTGAATGCAGCATAAGGCTTTTGAGGTGATATCTATGTAAGTAAATTTAAAAATGCTTGGGATTGTTCGCTGGGTCAGCTGGCCCAAAATGGCTCATGTCCATGTTATTAATATCTAGCTTGCAGTATGGAGTGGCCACATCCAAACTGCCCATTGCTAAATTGTGTTGGCCTGTGTTAAATTCTGAACCATGGCCCAAAATTGTCTGGGATAATGTTGGCCTGGGACAAAACCATGCCAGGGGGCATTTATTTAAGATCAAAGATAATGGAATTCTATCACTTGAAAGCTTTTGATGATACAGTTTATTTTACTAATACAATCGTACCCTGACTGGCTTCTGAGATGCTTAATTTACTTTGAAATTTTAGGGACTGTTGAATTGGTTTTGTCCTACTTAGCTTTCTTTAAATCATTTCTTCATGTCGCACAACCCAAGATCTCCCGATTTCAGTGAGATGGAGGGAAGCTACAGGCTGATTTAACAGGAAATTGGAGGTTATTTTAGAGTTTTGGGTGTAAGACCAGTGTGCCTTTTGATACACGATGTAACTGGGATCATTCTCGGGCAATCAAGCTTCTCTTTTTTTGATTGTCTGGTTGTTTTGATACAGGATATATTCTGAGCTACAAGCCATTACTTAACTCAGCAGATGGATATAATAATACATTTGGCATAGGCTGAATGAGGGAACAGTGCTTTTTTAGTAATAACTGAAAAAGACAAATGCAGAAACCACCTTCTCAACAAAAAGTCCTTATGAGAAAGCCGTGTTTTCTGACTGCATTATGCAGGCATATCATTTTTTCTCAGGATTTAACAGAAACTCTTTTTATGTCATGGAAAGATGCAGGAGTGCCACAGAAATATGCAGAGATGGGAGTCATGTAGACAGTTAAAGTGATACTTCCAGCATGACCCTGCAAGAGCACTTGTCTGGGTAGGAATTGTGAGCAAAGAAACTGTCGCCCGCTGTTCTGACTTGTATCGTGCTCCTTGAAGCACAATTTTACATACTTCCTCTGTAAAAAGACACGATTGCATCACAGAAACACCAGATTGCATTTCTTGTCTAGTCAGAAACTATTTTGGCAAGTTAATGGGCCAAAAGGGAGAATATTTTTTATGGGAGTAACTATGTAAAGAGAGAAAACATTAGTATTTTGTGGGTTCCTCCAGAAGCATTACTGGAAACTCCTGGAGTTTCATACTGTTACTGAGTTCATCATCACTGAGAGTAATGACTGTGACTGATGTATCTAACACTGAGCTCTCTTGCCTGAGATGAAAGACTAAGGTCTGTTAGTGGGCATTAGCACAGGCTTATCAACCCAGTCTGTGTAGCTCAGCACACACCAAAGGGGGACTGGAGTACTAAATAGCTGAATATGGGTTACACAGATCTTTCACAAAATGTGGAAAAGATCAGTTTAGTTTTGTGGTCAGTATAAATCGAAAATACAACAGAAGATAGAATTGAAACTGCAACCAGATGAACTTCTGGAATAGCTCAAAGACAGATGATGTTTTACATGTAGTAGCTAATTGAATTTGAAAACAAATAGTGTTTCAAAAGTAGTAGATGTGTCCTGTGCTCTCCTGAGCTGCTGGAGAAGAATCTTTTTCGAAACATTAAGCAGACTTCCCTAATACAAGGGTTTTTTACAGCATCTTACAGATGTCACTACTATCCTGTATAACCCATTTGTCAAGCTGTTGAAGTAGAAGATCTGAAAGGAGAACCTTGCAGTGATCCTAAGACAAAAATCTATTATGCTGAAACTTGTGGTTCCAGTATTTGGTTTCTTGAAGCTGCAGAACTCATGTTAATGGTATCTTCGCCCTACTTACCCATGTACCCTTCTGAATGATCTCTTGGATCAAAAGGACTGGAGGAAACACTTAGAGGAATTCCTGAGCTTATGCAAAAAGTCACGGATGCTGGATCCAGCTTGTGCTCTCAAATATAGACTAAATCACTTGATGATGCAAGGAGTTTTTAATGAAACATGCATAGATATGGAACAGACAATGCAAGATGAGTTGTTCTCTTCTGCAAAAACAAGTGCTTACACTAAGCAGTAGTAGCACAATAGCAAAACTTGCTGTCACTTAGTACTCAAGATAAAAATTAGTTGTCAGATACTGTTTTACTTAGAACAGAAAATGTATCATTATCTTTTGATGGTCATTTATGTTCTACCCAGGATTTCTTTATTTCACATTAGGTTGGCTCTGACCTCAGTGAATAAATATGAAGAAGCAGTTACCAGTTACCAGAAAGCACTGGATCTTGATCCAGAGAATGATTCTTACAAGTCAAATTTGAAAATAGCAGAACAGAAACTAAGAGACATGTCCAGTCCTGTAAGTTAGCTCTGTATCTATTTATTTTCAACTGTATCTATTTTATTTTAACTGTATCTATAGTTTTAACTGGGGCTTTGTAGGTAAACTTACCTTCAATTGCAATTTGTTTCTAGACTGGAACTGGACTGAGTTTTGACATGGCAAGCTTGATAAACAATCCTGCCTTCATTAGTATGGTGAGTGTATTTCAAGCTCTACGTTATACTGTTTTTAAAACTGAAGTTTTATGAACAACTCTTGTTTAATAACACAAACAATTTTAATGCTTATTATAATGGTAATGGTTTCATTATACTGAATTTAAACTTTTCTAAGTCATTTTACACTCAAAACAAGAAGTGAAGCATGAATGTCCTGTAATGCCTGTCTTATTTCCAATAGATTCTGTCTTACTTATGAACAACAACATGAATAGATGAGCTATGCTGTTTTGATAGATGGCGTGATAGTAAAACACTTGTCAACAGCATGGTGAAAATTTCTTTTCTATTCTCCACATAGCAGTTAAAAATTAATACAAATAAATCACCTCTTAAGCGCATAGCAGTTGATTCAGATGCAGCCTACCCAAGACTAAAGTAACTCTGCCTGGGGAGAACAACCCAAGAGACCTTTCTGTTCTTCCTCTTTCAAATTATCCCTGACATCCTTAAGTGTGCAAAACTTTGAGGTGTGCAAACAATGAATATAAATAAGGTATAGTGCATTCCTTTACTTCCAACTGTAAAAGTGTAAAAACCACATCCAAATTGTGGTTTTGTCCCTCAGTAGTTTTTCTCCATGCATGGCTTTCTTAGCTAAATGGTATTAATTAACTTTGAAGAATGGAATTTGGAGGAAAAAAAAATATAAAAAATACTTATTTCCTTTGAGAACTCAGTTAAAGCTTTTCTGCCCCTTGGGTAGCTTCATTAGGACACGACATTTCAACCAGTTCTTCTGTGTGGAAGTGCACTGCATGCCAGAGCGATCATTGCATCTGGTCTGATACTATGGTCCAAATAATAGAGACAGTAGGCAAGGAAGAAGGGAAAAAGTTCTCCGATGGCAGGAGTGATTAAATAGCGCTGGAATTCTGTGTACCACTTCATTGGCCACATGACTTACACAGACAGACTGCATCTGTTTGGAATCAAAGATGTACTCTTATATATGGAGCTAACTATGGGGAAAGGATTTTTTGCATCATTTCCAGAAGATGCCTGGTCAAGTGGATAGAACACAGGGCATTCAGCCAGAAATGAATGAATTATTTTCTACATCTGGTGTAGTTTTTTGTTTTGTTTTGAAGGAAAAAAACTGACTCACTGTCTGACCTTGAGAAAGTTACTTCTAGCCTGTGTTTCGGGCCCCTAACCTAGATCAGACTTGTTACTGATGGAAGAAAGAAAAAAAAAAAAAAAAACAAAAAAACCCCCAAAAACAAACAAACAAAAAAACAACAAACCTGTATTACCCATAGAATTGACCTGAATTCGGCAATTTATATCCAACTGTAGACTAAAGAAAACAGGTGATTTACTTTTGAGATACATAGATGGAGATATATTGATCAATAAAATGAATATGGTATATATCTGGTTTTTGTAGTACCTTTAAGAGAGTAAATAAGCAGATACTGCGTTGTGCCTGTTGGTCGTGTATTCATACAGACACTGACTTCTGTAGGAATAATGTTACTAACTTTAAAACGTCACCTGGTTTATTCTATACTATCTGTCCATACACATCCTTACATTATGGTAAACACAATATATTTTTGAGGTCTCTTATGAATGAGAAATTAAATAACCTCATGCTTACTACAAAGTAAGAACGTATGCAAATAGCACAGAAGATATATGTTACCACAAAACCATGCTACAAAGTAAGTCCACGGTCTGGTTTACTCTGCAATATTTTGTGGCCGTAATCTTAACAGTTTATACCCAGTAGTAACAGTAGTTGCAAAACTGATTTATCCAGGCTGGGAATCAACAAAATACAGACCTTTCTCCCAAAAGCCCAATAGAAAACCTTTGTCCTTGGAAGTCTTAAGTTAATTTTTTTTTTTTTTTTTTTAGTTTTCTGGTACTGGGTTTTTATGTTTAATGTTCTCATATTTTTCATGTCTGAATCTGTAACCATTATTTTTATCTAACATGCAACAAATTATCTCAGCTTCATATCCTTGAAATACGTTCCTGTAATGATTCTTTTTGCTGCGGACCATACACCTCTGAGCACATAAACTTAGCTTAGTTTTGTAACAAAACATAGAACACAGCATGTGGGGTTTTTGGTTTGGTTTTTTTCCCCGCATTTTCCTCAGTGATACCCAACTAGTAAATGTGTTATTTCAGCTATATATTGTCTATTCTAGGCAGCAAGCTTAATGCAGAATCCTCAAGTTCAACAATTGTAAGTATTATAATGGAGTACCTTTAAAACAAACGTCTTTAGGGGTTTGGATTAATAAGAGAAAAGGTGGATAGTACTGTATTCCTGAAAATGTAATTTTATTTTTGCTTACTGTAAATAAAACTACTGCAGTTTCTTCCTCTTGCAGCTTATTTCCTCCCAGCAATTCAAAAAAAGAACTATGGTTTATTGCTTACTGTAAAGTTCCCTGCATACCCCAATGCCAACACTGTGCTAACTGTTCCAGGATGTCAGGGATGATGTCAAATGCCATTGGTGGCCCTGCTGCAGGTGTTGGTGGCCTGTCAGATTTGTCCAGCCTGATCCATGCGTAAGTAAGAATTGCATAGTTTAATTGTTACATTTGTAGAAGCATCATTGTGCAACATCTACTTAAAAGGGATAGTGTCAAGCCAATTATACTGTGGCCTGTCCCCATTGTATGGTTGATTATTATTAAAACTGCGAATGTGAAGACTTATTTTCCACTACCTTGTTTGTTTGCTTTGTAAATTTCTATCAATTGGAATGACTGAATTGGATGCTCAGTTTCACTTTCTGGTTCTCATACACTGTTTACTTTCTAAATGCCACTTACTAAAAATGCTCCTTTAAACCTTTAAGTACTCCTACATGTGCTTTCAAATTGTGTTTATAAATTTACTACATGCTATCCCAGACACTAGTTAGAAAAGCTACAGATTTACTCAGCACAGGTTGCAACAAGTTCTTCTCTGGCATCCCTCCATTTAGACTAGGAAGGCTTCAGGGAACTCGGTATCATGAGGAGCAGCTTTTACAAAAACCAGGACCCAAGTCTTTTATAGTATAATAATGATAATCCATCTGGAAGAGTCTGCACAAAAACATGCCATTTGCTTATATGGCAAGACCTCTTAGAGGGCATAAAATTTTACTTTATTTCAGCATTCTAGCCTGTTTCAAACTATTTTTAAGTTTTGCCCCTTCAGGGCAAAAGTAATTTATAATTCACATCACAGACAGGAATGCACCCCCACAAAATCACGGTCTGTTTTCACAAAAACCATGTACCCACCTAGATCTATGAAAACGGCGGCTTTCCTTCAGCCTGCACTGTGGTTTAAAGGAGCCTTGACAATTTGCTACTCGGGCAAAACGCAGAAGTTACAGAGAAGCGATGCCAGGCTATTCACGAAGTAGTATGTTTTACCTACTTGCTTTTTCTAGTAAACCTGTATTATGCTTATCCTTTACATGGAATTAATCTCACCTACTAATTTAACTCTTAACTACAACTGCTATAGAGATGGATCTGTCATTACTTCAGTCATATGAGACAAAGGTGTAACTGTATGCTTGCTTTCTGCTAACAACGTCTTGCTCACAAGTACAAGTTGGCAGTTGTACACTGTATTTCTGGAAAAACTAATATAAGGTTACACTTTGACTATAAGAGTAGTTATCTTAAACAACTAGAATGGATCCTCTCAGAGAAGAAGGGAATGAATCACTGCAGCAGATTTGTTGCTAAATTTTAGTTTTTACCAAGTAAGGTAATACATTTTCCTCCATGTTATCAGCTAGAAGGAATAGTCCTAAAGAATGAAAATGAAGATCTGATGACAATCCTGTTTGGAGACAATTTAACTAGATAAAGTCATAATACTACAACTATCTTCATTAAGACTATGCAGCAAGTTACCTTTAGTCTTAACTTTCATATAATGCACCTTTCAGTTGTATTGGGATATCCTATTTTCTTAGGAATGCTGCTTGTCAGTTTTTTTCACTTGTTGATTTTACTTAACGCTGTTCAACACAGGGGGCAGCAGTTTGCACAACAGATACAGCAGCAGAATCCAGAGCTCATAGAGCAACTGAGAAATCATGTCCGCAGCAGATCTTTCAGTGGCAGCACTGAAGAGCACTCCTGACTTAAAGGAAGCAGGTGAATTGGAATGGTATATAACCCCAAAATGCATACCATAGTTAGTAGCAAAAGCACCATTGTAACTCTTCTGCTTGAATAGAAGACAGAAAATTCTTCGTGCGTGTTTGCAAACAAGAATAAATCTGTTAAACAGATCTATTGCACATAACTTGGAACATATCGTTTATGTATAGTTACTCCTCTGAAAATTAATACACTAAATAGGTGGTTTATTGAAATCCCTAAGTACAAGTAATTTTCAGTATGTGCATTAGATTGATCTCCAGGGCTACTGAGTGGAGAGGAGTTCTGTAGTGGGCTGATCTTGTATACAACAGCTTAATTCTAAAATCCTGGTGTAAAAGGCATGTTATTCTTACGGTGAAGATCATTATGGCTGTATTCCGGTCAAATATTGAAACACCAGGCCCATCTGATGTACCCTTTTATAATGAGCATAAATGAGTGTTGGAGTATAGAGTGTACTTAAAACTAATGCTTGAAAAGTTTGTTTCTTTAAGCCTGTGGAGGCGCTGTCATTAGTAACATGAAATATTTTTCAACTTCATTGGGCAGGAGGGAAGGAGATGATTGCATATGAAGGAGTACCACAAACTGTAGAGAAAGAAGACACTAATACTGAGTAGGATAACAGACAGAAACCAAAATGGAACTTAGCTTGGGAAAGGAAAGAGTATTAAGAAGTTCTAGGCTTTTCTACTGCCATGTATACCCTCAAATCATGATGGTAGCCCTGGAGGTCAGCATTATGGCACTATTTTCCTAGGCATGGCAAACTGTATTACATTCTGTATGTATGCAGTATTTAACATAAGCTTAAAATTCTTAACTGTAATAAGCTAAAACTGATCCTGTGACTGTACAAATAACTAGTACTGAAACTTTATCAAAAAATAATTGCCTTAGAAAGAAGGATTCTCTTTCTATTCTTGTGTGGTAAGTCACTGGCTTAAACAATTGAGGATTTTTTTTTTAAAGTTTCATTACACATATGTATCTTAAGTCATGGTTATATGGCCAAGTTAAAGATTTTTCCACTCTACAGTATTTCTGTTCCTACCCTGGCTTTTCTTGCTATGTTAATCTTACTCTTTCAGAGACCACTGCATTTCTGTATTTTTATTATGTCAGCTTTTTTCATTCTGCTTACTGTTCACACTGCTTTCTGGTACAAGGTACACTTGTTTTTACTCCAGGGAGGTTCTCAACAGTCACACTTTCTTCTTTTTATATCAAAACTAATTTGAGAAGCCTGCTTTGATTCCTAAGACAAAGTGATCTCTGCTGGCCAGTTAGACTGGGGAAGGTACGTGGAGGAGTAACAGTAGACTCCCAAATGGAGAAATATACAGGAACTCCTGGACCACAGACATTACATGTGATTCATCTTGTCATCAAAAAAGAGCACTTCAAGTAGAAACAAATGCAAAATTTGGGGCTAAGTCATGTACTTGACTCCAACAAATGCTAGTTGTGCATCTATTGCATAAGTCTTCCCCTACTAAAATGGGGGGGAATGCAGCTGGATCCAAGGAGAAATGAAAAGAACTGGAAAAAACACAAAAATACAAAATCCATATTACCATCTGTTGAAGAAAGCAGTAAAGCTTAATAGAGCAACTTAAACAACTTTAAGACATTTCATACTTTATTCAATAGAGCTTGCCTATATACAGCATTAAAATGCTTTTTAAAGTTCTCTAAAGTTGCTGCAGCTGCCTTTTTGAGGCTGTAGAGGTACTTAAGCTTTACATTAAATACATTTCCAAGTAACAGCTTCTGACTGAACATCTGATGACAAAGAAGAAAATCCCTAACAGGGTCTTTTTTTCAGAGGTAGTTCAGATCCTGAATTTAATCCATTCAAGAAAACTGCTACTTAAGTTCAGTTACATTTAATAGGACAGGATACCATTTACAAGATGGATGGAGGTGGTACATGGGCTACAACTACTGTACAAGCATTGCTTGGAGTAGTGTGTTGTGGCAGGAGAGAAGCATTGCTCCTAGCATATCGCCCATTCAACTTCACAGTTCCTCTTAGTTCTCTTTCATGTTTTCAGCTGCTTGAAGTGAGTTTTACTAACTTTGATAAGGGGAGTAGAAGTTGTACTGTCAAGTACAACTATGCCCTATAGCATACTGGATTTATGGGAGAACTATCCCCAAGGTTAAATGGAATGAAGCATCGGTTAGTTATCTGAAAACTACCCTTGAAATCCTCTTTATAGAGTGGTAACTCTCATTTCACGTACTACGATATTGTGATGTTTAGGTTTCACTCCAGTACAGCTAATATGTGACCAGAGTATTTATTAAAACATTGACGGCATTAGCTAACCCTTTAGGAATGTGCTACAACTGGCACAATACTTGACTTGTAAACATTCTTTGTTTCTTCTGTATTAAGAGAAAGGGCTTTATAGCCTAAATAAAAACCAGTGAAACCAATAACAGGAGCTGTCATTACATGCTTTTCCATTGAAACCAGGAACAGAGCGATCATTTATGCTGAAGTCTATTTTGCCTTGAATAGGCTAGATTGTTTCACAGATTCATGCAATATGTCTTAATCACAGGGTGAGGAAGGAATCTTTTCCTGTGTAATAACTGCACTTTATTTTGCACTAAAGTTTTTCATCCTGCTAGATAAAGTGGTAAACCACAATCCCTGTAAATACTGCTTTAATTTAAGGTCAATTGCAGTTTATCATTCCACTGAGCAAATATGCATTTAACACCTAATTGGTTTGATATCATTACTGTTCTGTCAGCATATAAGTGTGATAATTGTTAGAGAAGAAAATGTTTTGCACTCAAATTGTAAAATCCTGTAACCTGCTTGCATGGAGGTATATTCTTCTAACTATGCCTGATCATAAAGACACCTAATGAAATATTCAGCTTAGAAATTGTTTCAGTTGCACTTTTCGTTTTGTAACAAGTACAAAGTAAAATCACTTATGCATACTGAGAAAGAACCAAGTCTGCAGCTTTGGATTCATACACTGTTTCAGGGCTACAGAAAGTTGTACTGGCAAAATGCAACTTGTCTACCATTTCTGTATTTCTCCTACCTCTTATTACCATATTGTTACATCTCCTTCAACTTGCATCAGTTTAACTTGAAAATAGATTATAAATAAAGTTATTTACATTTTTTGTCTGGATAGTTGTGGTTTTACTGTTTTAGTTTGTTGATGTATCTAGAGTAAGAGGTAAATTGCATTCTTTAAAAATACATGTTTATTTTGGTTGCTCTGCATTTTATTAGATGTGCCGGATAGAGGTTTTTTTTTTTTTTCCCCTGTATGGACTCATTCCCTCAATTTATCCAATATTTTAAAATTGAATTCTACACTTAAAGGTTTTATATGCAGGAAAGGCTTAAGTAAAATAGTGTCAAAACTAACTAAGGTTGCAATGTGCCAATATGGTAGCTGAGAAATATGACAAGCCACCAAGTAGAATCTTTAACACTGGTTTAACCAGTATTAAACTAGGAAAGCCAGTCACCATTTTCTGTATTAAATGGCTACCTTTGGGTGACCTTAAGTATTTCAGCCAAAAATATTTCCATCTTTTGTCAAAAGAAAGCTAGAGAAAAGTACATTTCAGTGCTTAACCAAGTCCTGAATTCCTTCCTGCCTATGCTTTGGAGAACTTGATCTAGGGCAACCATGCAGGGTTTTTCTCCTCATTGTCCTAAAAATCTACTTAAATGGGAAGAATAGGATGGGAAGAATAATTTGCACCACGTCAGTTTAACAAGAAAAAAGTGCCTGAGTTCTGGTATTTTAGTTTTCAGTTCCCTACTAATTGGGAAGTAACATGCCTGTTCACAGCATGCCCTGTATTGCAGGGATGCACAGCTCTGCACAAGACTGCAGCTAATTGGGACGGATTTGCTGTGTTATTCCTTTCCAGCTGAAAGCCACAACCAGCACATTCTTTGGCTGATACTCTACTTTCTAGCTACTAGTGCTTCAACAGTGCTGGCTGGCTGCACTCTCATCTCGTGCCGTTATCAGGCTCTAGCTGTTACAGCTATGCATGTGCCACACAAATACACCGCCCCGCCAGGCACCCCGGAGTATTTCTTCTTGGGGTTTGGATTCCAGGAACTTGTTTGTAAAAGGCCAGTTCCTTCAAACTGAAGCAGTTTTGTCAGAACCACAATTTAAAAACTGTTTCAATATTTAAAAATAATTAAAATATCAAAAATAAGTACAAAGTGCTACTATTTCATATCAATCTCGCCCCCCTGCCCCAAGGTGATGTTAATGGAATATAATATGCTAGAGCTACACTTTTTTCAAATGCTTTATTTTCAGTAGATAGAATGCATATGCAAGTTTTTAAAAGATTTTACAACATTCAAAAAATGCTCAGGGAAATTAAATAAGCATAGTTACATTTATAGATATATAGGGATTTGGGTTTGTTTGCACACATTTTAATGTGATTCGGCTGCGAAAACATCAAGAAGTTGGTCCAAAAAAAAAGCCCAGCAGAAATACAGAATTTTTTCTTCAGCTTGCTTTGACTTCTGAAGAAACTACACAGACTTGTGCAATATCATCATACTCATAGGTTCTCTTCAAAAATGTGTCTGTAAGTCTTAAGCCAGAGACACTCTAGGAAGGGAAAATATTTGAGTTGTTATTAGAAAGAAGTACTAAGCTTATAAAACAGCTATTTTACAACAAAACTGCTACAGAGACTTACTTGCAATCCCTGCACGGAAGACAGCAGTGTAAGTGCAAGATGGAGGGAGGAACTTGGGTGCAGCTTTCCAAGTTGCCTTCCTGAAACTCCACACCAGTGGATGGAATTAGTGTTGCACATTTCTAAAACCAGGTCCATAGTCCTTTCACTGCTGGAGGAAATTGAAAAACAAAAATAAACCCGTGGGCTTTTTTTAAGCATTCAAGGACTGCAGACATGTAAAAGCTTGATTATTATTCAGGTTACTATTAATCAAGTGTTCATAAATAATTTTAAGATGGCAAGCAAGATTTGCTGTGATGCATGGTAATTCAGTTGCATATAGCTTGGTCAGACACAAGTGTCCTGTCATGGGTTTAGCAATACGGGATAGCATAATACTGCTCACATTTTGGATGGAATACAAGATTTTCATGAGAAGTATCTGCAGACCAGATACATGCTTTAGTCCCTGGCTTCAACTTCTATTTAGAATTACTTCAGTTAAATGTCACTCTTGCAATCCTTTTATAAAGGGCTACCATAGATCCTAGTGTAAACACAAATCAAGTCAAAACATGGATAAAGATGTACAAAAGACTACGGTGACAATGTTTAGCAGGCATTCTAGCAGTGGTGCAGAACTGGCAGTAAAATCAGACTGGATACAAACGGCATCATTTACTCATTAGTTCATTTATTCATTAGTTCAGTTAAAAAAAATATAAGTGATTTAAGTATGGGATGCAATCTTAGATGATATTGCAGCCAGTTCCACGTAATTCCACTGCAGATTTTTGGCAATCTCCTAGTTCAAACAGTATTAACAGATCATGATGGACTTTTTTTTTGTTTGTTTCTTTGGGGTTTTTTGCAATCATTGTAATCCAAAAACATGTGTTTCAAGTAGTTTCATGTTGCTACAACACCTAGTAAAGACCAGGTTTGAGTTGTTTCAGGAGAAAGTATTGAAAAATGAAACAAAGACAACCACAACTTACCCACTCACAGGAAAAAGCGCAAGAATCACATGACATCGTTACCTGCAATTTGTTATTTTACACGTAATGTCAAAAGGTTCTTCCAAATTTACGGTGTCTGGTATTGTCTCCAAAGAAAGCCTAACATCGCCATAACCAGGAGCCTGAGAAGGTACAAGAATGTATATTTGCAGATGCTGGATAGTAAAGCTGAAGTTCTTACTACTCAAGTTTTCATTTACTGCAACAAGCGTGAAATAAGGGGAATTTAAATAAAGATTGACTCTTCATGCTTTTGGTTTGTACCCAGATCACAGCAGTGCTCCATCCACTACCCATGACCACCTTCTTGATAGGTTTAGCAATTCATTAGACAAGGATGATCTTTATTACTAAGTTTTCCAGATGGTTCACATCCTTAAAAGTTTGAATACCCATATATAGTTCCTGAGGAGATCAGCTTTATTCTAAGACTCCTCTGTTAGGCAGATAACAGATGCACTATGGACAACATAAGTATATTTTTCCTGCATAAACCCACCGCTATTCCACATCCTAAGAAATAAAAAGATTGTTCATTCTCCTTGCCATTTCAGTCCTCCAAGCCTCTGCCAAAATAATTAATTGCCATCAGTTAGAAAGGCACATGATATGAACACTTGTCAACTGTCTAATTCTGTCAAGAACCAAACACATTTCACAGTCTACTAACAAACCTATGACAAATGTCCTAGTTACTACCAACCAGGGCTGATTCAAGATGGTAACCTGCAGATAAAAAGCTTTAGATTTTCAATCCCCATGAATTATAGATCATAAGGGAAGAACAAGGGAAAAATTTGTCCTGCCTGATAAGGCTTAGTTGTGACACATGTTCCAATCCTGCTGATAGAAGGATGCTGTAGTAAAAGTTATGTTTACAGCTTGCTTAAAAGGTACTCCAGAAGAGGCCCAGAAAGCCAGTGACTGACAGGCTGGGAAGAGGTTTTAGTCACATACAGTTCATTACAGACTGAAGACAGATGACATATTAGAAAGCATATTAAATTGGACATTAGAGTGAGCAAAGGGACATCAAACTGACGGAGACTTCAGACTAGTCGAGCAATGTAAGTTTGGAACCTTTCAAGAGAGAAGTAATTACCCAGCACTGGGAAAAGGCACACATTTTCAGCTGTATTAGGTGACAGGAAGGAATCTACTGGAAAAATGATACACAGTTCCCTAAACAATGGGTAGTTTGCCATAACATTAGACTCTTCTTTTAAGAGAGATACATTAAGGAAAAAAAACAACAATAAAGGCAGTATTTTATAGAATAAACTTAGCAGCAATTGACCAAATCAAGACAGGATCAGAGCAGACGAGGAGGCCTAAACCAGTACATAGCTGTTGGCCTCAGCAATGAAACACCTGCAAGAACTGATGGCTAGAGGTAAAGGCCTTACAGTAACACCAAAAGGAGGAACATAGTTTTCATCCAAAAAAATGAGATAATTGCTCAGAGTATGGAATCAACTAGACAATTCCTTGCTTGTGCTACTCAATAATAATGCTCTTTAACTGTGGACTGGTTCTAGTCTAGTCCTGGATTGAATGCCCGTGAGCAGGTGGAGCACCCTTGGCATACTGTGGATGTGCATCTGTCTGGTTTAATGTCACCCAAACAGAATGTAGTTGTGACTTCCAAGACCACTCCACCAAAAAAAAAAAAAAAAAAAAACAAAAACAAAAACAAACAAACCCACAAAAAAAACCCCACACAAAACAAAACAAAAAAACCCCACCCAAATTATGGTATGTGGGGGTGATCCAGGATACTTGTTTCAAAAATGCATTCCTGATCTGAACCAAAACAATGACAGAAGGGCACAGTACAGGTAAAATTCTGGGCCTGTGCAGGAAACAGTGATTATAGGGCTAGCAAATGGATCAGCAGGAAAATTATGGAAGGTGAAAGGAGCCTAGAAATAATCTGATAGCACTTAAAAGATGAGAAGACAAGAGGGAGTTGCACAGCATCTCAAAGGGGGGGAAAAAAACCCCAACAAAACAAAACAAACCTGTTTGCTGCTTTTCTAAAGACAGATGTAGCCCAAAGTACGCAAAATAGCTCATGTTTCTGTTAATCACTAGCACAAAACAATGATGGATGACTAAAACTAATCCTGGAGTGTGGAGGTGTGTTAATCACCACTGTGTTTCAAGTGCAATTCTCAAAGGTTCAACAAGAAGGGATGCAGAGAGAGAGAATACTGATCTAGAGAGGGAAAAAATCTGTCTTTAAAGAGAAATGATAGGAAAGGTCAGTTGAAAATGAGACAGTTCATTAGTTAAAAAACAAACAACACCTTTCAAAGTAACAGGAGTAACTAAGTTTAGAAAAAAAGGGCAGTTTCTACTTAGATGGGGTTATACAGGTACTTAACACCTCAATTAAAAACAAAGAGAAGCTTTAGTGACTTAGCTGTGAATTTCCCAGATGCAAGTTTGCTTGCCTAGTTCCAAGTCAATGTGATTTCCCTACAGAATTGCTCGATTTACTAGAAGATGGGGGCAGGGGGTGGGGGGAGAGACAGAGGCAGAAACCCAATTACAAGCTTTCTAAACTCGACTAAGATTTAGTTGTCAAAGCTTTTTTACTTCACTCCCATATTACACCATCCTCAATTCAAAAGATGCAAGTCAGGTTTACCCATTAGAGTAGACAGGTTGTGCAGCTGACTTAAGCAAGCAGTAATTACAACTTAAAATTCATGAACAATTTCTAAACCAACCAGAACAGAATAGATTCAATCAAAACTGTGGACATGAACGATATTATCCTATACATAAAAGTTGTTACCCAAAGCTAAAATGTCGGCGTGAATTAGGGAGCAAACTTCTGTGTCAACAGTTAGCATACCTAAAGGCATTCCTTTGTCAGTACTTTTCAGTTTGTTGCCAAATGGCATCCAAGAAGTTAATTTTATTCTAACCAATGTATTTTGCTACATAGGTCACTGGATTCTGGCAGTTCAAGTGCACAATCCATTAAGTTATGTTGTTCAATGCTGTGAAAAAATAAAGAGGCACGCTATGTGCCAGAAAACAAATCCTCAAGAAAAAAAAATATTGCCTTTCACATGACCAAAAGGAACAAGAATGCTTTTGTTCAGCTACAGTCCCTTGGAATAGTGTTTTTTCCACACTTCACTGACCAAATGTATTAAATAACTTTCTCAAATACATATAGAAACATGTGATTTCAGAATGATGTCCAGAAAGCAAGCATCTTGAACTTTTCCTTCAAGTCATTATTAAATTGTTCACTAGTTGCCTTAAAAATAGATGCTAAGTTAAATTGATGCTCAAGTCAAACTTACCATTCTTTGAAGCTGGCTAGTTTGCAGCCTTCCTCGTTCACCCAGATTAGTTTTCCATACAATGTCCAGTTTACCAATCACTGTTACCCCTTTTATTACTCCAGCTTTCTCTGCAAATTCTTGCTTTGGTTTTAGGCAGTATAAGTATTGACGTGTATCCATAGGTTGTAAATAAGTTCTCGAGCCAAAAGTAGACTCACTAAAAGAAAAAAAACATTGGGTCTTAATTTAAACAGTTATTTTCAGAAAGACTTAAAAACCCAACCTTTCTTCCCATCCCTCACCAGTCTTACTCTGTATGTGTGTATTTTATTAATGGCAAAACACATAGAATTTTTTTCTGTTGTTTTCACAACAGAAAACAATTCTAGAATTTATGTAACATCAAGGACCACGGGGAAAAAAATTATTAATCTGAACCAGAGAGAACCGAGGTGGAAATCTGCTTTGCTACATTATAAGTTATTATTATCTGGCGTCTTCGCATTTGAACAATGCTGGTAATTTTACTTCTGCTGTTTGGTTCCCTCCCAGTAAACCTCAGTGTCATGAGCCTAAGATTCCCATTCAGGACAAGAACCATTACAGCAGATGCAAACACGTTGTAAGACCAATGCTCCACTGCACTGCAGGTGAACCCTTCAACAGGCAAGAATTTTCACTTCAGCCCCCACTGCAGAAGCACCAAAGCATCACGTCCTCCAAAAACCCAAGCAACTGCAAACCACAAACATCCAAAGTTAACTTCTATGCAGATATCGCAGGCTTTTGTATCCACAAGTTTACTGAACACAGTAGAAAATTCTTCTGGTATTTGGTGTTTTACTAATTGACACTAAATGACATTTAATTTATTTCAGCATAACAAATTTTTATATTCTAAGATCCTATAAGGGCATTCCACCGATTCACCTTGACTGCTGCCTTGCTAGATCTTGATTAGAACAACTAAAACAGTTACCAGTCTACCAGAAGGAAGCAGGAAGGACAAGTCAGATGGGCCCTGTAAGGCTAAATATGTACACACAGGCCACATCAGAGCCAGATGTGGGCTGAATTTTACACAGGAGATACTGAAGAAGTAGTATGTTTTCATGTTACCAATTATTTGAGGATTAAGCTGGGGATTTCTCTACTAGGTAGAATTACAAAGTTTTAAGAATAGTTTCTATAAAAAGAAAACTGTAACAGCTTTTCCAGCTGAATACACGACAGGAATTTGAACTTTTTAATCAAGCAAAGAAGTACAATCCTTCCATTACAGACAACTCATGAACTGTAATGCCTATATCTCATGAAATCATAATACAAAGAGTTCCAAAGTCAAATATCCTGAATCTGAACATACCTTTCCCCTTCTGTGTCAACTGTATTCAGTTCTGCAACATTGTACATCATAGATGGCTCCAAAGAAACCTTCTCCATAAACATTGGAGAGGTAGTGATATTCTGAATCTGAGCTTCCAGAAACACTTCATCTGTCTGAAAAAAAAAAAAAAAAAAACAGAAGTGCAAGTTCATGAAAATGCGATTAGTGTTATTAAAAAGAGTACAGTCCTATTGTTAAAAAAAAAAATAAAGTCACATGTGTTTAGTTCATGCCTGCAAATCAAATTAATTAATGCAAGAAAAAACCTTAATCCCAGTAACAATAGGAGCAAAAGTGTTAGTCAACAGGTATCTTGCCAAACAATGGATGTGGGATAATTTTGCTATGATCTAGCTATTGCTTATTTGTAATGCATCAGATCACCACTTCCCAAGACTTTCGTCAACTCAATAGCAACTCAAGTTTTAATCTGTATTATTAAAAAAGAAAAAATAGAATAAATGGTAAGGAATTGCAGTGCACAACGCCATGCCATGCCAGATTACTAGTGCATCAAGCTGTATAAAAAAATTAAAATAAGTGTGTGTGTGTTTTTCTTTAACTGAAGTAAAATAGTTCAGGTACATGCTCTGAGATTTCATTATGGTTATGAAACATTGATGTACTGGCTAAAAAGCAAAAACCAGCCTCCTCTCTCACTCAGCTGCATCATGCCAATGGTTACCAATATTATATGCATCCAACAATTTAACTGGTGCTCTACCTTCAAAACATACAACATGTATCTGTTAAATGAAGCTAATGCCTGGAGATGGTGTATAAGGACCAATTCTAGTACAGGAATGAGAGCTACAGACTGTTAAACTTCAGAAGCTGAAAAAAACCACGGAACTCAAGGTGGTTTTGCCTCACTGCTTCTGTCAAATTGCAGACCAGTGATGTCACTTTGCAGCTCTGAAATCTCAGGATAGAATAATTACGGAAGGCTCAGTCTGCTGGAGATATGAGCCCCTGCAGAAGTGAAAAACAAAACCAAAGAAGTGCCAATTAAAAAAAAAAAAAAAAAAAAAAAGATGGGTACCAAATCTGCATCTACAAGTGAGTTATTGATTCAGGCAGTTGGACGAGACGATTGTTGTAGGTCCCTTCCAACTGAAATATTCTATTCTATAAATTTGGTACAAAGCAGTTTAGGTATTTTGTTATGATAAATCTTTAAAAAAGTATTTTTATGGGGAAGGTAGAAGGAAGCTTACAGTTTCTTTTTAATCAGTGTAAAAGTCCCACTTGTAAATTACAAAATAAAAGTGGGACAAAATAGTAAAAATATTTTTAGTCTCAAAAGGCTTTGTGTTAGAAGGAAAAATACAGAATGGTACTGGAACCATGTATTGTGCCCTATAAACATGTTAAACACAAAGCAGATGATAGTATACATATAGTAATGAAAACTGTGGAAGCTCTGTGGATTACAGACAGACCTCACACTTGCAGAAGGAGCTGGAAGTAACTCAAACTAAAACATGGCTCTCAATAATCATTACTGCTACCACCTGACTGCCACTGAAATTGATACTCTTTATATCCCATAAATCCATTGCTCAAAGTGTCCATTTACCCAAATTTTAGTTGTTTTCAATGCAGCAACCATAGGCAGAAATTTAGAAAAAGCTAATTTGAAAGGGAAAAGAAAAAACAAGCAGCATAATGAAAAAGCAAGTTAGTTGTGTTATTCCTAAGTTGGTTTAATATTACATGGTTTAAAAAAAATATCCTTAAGTACTTCAGAAGAATCCAGTTTATTTTAATACAAGGCACACCTTAAAGTGAAATCGGACTGCAGAAGTATCATACTAATTCATCAACTGTTACATGCAGTTAGAAGTTGGAAAGTGCAGTTCCAGCTAGCGAAAGGAAGGAACAACATCCAACTGCTGCTCTCTCCTCAAACCCACTGTCTCCACCAACCAGACATGAAAAGTTCTGCCACAGCTTACACAAGCAGTGCTGTAGTAAAACCTACATTGCTATGGGTCAAGCAGGAACATTTCAGCAGGGATTTACTCCCATTTTCAAATAATGTATCTAGCGAAATTTTGGTGAGGTATTTTGTAGGAGGACCCCCCCACAAGCAAGAGTGTAATAATCAACTTTTAGTTTCAACAATGGGTATTAAAGAAAGAGCTAACCATTTAAATGATTAGCTGCACATATAAAGATGAGAAAACATCAGTTCATGATATGCAGAACAAACATTGCTTTTCCATTATGTTTTTAAAAGAATGTCAACAAGCACAGAGACAGATAGGCAATTAAAAAAGCATACATATTTATAAAAAAATAAATAAAAATTACCACAGAACTGAGGTCACTCTAATGGGAAAATAAAAAAAGAACACATTAGAGAAATTAGGGTTAAATGTTAAAGAAAAAGGAGGCTAACTTTCAAACAAAATGCATTTCTGCATTTTTTTGCACCATCTAAACAAGATAGCATTAGTAAGACAGAAACGTAAATAAAAATGGATGCAAACAAAGATGACAACTACATTTCTAATAAGTTATAGCTAGTATGGTTACATGGTTTACTAGCTTTGCCTCAGAACTAATCCAAAGTAGAGCCTAAGGCACACAAGTTACAGGTAAGATATGGTAGAACAAACTGACCCAAAAAAAAGTTAGTTTTTGAGCAAGTTTAAAGTTTGTCCTGAATTTAAATCCATGCAATGGGTTGTATACGAAATGGAAAAACAGTCCTTGTCGTTTTACAGATAATTTGAAGTATCCACATACATAAGGTCTCAAAATAAAAATAATGTGGTAATGTGTTCTACCAAAGCTACAATAGTGCAGCTTATAACAAAATTGGGCATAACATAATCAGGAAAACTCTTTTTTGAATATCCATCATTCCAAAAACACAACTTTAATTGCAAACTTTATTTTCTTAAGTGTCTGCATATTTGTCTCCCTATGCATGCTTGCAGGAACAGAACCTTTTACAGAGCCTTTTCCAAGGCACACCAATGTCAGTGAGAGACTTTCTATAGACTGGGGCAGGTAATTCAATCTCGGGATTGCAGCAGGTTAAGGCAACAGGGCATGCGTTCTATGCACAAATTTCAGTGATCAACTTGATTTGGATGCTACTGCAATACAAGCAACAAGCAAGAAAATTAAGTTTCAGCATCATTCCTTGTCTTAGGAAAAATGAAGTTATGGATTATAATTTCTAGCAGAAAATCATTTTAGTGACAGACTTTATTAATAGATACCATCACATCTGCAATATTAACGGTAACAGTTTAACTGGTTAGTCAACCTTTAAAGACCTTTAGTTAACTAATAACTAAGTGACACGTACCAATTTTTTTTTTCTCCCCTGCTCGCAAGAATAACAGTCTTTCTTAATATTCAGGACGAAGGTCTTGGTGCTTCGACAGCAATGTAGTATCACATACAACATCTAACCAAATACTTATTTCTAGGTTTTTTTTTAATTTTGACTTGTGTGGTCACAACACATAGCAGCACTTTATATACTTTCAGAAATGAAATATGAATGGTATTATATCAGTTCACCAGGCAAATGAAAATTGCTCAGTTAATATAATCCAAAATCTTAATTTTTTTTTTTTTTCTCAATCATATGGATACTAAGGTAACAGGAGTTGCATAAATTCCTGAACAGGAAAAACAAAAGGCATCAAAGCAGCCTTTTAAAACCTTTACGGGGGAGGGGGGAACCAAAACCAAAAAAACCACAAATACCAGCTCAGACACCAAAGCTTCTCATAGATCTTTATCATGAGGAATTGCTGGCTAATTGAGGAATGGAGTTTATTCTCAAGCCCCTTATCAAGACGAGTCAGTAAAACAATTTTGTAAGAAAATAATACTTTTGATCTATGTCAAAAGTTTGCCCAGAATTTACCTTAAAGATGTTTTTATTTCCATGTGTTAAGTGTTTCAGCACAAAACGAGATTTACAGGTGAAGTATGGAGAGACAGCAACATTTAATTTAAGGTATCTGTCCCTCTTTCCCCACCACATATTTTCTACCTGAAACAATAATATAATCCACACACAAAATGGAGCTTTATTTTGTTCCCAGAGGAATTACGTAGTTTCTTAGGATTACTTTTGTTTTTAAATCACAGCAGGAGACATTTCCATGCATTCTCACTTACGGACAGTACCAGTTCTATAAAGCACTCGACCAGGGGTATGTGCTTATGTTCCAGCCCTACTCAGGTATGTCAGACATGGTCAATCTAAGGATTGAAGCCTGTGGCCTAGATACACATACCAAGGTATTTTTAGGGAAATGTTTCTCTTTTCCTCTATGCTATATGTAAATCACTTATGACCTATGCCTTGATTTATCCTCCCTCTAAATAAATTACAAGCTATATATTGAATGTCACATAATTTACATGCTATTCATTCACAGCAGAGAGAAAAATCTTTATGGAAAGTTCCCTGCACAGCTCTGAACAAGACAGATCTTTGCATCTGGAATCCTCATTTGTACAGCAGAAATTCTTATCTGTTATTTCTCACTTCTGTTTTTTCTATTGATACTATCAGGAAGGGAAAGAAATATACCTTTCACACCTCTAAAGCCATAATCTTGCACGATGAACCCCAGGTGTGACTATGATGAGATAAATAATTAGAATAATAGATTTGGACATACTCTGCTTTTCTACATGCAAACCCATAGCACATATCTGCTTAGTTAAGAATGAACAGGAGAGCAAAATATTTTCTACTTAGCTTAACACAAGCTATTTTTCAAATTGCCAAAATTCAATATATTTTCTTCTCCTCTCACTGACGCTTTGGTCTTTTTTCTCCCATCTACTATTCACTGCAACATAAAAGACCTACAACTTCACTCTCTCTTAAACTATTTCAAACACACTGTTTAAGAATACTAACAAAGGTTTTCAACCAAATGACTAGCAGTGTAACAGCTGACCATATTTCAGAGGTTATGGAAAAAGTTTAATACTCAAAACGGAAGCTCTCAAAGTACTTTGCAAGTATCAGTCTGAACTTCGTACAAACAATACAGTATACAATGCTCACACAATTAAGCTACTTGCTCGCTACCACAAAGCGGGTAAGTGATAGAAACAAATGTCCTAATTTCCTATGTAAAGAGATACTGTGGTAGTTTATAACCTACAACAGACCTATATAGTACATATATCCACAGGGCATGTCTACAAATAAAAAGAATGCTGTACGTAATTTGTAAGAGTTTCCACTATCTGTGTCACCTTCAGGTAAAATTCTTCCCATAAATAGGCAAAGACAGACGCCTAAGTATGTCCAAATAAATATACAAGGCATATATAAGGCAATTTAGTTTTGAAGCAACATGTATAACTGCCACAAACCTAAAAATTTAAATTTAAATTTCCCCAAAGTAAGTATGACTCCTCTGTTCAATAATTTAAATTTAATTTTCCCCAACCTGGTAAATTATTATTTGCTTTGTGAACAATTAATCTCCCTGACAGTAAGTACTCTATCACCAAAATATACAAGCAATAACTGAAAGCATTTGAGTTCATGGAAAAGCGGAAAATATGCAAAATTGTCAGTCAATTGCATTAAGGTCTTGACATGTCTGCCCTAGTTACCATCTCTTTCCCGCTTCATCAAAAGTATATCTATTTTTAAACTAAATTATATAAACCCACCACCCAATTTTTTCCCTTTAGAACTGGTCATCTTTCTCAGAAACATGTCTCCCTAAGAAGCTCTTTGAATTTAATCTAACCACCTAATGTGAAGTAATAAACCCAGCACACCAAAAAAAAAACCAAATACACACAGTTCTCACTTACCTCAGCATTGTAGAATTTGGTTTTCACATCTAGTGGTTTAAGAACCTGAATGAAATGGAAAAAAGGCAGATTGACAATTGGTTTCTCAGACCTGACTTCAGCATAAACTGTTTAGAAGTGCTAGGTTCTTTACTGATAACTTATTTTTCTTTTTGCTCTTACACAGAACAGGTGCATAATGGAATATATGATACAATCAACTCAGCTAAAACCTCACAATTCAGAGTATATGCTTGCTGCTTCTAATTTGCACACTTAACTTCTTTGCTACTAAGCAATTTTCTCAGACTGAAAACAAATACTTCTCCACCAAAGCGCTGGCCTCTTACAAAGCCAGACAAATCCAGTGCACTAGGTAGATCTATGTCTTTAAAATAACATTACATCCATCTTGTATCCTGAAGTGGTCTGCATTTGTTTCAAGAGCGAGCAAAAACCATGTAATATTTACAAGTCCTTCAGTGTTCTGCAGCAAACAAAAGTTTCTGAGGGCTTCTCTAAAAATAAATGAAATAGTGAACTATTCATGTGATTGGCTTAAGCAACAAACCATTACGAGGCTTCACTTCCTTCTTGAAAATGCAAGTGTTACAAGAAATAAAAAAGCCAATATATGACTTTAACTGCATGAGATTAAATCAGCAAGAGCAAACAATTTGATGATATAAAAGGCGATAATAAAGTGTTGGTTCTCAAGTGCTTGAATTTTGTGCATAAAGCCACTACAGTTAACACATTAAAATACAAAATGGATATACACTGACGTAACTGAAAGAAGTAATCTTCTATTAGACTTGTAAGGAAACAAATTCAAATTATGTTGCTGAAGACATTTCTTTCCCTTTACAGAGGAAAACTTTTCTTTTGTTTACATATAACTGTACTGCATCCTGAGAGACCCCTAAAGTTCCAAATTTTTTAGCCCTGAAGAATTCAAGATTAAAAATTAGTCTTCACAGAGATTTTTGCTTTTAACAGGCATAATGTTCAAATCTTTCAAGTAATCATAACTATCACTCTCTCTACTAAGAACAAAAAAGTCAAAATTTTACTTCAGGTGTTTGTCGGTTGAGTGTTTTTTTTTTTCCACCAAATATTTTACTTCAGTGAACTTCTTATTAATTTCCCTAAATGCTGATGTTTTCTCTTTCTGATAAATAAAGTCTTTCCATTCATTCCAGTAAATTTCAAGTGACATTCTAGTAAAAAATCAAATTATTATTGCAAGGTTCACAATCCCCTATCCCCAAAACCAAACAACCACCAAACCCTAGAAGGAATCATTCCTTCTCCATATGAACATAATGGTGTTAATTACTCAGAGAAAACTTTGGAACAAAAAGGCACTATTGATCAGTACTAAACTACATATAATGGTTGAAAAAGAAGCTGTTTAAAACCAACTGTAACACCAGTTCAACTTAAAAGATCCTAGAAAACATAACTGAAAAAGTTGAGAATCTGTCAAAGAGAAAATGTTTTTTTTTCGTTATAAAATAGCTGGTGGCACCTCAATCACTAGCAGCCATCAATTCCCATTGTAAAGACATTGTTTAGTTTTCTGTAACATTTCTTTTTTGTTTGTTCTCAGATTTTCTAGCTGGTGTCTCTGTGTCAAATTTAAAAAATAACAAGCAAAATTGCTCAGTGAAGTGTTTTTTCTCATAATGAATCAGAAAGTATTTACAGAATGGTGTTATATACATATACTTTCTGAGAAGCTCTTATGCTTCATTCTTTGAAGGAAAAGTTTCCAATTTGACAGACAGCTGGCCTTAGCTATTTTGACATTAAAGTTGCCTGTGTTGGATTCAGTTAAAAAACAGAGATTACAATATGCATATAGACCCCTGAAAAATGTGCACAAGTAAGTTTCCATATCAAATCTAAAGGAGAAAAATTGACATCTTGAACAAAGTTCTGGCAAGAACAAGGGTAGGGAAGGGAGAGAAGATGAGAACTGGAAGCCTGTAGATGCGTACGTTAGTGATCAGAGAAAGCCTAGAGGGGACGGCAAATGGAGAAATTGAAAGGGAAAAAGTTTCGCAAGGAGACCGAGAAAAAACACACAAAGATGAAAGTCAGCTTCAGTAAAGATGAAGAAACACTGCAGAGTTTCTGGGTTCAGAGGAGAGGGTAACACAAAAATTGATATGGAATGATTTTCCCTAGGATTGAATGGAAACACCTTTGACCAATCAATACCTGCCATTTCAAGGCCCACAAGTACTAACAGCACTCAGGTGTTCTTTGCCTGTAGCACATGGCAATTCAGCCTTCTAAAGACTGAAAAGCTTTTCTCTGAAGTATCTAGATAGAATACTAGAAAAGAACAAAATGAAATCACCTGCATTTGCAAAAGATACAGGTCTCAGTTATATAATGCCCCTGTACTTCCAGACTCTCTGTGAAAGTTAGCTAAAAATGCATTCAGCAAAGCATGTCACCTAATCCTCCATTCTATGGGAAAGAGCCCACAGTTACCCAAGTCTCTGCATATTTCTCTAAAAAATAAACATCCATTAAATATACAGCTAAAATACCCTTTCCTGCCAGAACCAGTCCACAGATAACAGTAATTTCCTGCTTTCCTCAGTTACTCTAATCTCAAGTCTTGAAATTTGTGTGGTGGAACAAAAGGTTTCAACTCTATTAATTACTTCTGTGGATATTAGGCAAGATATAACACATTAGACTTCTTTGCTTAGTTTCCTTTAAAAAACAAACCAATAAGTTCCAATTTAAAAAAGGTTACACATGCTAAAAGAAAAATCAGAATTTTACAATCTAAACTCAAAGATTATATGTGTCAAAGTCAGAATGAACAATGCTTGTTCTGCTGAAAAATAATCATAAAGCTGGCTGCTATAAAAAGGTTTTTTTAAAGAGCAGATTTTTCTTTCTCAATAAATGAATAAAAATTATAAGATGTAATATTTATTATTTCTGAAATGTTTAACTGCATAGTAATTAGAAACCATCACTTCATGTGAAGTTTGAGGCAACATTTTTATTGGTTCACTTTTAAAAGTCAAACAGATTTTTAGTATGCAAACCTGCTTTTGAAGTATCAAATGTTTTAAAATGGGTTTTCCAGATACACCCACTTACTAAAAGTAGAGTACAATACTTCATGCAATACCTGAAATTTGAAGAACTTTCTGAAGTACATCTTCTCTCCTGTCTGCGTAGTGTAACTTACTGCACAAACTAAGCTGAAAGAAACAATTTTTAAAAAATAATTTTTAATTACTTCAAATTTTGTGCCTATATCAAAGCAAAAACAGAATAGCATGCATGTGCTGCAGTTTCATTTAAGCTCATGTAATCACAGAAAAATTTAAAACCTTACATGTGTGTTCCTATCTCCTTTACTTCATGGTGGATCACATCATCAATGCAACAGTCAGGTTTAAGTTCTGCCACAGCAGCACTAGAAGCTGAAAGGTTCAAGCGTTGAGAACTTGTCTGAAGATCAGCCTGGGGACAGAAAAATAAAGCATTGGTTAGAACTGCAGCTGCTTAAAGCAATCAAAAGAAAAATAACTTATGTTATAAAGTACTAGGTTTCACTGAGCATTTTGTACCCTACATACCTTTATACATATAATATAACAAAGTTATGTTAAGATGATGAGATATTTGTCAAAGCTAAAGACAAGTTCCAAAATATATATATGGAAATGGTCCAATCCTTTAATATGCAGCTTATAAAATCTCTATTTATGTTTTACATTGAGTTCCACAATGACTTCTGGAATTTCTGTTCTCAGTGTATTATTTGTTCAGCAGAAAATGCAAAAAAGCGATGCACTGGAAAAGAACTCATTTGAAATATAAGCAAAATACAAGTCAATGCATGCTTTACAGACACTTGGTTTGATGACCTCATTGAAAGTGCAAGTAAGCAAATATAACTCCAATTTTTTTGCTGTGGAAGTTTTTCTACACTAATTCTCCAGAGCAGCTTTATAACATATCTATTCTTTTTCATACAATCCTAGTTTTTCATTTTAATCTTTAAAGATTTCCATCATCATTTCTATTTTTTAGTCTTATTGTTTCCAATTTCCAGCTATATTTTATGGATTGGAAAAAGTGACATATATTTTTTAAAGTCTACATATTAGCATTAAACATACAAGATATTGTCAGAAAACATACTCAACATTTTATTTTTTTATAAATCCAATAAGTAGATTTATCTTCACATACCTTCACCAGTATGTCCTTGACAACTTGATTACTATCATTGTGTACACTAATGTAACTGGAAAACGTCTCTCCCAGAAATATATTTCTGTGTTTAAAAAAACAAAAAAAAAACAACCAAACAAAAAAACATAAAAATAAAATACATTTAGCAACAGTTATTTTAAAAAAATACAGAAGATTTCACTGAAACCCCTTTAAGTTCTAATTAAAATATACACACACGTTTGCCAGATCAGATCCTAAAAGTACATTGACATTTTCACACCCATACTTCTAAATGTCATCCTTCTGAGACAAACAACTTCAAAAGAGAACAAACAAATCAGAATCTTTTTCTAGACAAAAATCTCAGAGGAATAAGAAGATGGCTTACAGTACCCACAAAAATCACTGTAGTAAACTCTGTTAGTATAAGATGTGGTTTGTAGTAGTGCATTACATTAGAAATGCACCTACAGCTGCAAATTTCTTTGAACTTTCAATCCTTATTACATTCAGAGTCAGGCTATAGACAAGGAACATCAGGCAGCACACATTTATATATTATATCACATTATAAATCAAGCCACAGATTATTTTTAAATGATTGAACATCTCATTGCATAACAATGATGTTCAAAAAGAAAAAAAAGTAATAAACACATTGTTAAATGAATCCTAAACCTTGCATGTTGCAGTTACAATAATTCATTCTTACCCAAAATTCTGAGGCAAAGTCAGCATTTCTCCTAGCATCAAAGTTTCTGCTCCCTTTACAGTAGAAGGATCATCTTTCATGAGCTGGTTAAATAGATTACCTGTAGAAATATCAAATTGCTAAATATTTGCTAAGTCTAAAGCTTTGTCTACATTTAAGTTATGACACTTAATCACTTACTTGTGTGTAATTTATTTTAGACGTACTTATTTTACAACCAACTTGTTAGGGATGAAATACATATCTGTAGGCTTGCCTATAAATTATAACTCACTTCCAGGCACCTGTGTCCAATAAATCATTCAGTACACATACTGAAAGGCGCAATCCCAAAGGCATTGCTCAAATTAACACTAAGGGAAAATTTGCCCAAGTAAAACACATTACATAACAGAACTAATCAACCTCACTTACTTTCTTCCCCTGCTTGCTTTGTATTTCCACACAGTCCTCTTTTCTTGAATCTTTCCTTTGCCTCTTTCTTATACTTGACTTCTAGACTGCAACTATCACTGGGGAACAACCCAGGGATTTCCAATTTATGCCTGTATACCACACATAACAAAATTCAAAAGCAGCAATTCTTGCAAAATAATTTTCCATAGAACATTCGTGTGTTGGTTCTAATTACCAGGGCATTTTCTCCAGATAAAGACGACACTAACACCAAATTTTCTACACTTACAAGTCACAGCTGCCTCCCATCTTGTGTGTTAATTGCTCAGACTTTGAGGTCATGTGTTTGCAATATCATCAACAAGCTTTCAAAGCTGTAGGTCAAGAGTTGTAGAGTGCACCTTGGTATTTTCCTATAGCCATTACCAAACAAAATACATTGCTGCTTCAGATTACCATCTGTGGGAGGTCATAAGACTCCTCTGACATCTAAGTCTCAGATGCTCACATTGCTTAAACCTGGATATACGTACATAATAGTCAGCAGAAAACACATACCTGGCAAATCTCTTTCTTCACAAGTCACGGGAATATTAGTGAATAAAGTAGGTTTTGTTAGCCTCATCACTGCAAAAATCAGAAAATAAACCATAGATCAATGAAACAAGTATTTTTAATTTTTTTTTTTTTAAAAAGTATAATTTTGTCTTGCTCTCCTTCCACCAAGAAAACCCACAATGAGGAAATCTTAGCCTGAAAAAGGGTAACACCTTTTTGGATCACCTGGCCTTTTTCAATATAAAAAATTCACTTCTACTCTGAGATCACCATTTATGATCATCATAACTGGTGATGCCATTGCTCCCTCTTGCTTTATTCCCTTGGTGCACTAACATCTATTGCTTCGAACCTTACGTGCTAAAGGTCTTACACCCGTTACAGCGTTAAGTGCTTCGTGGACTTCAGGAGAAGTGGACCAATTTCATTTTTTTGTAGATTCTTCTAGGCTAAGAGCCTGTTCTATGATCCCGGTTGCTCTAGAATGGGACATGATGACTAGTATGGACACTTTCAGTCAAACTCCAGGCTATAAGGAATTGCATTTACACTCTAATCTCCAAAAGCTATGCAAGTTACAAGTCTAAAAGCCTACATTATTTATACAACTACTTTTTCTTTTAGTCACAAACTCAGACCAGCAAAACCATCACAAAAACCCCAAGAACACACTTACAAAAACACTATTTTATCGATACTGACAAAATCAAAATCACTGAGATCTTGCTATTAAAAAACCTCTACTTCAAGAAAGTGGTATTTTCAAAGGCTATTTTAACTCAGAATACTCAAAGTTACATGATTTTTATTTGTGTTACAGATTTAAGATGTTGCTTCTTAAAAGAATTCCTCCCTATTCATATAAACCAATGGCCCTAAGCTTGCATACAGTTTCTCATGAAAGCATTCACACGAAACAAAGTTGAGCATTTGTAACCTTAGGTGTTGATCTGAATATGTAAAAAACACTGATTTATTTTTCTTTGAAACTTAAACATAAAACCATATAATTTCTGTAAACTAAAACTAAAAAATAAAAGGATTTCTCTGGACTGCAACAAGTTAATCAACATCCTTGCACTGACACATGTACTGGCCTTTTATCTTTATTGTACTTTTGTACATCTTATATGTCTGGTTAGCATTCACTATTTCCAGTTGTGTAAAATATTTCGATATAATTTGGGTGTAGTGGGCTGTATTGGTTCACAAGAACTTACACTACCATACAGCAGACCTATGCAAGTTAGCATCAACACAAACAAATCTCAGTTTTCACATAAAAAAGGTAATATATTCTCTTTGTTACGGTGAAAAGTTAAAAAACATGACCTCTGAAGGCTTAGAACCATGAGGTAAATAAAAAGCCCCAAAATACACAAAACAGAGTAAATGAAGAACCAGATTCAACACTGAAAATGAAAAAGATAAATACTGAATTACACAGGTATATGAACTAAGCATTTCTGGAACAGTTCAAAAGGGAAGTCCGTATTTCAGCTTGTACATTGGTGCTACCCAGGATGGTAGTAATTCTGTAGAGAAACCAAATGTCGTGCTCACTTTTTATTACATGACAGTTATCCAGCTGAGGTGCTCATAGTGCATGTACCATTATTTGCATACAAGCCAACCCAAAGCAGCAGAAAGCTGACAGGTACCCCTGAACAGTGACACCAATCCCTCCTTCTGTTTAGTAAGATGTTTGTTTAGCTCTTTTGTCAGTATATTAAATAAATGTAGCAGGACTGTATTATTGGCAGTTACCCAATTTTACTCAGATCTACAGTAAGCCCAGATAAACTGGTACTTGCTGACCGTTTCTAAAGGAATAGTCACAGATCAAGTTTAGTCACATTTGAGACAATAAATAAATAGATCACAGAATGAAGTCAAAACACAAATAAATTAAGATATGTAGATTATCATATTTAATAGGAGTACTAAATTAATATTAGAAAATGTTGTATCTTTGCAGGATGACCTCTCATCTCTTCTTCTAAGATCCTAGACACAAAATACAACATTAAATAAAACTCAAATCACTCTGCATTCTACTCCATTATATCTTTAAAAATGCTGACCCACAAAGAAACTTTGTTACTATTAGTGTTAAGCTCAGAAAAATAATTTCAGTGAAATAACTTAGCTATATAAACTTTAAAACTAATAATGACCCTCAGTTACTCTAGACAGCATTTTACATCAATTTTGCTAAGTGCTAATATTAAATGTCACAAATACCCCAAATGGCAATAAGACCCCCTTAACATTCAAAGTTTAAAAATACATGTCAATGATCCAAACTGAGCAATATCCTTAAACTACAAAAAGATATGCAATGCCTATAATAAAATATGATTAATCCAACATAAGTATGTCATCAAAAGAAAAATGTAAGTAGAAGTACAAGGAGATTTTATTTAGTTTTTATAGAGAGGGATCTCCGTTATGCTTATGTGCACTTTTATTTGACCAGTGTTAATGATAATCTAACAATCTACAAACACCATTCACTTATCTTTCCTCCTTTTCCAGATGCCACAGACCTCAACCTCCACCTAAAGCAAAATTATCTGGAGTTAGCAGGAGTGCCTCAGAGAAATACATAGTCTTGCAGAGTTTAACTGCTCTACTGACCCTTCAAATACTGAATTCAGCAGGGACAGCATGACCTTGAAACACTTTATTCTTCAGGTGACAAAAAGGCATGCTGAACTCAGCCTTTTATCACCATAAAACACATTAAAATCCTCAGAGACCTTTACCTTCCATAAAGACAGTAAACAGAAGTTTACAGATAGAAGTCTGATTTCTTAATTTCCCGACCTGTAGCTGGAAGTTAGTGCTTTCTTGTTCCCCAATATTATTAGAGAGAAAAGACCAAAAACATCAGGAAAAAAAAAAATCTTATTACCAAGGCCATAAAACAGCAAATACTAAGTTGTTCATTATTTTTCAGAACACAGCTTCCACTGAAATTTTCATTAGTATTTCTGGGAATATATGCATAAAGTTACTTAGACAGCGTATACATGCAATAGAAAGTAAGTTGGTATTTCACACGAGAGCTATGCCTTCATTAAAATAAACCTCACACACTACTTTCAGGACATAATCAGATCTTGAAAGTCTCAGTATCAAAAATAATTACAGATCCTTATAGTGATTGTAACAACTCAAATATTTTTCCTTCTCCTAATTTCAAAGAAGCACAGTGCGGATGTACTTTGCTTGACTGAAAGCATCAATTTTATTATCGGACACAGCTTGCCATAGTAGTCTGGAATTTTTATATTAATTTTTTTCCTTTAGGCCACGAAAGTAGAGAAAAGCTACAAAATGCAGTACCTAAGCCAAACAAACTTACTAATCTTAACAGAACTATTCATAAGTCTCCTGGCAAAACAAAGTTAAATAAATATATTATTACAGTTAAAAAACTGTAGCAAAGTAACATTAAGTAGTTTCCTGCTCGTTAATTCATCAGTTGTTTTAAAGTTTGTCTATCCCAAGCTGCTTAAAAACTCTAGTACTTCAGACAGCAATCTTCTTATGATACTCTATCTTACAATTATAAACTAAATATAATTCCAAATTTATGTACAAGCAAATTCATTTTTTCAGTAAGGCTTAGCTTTTCCCTAAGAATATTTCTAACATATTCACAGTATAATATATCACAGAAAATCCATATCTGTCCCACAGATCTTTGGATAGTAGCATTGCAAGATGGCAATTCATTCTGCTTGATAAGTTTATTCAATTTTATCCAGATGTCCTCCAAATTCTGATTATTACAAATAGACTGTTCAATTGTCCACTTTGCTCTATAAAATGCATGCAGTTTTAGTCTTTCCAAATTATTTTGCAGCTCTTGAGATAAAGGAAGAATCTTTTCTTTAAGCTTAGGGCTAGGGAGAGAGACACTCCAAGACCTTTTCAATTTTTGTTTTCCATTAGGTGGTGGTTCTTCCTGATTCTCCAAGTTACTTGGTCTGTGAACAGTTTGTGCTTGGATCAGGGTCTGCCCACGTTTCACGTTAGACTGAAACTCAAGGAGATTTTTTGTGCAGTCATAAGCAGGAGATCCTGTAACACATTCTGAAGGTGTAGAAAGTTGTTTCAATTCTTCTGCTTCCTCACAAGAAATAACAGGTGGCCGGTTTTTTGGTTTGAGGGGAAGTCTGCATAAGTCATTTGGAAACCAGGGTGTAAATCTTGGTAACTGACGAATGGGAAACTCCTTCACTGCTGCTTCTGCAAATTTCTGCAGTTTTATTAGGTCTCTCTGATGTGGTCGATAATGCAAGACCACTTCCATGCTTGTACAGTAGGAATCCAGTTATTCTTAAGAAAAGGAACAGTCTCTTGATTAGGATTCTCAAATCTAGACTGAAACATCTTATTTACAAGAATTTCCTTGCCCCGTGCTGCAAAGATCAGTGGGAAACAGGACCTAAAGCAGAAGTATTATAAAAAAATAAGATACTACCATATTAAGAAAAACATTGCTAGGATATTTTACAAAAAAGCAACATGTAGTGAAAATAAGCAAGATACATATCAGAACATTCTACTTTATCCAGGCTGGACTATATTCCATCATTACGAGCATAACTTCAGTACACTGAACATTATCCATATGCACGCAGTTTACTCAACACTGTGCCACCCAAGAGTATTCTTTTACTGTCACCATCTCATACTTGCCATCCGTCATTATTCTTGCTATATTGTTGTGATACGTATTAAAAGACATACAATGACTACCGCCTATTTTCTCAAATTTACCAGACTAATCTATTTTTTTTTAAAGTGTTTTCCTCCTACACTTCAATATTTTAAGCTAGGCCATATAAAGCAACTAGAAAACACGTGTTACAAAAACCCTTCCTGAAATCGTACTGACCAACATAGCAGTTTTTAAAGTCACAGGTTAAAAGCGAAACGCAATAGGCAAATTAAAGTTGTCTGGTGCCATTTCATACCAGAACTACATATTTAGTTTTAGTCTCGGAGATTCTGAGCAATAGATACAGCCATCCTTTTAGTCCTTAGCTTAAGGACCTGATAATTCCTTAATTTATTAGACTTTTAGCATAACTAAAAGACTCATTAAGTCCGTAAAGACTTTATACTTTCACACATCGTTGCTTTCTTTCATACAAAGATTGTATTAAATGCAGGGGGGAAGAACTACAAACACTACTATGAAACATAACATGCACTCTCTTGCTGTCCTGTTTTTTCCCCCCTAACAAGTTTGCAATCACTTCAGGTTCCCTGCCAGAGATCAGCAATATAAAATGATATGAAAATCAATGACATCTAGGATTGCTTTATCATTACACTGTCAAGATTTTGTTTAAAATAGTCACAATGCAAAGAAACCCTGATACCTTTTTCACTTCTTTTGCAAAATCTACAGCCTGAACACTGCACCTAATTCAACAGAAGCCCAAGGATTATATTGGTTTCATACAAAAGCAAAATGATCCATCATAAAACTTTTTACTTTGAATTCATTACTATTAAAACGTACTTGTAATGCCAGCTGATGATGTTTCATGTTCTCAGGTTTTCAGCTTTATTTTGTGTGTGTACATATATGAAAAAGGGCTTGTCGATCTTTGAATTATCGTTAACAGATTTTACTGTGACATGCAGACACCATTAAAAACTGTCTCCAGGAGTGTTGTAAAACTAGTAAATGGGCAGAAGATGGGCTCTGAAATCACCCTCATGCCTGCACTACGTTATCCATCTGAGCAGCCTCAATGATTTAGAATGCTTGCAGAATTGAGATTTTAACCAACTATTTATTACTCCTACTTACTAGCAGCATTTGTTTTATAAACAAGCATAGTTAGAAAAAAAGAAAGTAAATATTATGTCTGTTGACTGAAATAAGGTGAAAGTGGATTCAGACTTTTCAGCGTTTCAATTGCTGACTTAGTGGTACCCAGCTGCCAGCAGAAATGATCAAGTTCTTTATAGGGCTCTCTTGATTTCTGCATTAATTCTACAAGGTATGCGACAGAAATACGTATTTTTTATTTTCACTATTCGTGATTCCTGACTCAAGGACATAAGCCCAGCAGCTGTGCATTAAGCATGAGGTTAAAGGAGCAAAAACCATTAAAAAGGAAAAAAAAAAAAAAAAACCAACCAACCCAAACAAATAAACAAACGGGACAGCAGGGAGCAGGGAAGAACGTTTTAAAAGAAGATTTTCTTCTCCCTGCTGAAAGCCCTGTGCAAATCGCAAATACGCGGAACGGCCTCGACAGCCGCGCCCGCGCGCAGGGCCCTCTCCCGCTCGTAGCCGCTCGCCCCCCGGCTCCCTCCGCCCGCGGCAGCCCCGCCGTGCGCCCCAGCGCCAGGCGCTCCTGCCGGGCCGCTCCCCGCTCGACCTTCTTCTAAAGCGGAGGGAAGGAAGGGCCTCGCCTGCGGAACGGACACGCTGTTTCACCACCGGTTCGCAACCCGGAGCCGGCGCCGCCTCGGCGCCCTCCCTGACCGCGGCGCCGGGCCGGGCCGCAGCGCCCCGCCTCGCCCCTCAGGGCCGGCGCCAGGGCCGGGAGGGGGGACGAGGGCAGGGCCGGCGGAGGCGCTGCTGCCGCGGCAGGAGCGGCCTGGCAGGGCGGGGGGGCATCGGCGGGCCCGCCGGGCCGCGCTGTCGGTACCTTTGAGAGCCAGCAAGTGCTCCTGCTTGGGCTGGTTAACGTCCATGGTGCCAGCCTTCACCCCTACGGGCGGGCGGGCGGCCCAGAACGCTACCGGCGGCGGAGGACGCTCGGCCGCGATGAAGCGGGGCGCAGGGCCCGGGCGCGGTAAATACGGCCCAAGGCGGAACCAGCCGTCCCAGCATGCAACTCGCCACCGCCAGGGCACGGCGCCAGCGCGGCGGGAGAAACTACAGCCCCCAGAAGGCCCTGCGGCCCGCTCCCCGCGGGCGGGCGGGGCGGGCGCGTGCCCCCCGGCGTGCGGAGGGGCCACCGCCTCGCCCCTCGCACGCTGGGATATGTAGTCCCCCGGAAGCCGCGGGGGCAGCCGTGCGGCGCGGCGCGGCACGGCGGGAACCGTAGTTCCCTGGTGCGCGTCCAGGGAGGCGGGCGCAGACCGGCCCGGTGCGGCGGCGGTGGAGCGCCTGCGCCTGCCGGGGCGGTGCCCGAGCCGGGGGGCAGCTCCCGGCCCCCGGCTCCTTCCTGCCGGTGCCCGCTCGGCTCCGCCCTCGCCAAGATGGCGGCCCTAGGTGTAAACAAGGTCGGGGCTGGTGCCGGGCCGGACGGCGGCCGGGGGTCCGGTGGCAGCGGCCGCGGCCCGGCTGGCGCCGCAGTGAAGGTGAGACGGGCTGCTCGGCCCTTCGCGCCGTCCGGCTCGGCCGCCTCCTGCGGCAGGGCAGGCTGTGGCGGCCGGGGTCGCGCCGTCGCTGCCCCAGCTGGCGGAAGGGGTAGCGTAGGAGCGAGGGGTCTCCGGGACGGGAGGCGTCCCCTGAGGCGGTGGGGCTGGGCTCGGGCCGGAGGCCGCTTCGGAGGCCTTTTTCTCGCCTCCTCCGCGCAGAGCCGCGCTGCCGTGGGCTGTCTCGGAGCCGGCTGCGAGGCGGGAGGCCCCTGCGAGGGGAAGGGTGACGGCCTCGGAGCGGGAGCTGTCTCGGAGAAAACGCAGTGCCTGGGCTCCCTGACGTGGTTAGCTGACTCTAGTTTCTTAGGGACTGTCGGGTGTTTGTTTGTTTGTTTTTTCCTAAATGATTATCAATTTTGCTTTTTATTAGTGGTTTAAGGTGTTACCAGTCGCCTGCTGTTTGTTCCTGCTACCTCGATGCTGCCTTTGTAGCTTCATAAATGGCTAACTTGGTATCACTGACCTTTTTATGCGCATCAGCTATGAACGGAAACTTTCTCCACCGGCTGACGGTCTGCTTTGGCAGGGTCTTGCCCTCTGTTTCTTTTTCCTGCGAGGACGTTTCTGCTTACTCAGTTGTGCTGCTTCACCAGTGGGCTTTTCTTGTGGCAGTGCAGTAAATGAAGCAGGCAAAAACTAGCGGTGATCAAGTGAAGACTTAAAAAGTTCTGTTTGCGTCTATTTATTTATTTTTTAAATGTCATTCGTATGATCGTTATTTGTGTGTACAAAGCAAAATTATGACTCAGCCTATCTGCTGTGATTGCAGGAACTTCTGTAAAATAAACTGTCTCATATGGCTTATTGTACGAAGTTTTGCTTTTTTTATTGGCTCAAAACCAAATATGGTCTCTTTTTAAATTATAGGTTCTTGAGTGTGGAGTCTGTGAAGATGTATTTTCTTTGCAAGGTGACAAAGTTCCCCGGCTACTTTTGTGTGGCCACACTGTCTGCCATGACTGTCTTACCCGACTTCCCCTTCATGGCAGAGCAGTTCGTTGTCCTTTTGATCGACAAGTTACTGAACTAGGTAAGAAAATGTAAGTCTAAAGTTCTTAAAACCTGTCAGCCAAGGATATCTAGAAGATATAATGCTAGATATAGATTCTTAATGATCCATTTAGTGATAATATTTCCAAGTAATGAATGTGCAGTGTTCCTTTTCATTCAGAGAAGCTCAGAGGACTGTTAAGCACTAGTAAAATAGGTATCTTAGAAAAAGAAAGTCAAGATTTTATCTTTATCTTCTTGGAGCTGGGCTTGCAAGCTTTATACCTTAAAGTCTTTTTGTACACTTATATTTACAAAGGGACTACTGTATTCTGTGTAATTCTGTGTATGCAGTAACTGATAATGGCAGGCTATCAACAGGACTTCCCCTACTGTAGGAGTGTCTGCAGAGGCAGTATTTGAACAGATAAGATACAGCTTTTATCCAACAGTGGAAGTTTATTTTAGGCAAAAGATGACACATGCTTATAATTCCTATAATTGCCTATTCAACATAAGGTTACGTAGAGGAAGAGTTGTCAGAAGAATTTGTAGTGAGAAGAACTTGTTAATAGAACTGGTTCCAGCAGTTTTGAATAGCACAGCGGGGAAAAAAGCTGTTGGAAGGAGGAGAATCCTCAGAGAAGGAGATCTCTAATCTAGTAATCCGTGAAAGAAATGTTTAAATACCAAATTTGCTCAAATAAGAATTTACTTTGCAGTAAGAGAATCTGCTAGATTGTAGACCAAACAGAGAAGAATATTAAGGCACTTTGGGGGGTGCTTTCATGGAAGCAGGAGTCAGGAAGAGAAATATCAGTCTCATATGAATGAGGGGTTTGTTCTCTGGGGGGAGGGAAGGGGTAAGTGTGAGCGTCATGAACGATTGCCAGTCTAGAAGATGCGGTTAAAAGAGTCATGTTTTACTTCTTATCTATGACTGTACAGCTGCATGAGATTTCTTAAAGTATGCTTTTAAGGGGGAGAATATTAGAGCACAAGACTTAGTCCTGCTGTTGTGAAACATTTCTGTCCGAGGCCACTACTTGTACCTTGTAAAGTAAAAGTAGCATTTTTATTATGATAGGGAACTTGTCACGTCTTAGTTTTTATTTGCATTTTTTTCCCAGGCATCTGAAAGTGTCCTATTATAATTTTTTGTGGGTTTCAGGTGTAACAAAAATAAAGCTTTATAAAAACATCTAAAGTTTTTTCATCTCACATAATATGGAGTAGCTTCTCATGAAACACAGTGAAATGTTATTAAACTTGTAAGGCTCCTACAGATACAAAGAGGGAAGAAAAGCTTCAGCTTTTGTGTCTAGGACAGTAGACTTGCATCCTACTGGCTAGCACTAGAAAGAAGGATGATATGCTGTGACCAGCAGTTGCTCAAAAAGACAATAGGTAGAAAACCTTAGCAAAACAGCTTGAAAGTAAAAATACTTCTGTGAACACAAATGTTCTGCCTGGTGATATGGGGCAGAAGAGGGTCGTAGCCACTTTCAGTCTTACCACACCTATAAGAACTGTCTTAAGAGATATTATTGCTTCCAGCATGTAAAAATGGGGTGGTTTGTGGAGTGCAGCTTTGAGGGGTCTGTGCATTTGTTGTCTTGCTTTAATGACCTAGTAGTTACTGCTGTTGGTTAAACCTGCTGTGCTTGTAGTTCTGTTTCCTTCTGAGAGCTCAGGAGCGGAGCTGGGTGGGAGGCATGGCAACTCTGGGGCCAGGGAACTTCCCATCCTTCCCTCCCCTCCATTTGAGGGCATGTGAGAAAGTAAGCTCCATTTTCACCCATTTCTGCAATTGCCATTCTGCCATTTAATGAAGTAGTCTCAGGAAGCTGTTTAGTATCTAAATCTAGTTCATAGGATTGCTGCCAAGAGAAAGTTCTGTTGAAAGAAAAGCTGTATAATAAGGGCGTAAAGCTACCTGTGTTGAACAAAGTTCCTTGATCAGTAACTATGGCTTTTACAGGTGCCTTTAATTGGTCATTTAACCTACACAGTTCAGCAGATAGACTTGCTTGTTTTCCTTTGCTCTTATTACTGAATTACTTAACCCTATATTTGTCCAAGTTTTCCCAAGGAATCTTGGGAACTTTTTGAAAGAAATACTCAGGGATCTATATATGTATAGATATAGCTGTATTTTCTCCCTTCTGAAGTGGACACTTGGTTTAAATTTACTGGCCTGTCTCATACATATACACACACACACATATATATACATACACATATATGTATATACGTATGTATATACATCTATAACTGTATGGGAAGGCAGGATTAGAAGTACTTTGTCAATCAGGATTTCTGGAAATATCTTCAACTGGATTAACAATCTTTAACCAAAATATGTAACGGAAAAGCTTTTTCAATTTTCAAAATTTTGAAGCCATATATTCTGGAGATTATGTTGACTCAGGCAATATATTTAGGGACGAATCTATAAAATTGCCTTTGTAGAAGAAGAGACTCCTCTTAAAGCCTTTTCCTTAAAGTATCTTGATTTTGGAGGAGAGGTGAATCACTTCTTGCAAACTGCTTTCTCTCTTCTTCCTGCGTTGGATTAGTGGGTTGTTTGGGTTTTTTTTAAAACACATGGACCAGGGAACTGTTGGGAAGGATGTGCTTATGTAGCAGCTTTGGAAGCTCCAGCTTTTGACTTAAGCTGAGCAGTTCTGCCGAGAAAGCCTGTAGCAGTTTATGGCTCAGGTGAACTCTCCCTACCATCATCACATTACAGGGCTGAAACTATTTTCTATCATTAGAACTTGTTGACCTGATGTATGCAAGTGTTGGCATCCTTCATGGAATCGATCCCATTGGTATTGTTTACATTTATATATTCTTTTGCTAGTGTTTGAGTGCTAAGATAAAACCTCAAAACATTGTGCAAGAAAATGTGGCTATAACATGGCATTCTCTCAGCTTTCGTCAGACATTTAGACAAAAGTAGCTCCTTTATTCCTGGTGTTATTTGTAATCCTTTTGCAGACAAGCTTCGTGCTTTTGAAAATGACATTTGTGTTGTTGGCTGGAGTCGGTCTTAATATCTTCACTCTGTCACTATCTCATTCCTGGCTGACACACTTCCTGCTATTCATGCCTTATTCTTCTTTTGAGAAGAGACAGTCAGATTGTGTAGTGGTTTTGTAATGGGCACAAACATCCCTTGTAGGCACAAGGATGAGATCACTAGCCTCTTTCACATTTGTGACCAAAGCAGAATTTGAGCTGAAGTCCAAGAGATTAAATAGATGTATTTATGTGACTAATCTTTTAGTGTTTTTAAATATAAACACTTGATCAGATGTCTTGAAAATGTGTATGTTGAGTTTGTAGTAATTTTATAATAGGTATAGCGTGAAAAGAAGCAAAGTGGCTTTTTCTCAGATATGTAAACTTTATGGTAGATACCAGTGAAATGACTTTCTGTATGATAATGCATGTTTTATAGAGTGCTTACTGGTTATAAATTCTGGTTTAGTAGATTAATACTTGATATGTAAGCTTTGCTTGTTTTTCCATCTGTGTCCAAGATGGACAGTGCACTGACAATGTATAACATGTATTAGCAAGTCTCAGGATATATAATGAACAGTTAAAGAAAGAATGTAAAAGCAGTGTAACTTTGTTTCTCCTGACAGCTTTAAGTTATGAACTAGATAATAAACGCAGAATAGCTACAGTCATATCTTTTCTGATCTTTTCTGTTGGTTACATTTCAGTAAATTAGTTCTGCTTTGACTTTCCTGGCTTGGCTTTCTCTTCGTGCTAGACACGGAACAGAACTAACATGATTAAAATCAAATACAAGAATGTAAACTGAGGAGAGTACTTGGTCTGTTTTTTTTTTTTGTTTTTTTTGTTTGTTTTTAAATAAACATATTAAAACCTGTGAAAGAAAATACTTTTGTAAGAAACTATAATGATTGATGCCTCTGTCAGCCTTATCCAATGTTTGCTTAAAGGCTAAGACAATGTTTGCTCAAAGGCTAATTTGCTATGATCTATTTCATAAGTAGGTTTATCCTTTTGGTGCCTGTATATCCATATATACTCTGCTATTAATGGCTATCTGGATTAGTGGCTAATCTGGAGATACGAGGTCCACGTTAGTATCATCAGTCAGTATATTGGCGTGTTGTTAATGCCTTTTACATACTGTAGTAACTGAAGCTTGTACACAGACAGTTTGCTAAGGAACGGTGCTGTTCTAAACACTGCAGAAGAGAACCATCTAGCCACTTTTCTGTGCTTTGCTTCTGGGAGGTACTGTCTAGAAATCTGTCTAGATACAGTGTCAGCAAATGCAGACTCTATTTACAAACTGGTTTGACATAATTTAGATTCTAAAAGCAGATATTGCACTCTGTATTTCCTCAACTTGTAATAAGAAGTGACTCTCCCTTGCTTTGTGTTATGAAAAACACTGTTATCCTGCTAGGAGGGTTAGAGCTAAAAAATAACTAAGCTCTGAAGTCAGAATATATCAAGGCAGATGACTGTGCTGATGCTAACTGTAATTGTGGAGGACCAGAACATAACTTCTGTAAACTCCTTCAAGATCTGTGGCAAACAAAAGTTAAAATACTTCTTTTTTTTGTTTGCAGTTTATTTTGTGGAGTGCACTGAGCTTAGATTGGGTGTTGGTAATGCTATCTGTACCAGAGAAGGCTTCCACCATGGAACTGGTAACTGCAGAAAGCGCTGACATGCCCTTGCTTTATACCTAACTTCAAAGTTACTAACCAGTACCTTGATAGGCCCATTTCTAGAAACGGCAGATTTGCTAAAACAAATGGGCTTTTACTGGTAAGCGTTTTTTTTAAACAGATGGTCAATGTTGTTTTGTACCAGTTGAGGGTGTTGGAGGGGAGAATAGCTTATATATGCTTCCATTTAAAACTATAGGAAAACAGTATTCATCCATTTATTCTCTGAACTCTACATTTTATCTGTAAGGCACATAACTTCTATTTTAAATTTGGCCACTGAGAATATTATGGTCAGTGATTTAAACTGTGAGGAAAAATGCCTAGGAAAGAAAGTTTCATGTAGCAAAACTGGAAGCTACACAAAACAATAAGGTATACAGTGTGGATATGTTGGTTCCTGTTCACATCCCTCTTCAGAGGTACCATAGCATTGTTGCCCTGTCTTTGGCCAGATGTGGCATGAACCTCATGAAACACCTTGTTCTTCTCCCTTTGATGAGAAAATAGTTGGCATGTGAGCATTCCAGTCTTCCACGTAATTGTGCCTAGCTGTGTAATGCAGCGCTGCTCTTTGAAACAGTACTGCAGGAAAAATGTTGTCAGGTAGTAAAAGCACTTGCCGGTATTTCAAACAAGTTTTGAACTCTTAAGATTGAAAGGCAGTCTCGTTTTTCTTGTTTTGTAGCTCTTAATATAAAAGATAATGTTGTGGTTTAACCCTGGTGGGCAGCTAAGCCCCACACAGCCGCTCGCTCACTCCCCTGCAGTGGGACAGGGGAGAGAACTGGAAGGGCAAAACTGGGTTGAGATAAAGACAGTTAAATCAGTAAAACAAAAGCCGCGCACGCAAGCAAAGCAAAACAAGGAATTCATTCGCTCCTTCCCACTGGCAGGCAGGTGTTCAGCCATCTCCAGGAAAGCAGAGCTCCATCATGCGTAACAGTTACTTGGGAAGACAAACGCCATCACTCCGAACGTCCCCCCCTTTCCTCCTTCTTCCCCCAGCTTTTATTGCTGAGCATGATGTCATATGGTATGGAACAGCCCTTTGGTCAGCTGGGGTCAGCTGTCCCGGCTGTATGCCCTCCCAGCTTCTTGTGCATCCCCGGCCTCCTCGCTGGTGGGGCAGCTTGAGAAACAAAAAGGCCTTGATGCTGTGTAAGCACTAGCCAGCAGTAGCTAAAATACAGGTGTGTTATCATCACTGTTTTCGTCACAAGTCCAAAATATAGCCCCATACCAGCTACTATGAAGAAAATTAACTGAATTCCAGCCAAAACCAGTACAGAGAATAATTCTTAACAAGCTGAAGATAGGAGAACTTGCAGATCCATTTGTTTTGTTTTGTTTTTTTCTTTTGTGTACATTTCCTTACAAACAGTATTGTAGCATATCTAGCTCTTAAAGCATTGCCTTTTGTGCAGTGACTGTATTTGAACAGTGTTTGTGTAATTCTACAAACAGCCTTTGTAGCAGTGTATACTCTGTGTGCCGCAAATCCAGACTCCCGTGGGAGCTGAAGATCCATATTCTTAGAACCGTGAAAACGCTGATGATTCTCTGGCTCTGTGTGCCAAGCTGAGGAGCAGTGAAACATGAGTATTTGGGATGGGTACTTCATTTTGCTGATTCTCATAACTGCCTGCTACTCATAGTAGTTGCTGTCTGTCTGTTCATTTGGAATAGCACGTTCAATCCAATGATACATTGAAATTTATGGAATGTTTGATAAATCTCAGTAATGAAGGAGGAAGACTTAATGTGGATCAGTGGGTTGACATCTGAATTCCAGAAGCATGCAGAGGGCATACGCCTACCAGACCACACGGTAGCATAATTTAGGAGTTATGAAATGACACTCAGGAGAACCAGACAACTCCAGTACCCTGGACTTTCTCTTTGGGAAAACGCGTAGGATGCAGTTTCTGTGAGTTCGTGTCAAATGCAGACTTCTGTCAGACACTAGATATGTGGACTGAAAATGTCAGGAGCTTTTAGGCATCATCTGGAACCAGCCTCAGGGTCCGGTTGCTGTTCTGCTAGTCTTTGCATCTGGATTATGAGAGCCAACCCAACTGTTTTCCAGATCTGACATTGTTTTCTAAACTTGTGTTTTCCAGATCATGCTTGAATCAAAGTGTAAATTGAATAAAGCAGTTACTTGAATTTAATAAAGAACTGTAGTATGTATTTTTTTACAGTGTATAGCAGAAGTTCACTAAAAGTTTGGCTCATATTCTTAGATGGATATGTTTGTGTGAAGTACAAAACAAGTATTTGAATTACGAAAGCAGTATGCATATGCAGTTTTGTCCACATAGTGGTGTCCCACACTCTAAAAAGTAACTGCAGCGACCTTTTCTTGGCTTACAAACACAGTTCAAAAGTTCCGTCGTAAAATACATGAGTCAATTGCAGGTCCTACAGATGCTGTTTAAACACAAGGTGGCATTTCCAGGCACCTTCTTAGCTACAAAAATGTACATCTTTCACTACCCTGGGCACTACTGGTAATGTTGTGCCTTCTAGCATTCCACTCAATGCTAGCAAACCCTCCCCTATTTCTTTTCCTGAAGTTAGTAGCTTCTGTACACTTACGTAAACATCTGACTAAGAGATAAGGGCAATGTTATGTGACAAAACTAATATCCATATCTTGCCTTCCTTTCAGTGCACCAAAGAAGTGCTTTGTTAGTAAGTTAGTAAGGCAGCAGTAATGTTGGATATAATTAATTTCTTGAGCTTGTCTTTGTTCTCAGATACATTGTTTCAAGAGCTGGTAAAAATAATGTTACAAGATCATAGGCATTCATGGATTAACTCTGTGATATTTGTTAGGAAAACAGGATGTTCAGAGGTTGTAATGAGGATTGGTTTATATATCTGTGTTCTGTCAATTTTGGTGAACTGATTGTAATAAAATCCCTGTGACAGCAGAAGAAGAGCTCATCATAGCACGGAGGCTGGAGGAGGAGCACATGCATTTCTTTACTTATCCCTTCCAAATTAGGAATTGTTAGTGAGTAATTACACACTCTACCTGGGTTGGCATGTATTGATACTGTATATGAACAACCTTGTTAGTGTCAATTAGGAGTTAAAACTGATTATAAACTGTGCAGTAATAAGGGTTTAGTTTGGGCAGTAAACAACTTCAAAAGTTGATCTGCCCCTGATTTTAAAGAAGAAAAGAAAAAAAAAAAAAAACCAAACTTACACACAGATGTGACACTCATTCTGGAAATTCATAGTGAATTCAACACTAAGCTCCATTAAAAGCACCTCTTTATTCTCAGATTGTCCATCTGTAAAGGGTTGTTCCTGATTTCCAAAAGTATATAGTCATGATTCAGCAATGGTAGTCAACCTATTGCAGTTAATCAAATAGAAATTTTTAGATGTTGTATTGAGGAGAACCTCAGATTCTGTGTACTCAGTTCCTGAAAATGGCAAACATCCCATTTGAGGAATGTCTGATAGTACACTACTAAAAGATGTTGGGGTTTTTTTTATGTATAACAACTCTGCTGAGAGGAAGTTGCTAGGTGCTTTCTGCATTAGATGTCAATCGTTTTTTAAGAGCCATCTCTTAAGAAGGCAGGAGCAGGCAATTCTTAAGTATCGGAAGTCAAGCAAGCGAGGCGGAAGGCTGGCTTGGCTGAGCAGGGATCTTCTAGAACTTAGGTGGAATAGGAAAGTGTATGGACATTGGAAGCAGGGACAGGTGACATGGGAGGACTATAAAGATGCTGTTTGCCACTGAAGGGAGAAAATTCGTGTGGCCAGAGCTCAATGAGAGTTCAGGCTGACCAGCACTGTGAGGGACAACAGAAAGGGCTTATTTAAATATGGTAACAGCAAAAGGAGGATCAGAGATAACATTGGTCCCTTGCTTGATGTGGTCGGTCACCTCACAAATAAGGATGTAGACAAAGTGGAGACATTTAATCCCGGGGTAGTACTGGTTATACGTACAAATTGGGGGATGAGAGGCTGGAGAGCAGCCCTGCGGAAAGAGATCTGGGGTTTTGGGTTGATGACAAGTTGAATATGAGTCAACAGCGTGCCCTGGCAGCCAAAAGGGCCAGCCGTGTCCTGGGGTGCATGAAGCACAGTTGAGGGAGGTGACTGTCCCACACTACACTGCATGGGTGCAGCCCCACCTCAAGTACTGTGTGGAGTTTTGGGTGCCTCAATATAGGAAGGACATCAGACTGTTAGAGTGTGTCCAGAGGAGGGCAACCAAGACGGTGAAAGGTCTTGAGGGTAAGATTTAGAAGATGTGGCTGAGGTCACTTGCTTTGTTCAGCTTGGACAAGAGAAGGCTCATTGCAGCCTACAACTTCCTCATGCGGGGAGAGGGGGCGAGCAGAGGGGGAGGTGCTGGTCTCCTCTCTGTGGTGGCCAGCGATAGGACACGAGGAGATGGAATGAAGCTGCATCAGCAGAAGTTCAGGTTGGGCATTAGGAGAAGGTTCTTCACTGAGCGTGGTCAATCACTGGGACAGGCTCCCCAGGGAAGGGGTCACGGCACCAAGCCTGCCAGAGTTCAAGGAGCATCGAGATGAAGTTCTTAGTCATATGGTTTAGTTTTAGGTAGTCCTGCAAGGAGCAGGGAGTTAGACTTGATGATCCTTATGGGTCCCTTCCAACTTGAGATATTCTATGATTCTATGATTGTAATTCTCTCATTTGGGAAGAGAATGAGAGAAGAGAAAGGGCCAACCACCTGGCGGGTGGCTTTGCAGAAAAGGACCTGGGGGTCCTGGTTTACCTGGTGTGCTGTTGCAGCAAAGGAGGCTAACGGTATCCCAGGCTACGTTAGGAGGAGCATTGCCAGCAAGTCCAGGGTGGTGATCCTTCCTCCGTCCTCAGCACTGGTGAAGCCACACCTGGAGTACTGTGTTCAGTTTTGGACAAGAGAGGTGTGGAGCTGCTGGAGCAAAATGCCAGTAAGACAATGAAGGAACTGGAGCATCTCTCATGTGAGGAAAGGCTGAGAGATATTTTACAAATATCTGAAGGGAAGGTGTACAGAAGACAGAGACGGGCTTTTTTCAGCGTGTCCATAACAGAACTAGAGGCAGTGTGCACAAACTGAAACACAGGAAGTTCTGTCTGTGCATGAGGAAACAATTTTGACTGTGAGGATAACCAAGCTCTGGCACAGATTGCCCAGAGGGGTGGTGGAATCTCCCTCCTTGGAGATCTTCAAAAGCTGCCTGGGCATGGTCCTGGGCAACTGGCTCTACATGATGCTGCTTGAGCAGGGGGGCCAGGCAAGGTGATGTCCAGAGGTCCCTTCCAACCTCAACCATTCTGTGATTCTGTAATGACTAAAAAGTAATGATCCAGTGCTCAAAGGTGATGCTTCATCTCTTAAGGCACCTTTACCTTGCAACAAAGAAAATGTCTTTAGATATATGACAATGATGCTGAAAAAAGTCAAGGGATGATACTTTCTTGGAGAAGAAATCACTAGTGTTCTCATATGCTACATGGCCTATGCAGGTAGCATTTAGCGGCAGTCATTGGGATGCAGTTCTGGTTTTGCTTCTCATCATGTTGCTTCATGTTAACCTCTACAAAATGAGGATGATATAGGAGCAGACATGGACTTCTGATTTGCTCTAGGGAGTATAAGATATCTTCTTTTTTGCTATATCAAAGTGTTGTATGTCGGTCTGTCTTTTTGAATATTTTTTTAACTCTTATTCAGGTTTTTACTGGACTGAGATCTGCAATAGGTTTTGCATCTTATGATTCAGGGAATACGAGGTTTGTCAGTGTGAATTCTTCACAGCTTCTCTTAGTACAGTAGAAGTGTTCACAATATGTAGTTACGCAAAATATTAATTTTTATGATACACATTAGAGTTCGCGTGTTCCTTGTAGTCTTTAGTTGTTAGCTATTGCGCATTATTTTACAAGTGTTTTTACTGAGTTTTTGTAAATGTTTAATAATCTTGGCATCTTCTAAGTAGGGAAAATCTGCATAAATATTAAATAGTTCCATGTTGGAAGGAAGGAAGAGGATGGAAGGGTAGTGTGAGCTTACATAGAAAAAGTGGTAGCTGTATCTCACTCTAGTTAATATCACTGTAGTTAATGTGCTCTTAATATTTGTCAGAATCTCAGCTGTGGTTTGTGGAACTTCTCATGATGGTATTTGCTTGAGGTTTTTCTTCCTCTCCTCCCCTTCATTTAACTCTTCCTCAAAAATAGGAGATTCTGGTGTCTGGGGCTTGAAAAAGAATTTTGCTTTGTTGGAACTCCTGGAACGGTTGCAGAACGGACCTGCTGGGCAGTGTGGGACGGCAGAAGAAGCCATTGGTCTATCTGGAGAGGTACTGAATTTTAAAAAAAACAAAAAGTTTGTTACATTTGCTTAAAGTTATCTTTAGATAGATAAGAAAAAGAAACTCAGTTCTTTGCCAAATGTAATTTCACTAATAATGCTGTTGTTTTCTTTCAGTATCTAGTATTAAGGCTTCAGTTAATTGCTTCATAATTAAATGCTAATCTGTACTGACTAAAGCAGAAAATAAAAAGGTGTTGCCAAGCATGCATATTCTTTTCCCCTGTTTTAGGCTTTTAAGATTTTTTGAAAAAGGTTATTCATTTGGATATTTTAGTTACAGTGATTTAAAGACAGTTTTCTAAAACTTCTTAGAAACCCTTCCTAAAGGCTTCAACTCTTCTTCTCTAATTGCCTTTTATAGTAATTTGATATCACTACATCATGTGATAGTACTTCATTATCAAAACACTGCTTTAATGATTTCACTATTAACAACTGGTATGCAAAAATTATCATGCATTGCCATTCTAGGATGAGATAACTGTCCTAAGTGCCTGTTTGTCCATTGGTGTTTTGTCTGTCTGTAACTTTGTAATTCTTTTTTCTGTAATGACTGCTTTGGAGGAGATGACTGGAGCTAGAATTATTTTATCCTCCAAACCTTCACAACTTCCACTGAAGTCTGGATTTATAAAATCACTGAACACCTCTAGAATAATTTATTGGAGTTGACTCTAAAGGAAACTGACTTTTATTTTTTAAAAATTTATTGAGAACTTAAAATCAAGTTTTCAAAGTAGTCCAAATATTTATTAGTGTGTAACTTTTAAAGAAAGTCTGTTTTCAGGCTTATATTGGTGGCAGGTCTTCTGATTTTCCTCAGTTATTAGGATTAAATGTTAACAACTTCAATTTTATCTTTTTTTGTTGTTGTTGTTAGAGCATCATTCGTTGCGATGAAGATGAAGCCCACATTGCATCTGTATATTGCACTGTTTGTGCCACTCACCTGTGTGCAGACTGTTCCCAGCTTACTCACTCTACAAAGACACTAGCGAAACACAGGCGTGTACCTCTTGCTGATAAGCCTCATGAGAAGACCATGTGCTCCCAACACCAAGTGCATGCTATTGAGTTTGTTTGTTTAGAAGAGGGCTGTCAGGCGAGTCCTCTTATGTGTTGTGTCTGCAAAGAATATGGGAAGCATCAAGGTCATAAGGTACTTACTGCTAATAATCCGTTTCTAGTCATGCCATGGGGTGACTTGCATAATTATTTATCCAATTAAAATACAAAAGATTAGCAAGAAAGGAGGGTAGATTCTTGGTATGTTGTTATAGAAGTAACTTCATAGTGTTCTTTTGTTTTCCCTTCATTTCAGATAACTGCCATGGTAAAATTACAAGGAAAAAAAACATAATTTCTAATACCACAATTAAGTTATTTATGTACTAAGATGGACAGTCCCTTTATTTGATGCTTTTCTGAACTTCTCACAGCATTGAGTCACCAGTTCTGAAAGTTGTTTTCGTCATGCAAACACTAGGTTCACCCAACCTGGTGCAGTCTAACCACCCTTCTTTTTTTATAATTGATATGGTAAACAGGCAAATTTGTATGTTTACTTGTGGAATTGCTAGATGCCTATCTTACTCTCAGCATAAGCTGTAACTCCTGATCGCATTTTAAATTGCAAGATAGTTTTAAATTCTTACTTGCCTTTCCTGTATGTATATATGTATATATATATATACACATATGCCTACACACACACACATACGTGTGTATTAAATATGTAGTAAAATAGAAAAGATTATTAAGGAATATATTTATGATTGATCTTTCATATGTTGCTTTTAATTAATAGCATTCTGTCTTGGAACCAGAAGCAAACCAGATTCGTGCATCCATTTTAGACATGGCCCACTGTATAAGAACTTTCACAGAAGAAATCTCGGACTATTCCAGAAAATTAGTTGGAATTGTTCAGCATATAGAAGGAGGAGAACAAATAGTTGAAGATGGAGTTGGAATGGCCCATACTGAACACGTATGCTTTTTTTTTCTCCCCACATGTACAGAATATTTGCTTTTTGTAATAACTAAGATAAGGAATTTCTTTGAAAATTATACATAGGTTTTATAAGACAAGACCTTAAGTTCTTATGTCTACCAAGTTGGAGTTGGCTTAAGCTAGCAGATAGAGGGGAACTTGTAGTCCGTTACAATGTTTTTAGGCTACATGCAAATAGGGAGACAGTAGGGAAAGCTGTATAACTGCTAGTGCAGTATTGAAGTACTGTGACAGATTGCGTCTGTTGTCACGTGCTGTAATACTATTGAGGCTTGTTTCCCTGGTCATTTTTAGTAAGGTGTGTATACATACAAATAAGCTACCTGATTATTGGAGTAACTTCTTGGAAGATCTTGGTCTTAGGGCTGATAAGACTTTCTTTATAACTGGGAGTTGAACTGTGATGTAGCGAAGCAGATGTGAACATAAGTTAGAAACTAGAATAAAACTAAAAATGTACCTCTGGAATCAACTTGTGTCCTTAATCCTCTGGATCTCTTGACTGCAACACTGTAGGTACCAGGGACTGCAGAGAACGCACGCTCATGTGTCCGAGCCTATTTTTCTGATCTTCATGAAACCCTTTGTCGTCAGGAGGAAATGGCTCTTAGTGTTGTTGATGCTCATGTACGAGAGAAGTTGATTTGGCTTAGGCAACAGCAAGAAGACATGACCATCCTCTTGTCACAGGTTTCAACAGCTTGCCTTCATTGTGAAAAGACTTTACAACAGGTAGGATGGCAAGTGAGCTGTAACATACGGCAAGGTACGTGGAACTGCAAATTAAGTTTAGGCTGCAAACAGAAAGGTTAGATGGTACTCTGCATTTTTATTTCCTTTACAGTGTTAAGACAATAATGATATAACATGAGACTGAAGTATTCATTACAAGAGGGTGTTAGACAAGTATAATCAGTACAGAAGCATCAAGTCCTCCAGTTGCTGGAAATCCTGTGGCATGATTCTCTTGTCTGGAGTAATTTCTGGGGTTTTGTGAGGTTACTGGGAAGGACAGATGAAACTGAAGCAAAAAACCTACAAGGTTTATGGGAATAATTTTACAGTTGCAATTACCAGTACAGGTGTTTAAAGATAATTGTCATACGAGGCTGCTAGGAAAAAAAGTTTTAGGACTAAATAACTTTTGGTAGCACTTGTAATACAGGTAATTCAACATATTAAATGTGTGAAGAAGGTGGCTATATGAGAGTATCTGGTTGGTCGATTATTCACGTAATTTAGTGGCAGCAAGAATTAAATAGTATATGTAGCCAACAGTAAGCTGAGTATGAGAAATTACTTCATTAATGTGTTAATTGTACTTTTTTTTCCATTTGTTTAGAGCTAGTGTCTGATTGTTTAGTCAGGTGTACTTTTCACTATGCAAATGTTCCCATCATTAATGGGTAGATATTAATGTTTTTGTGTTAAGTGTGTTGCTGTATGCTGCAAAGCAGCTGCTCTATTCCAGCTGCTGGAATGATATATGAATGATACAAATATTCTTTATATATTACATTACTGCTTCTTATAATTTATATTCTTATCCCTACAGGGCTAAGAGAGGTCAAAGAAAAAGTTTTTTAATACTGCAGAAATATTTGGTATCTATTAGTATTAAGGAAGAATGAGAAGGCCTTCACATTTGTATTGCAATTTTAAATAAATCTGTTTTGTAAATATGAGTTTCTGTAACTAGAGTATTTCTGTTTAAAATGCTTTATTTACAGCCATCATATTTACGTTGTGTTTCATTATTTTAAGTAAGTTACTAAAGGAAAGGCATGCTTTTGTTTTCTTTGTCTGTTTAGGATGACTGCAGAGTAGTGTTGGCCAAACAGGAAATTACAAGATTGCTAGAGACCTTACAGAAACAGCAGCAGCAGTTTACAGAACTTGCAGATCATGTACAGCTGGATGCTAGCATACCTGTCACTTTTACAAAGGTATTCTTAATCTCATGAAAGAACAGCTATCCACTTTATGAAGTCCCAAATGTAATTTAAAACAAAGCAGGGATAATATATGTTCATTATGATGCTATATTTGTTGCAGCAAATTTAAGCAGTTCAGTATCCGTTAGAGCCACAGTGTCTTATCATGTGATGAGTGCGACCTGGTATTTGAGCAACAAAACCACTGTGCTGTTATAATTAGTGTGAGAAACATTTGTTTGACGTTGACTACATTAGTAGCTTTGTTTGAACATTGACTGCTTTCTTCTAAATATATAAGATCGTATTTGTGAATTCTAGAAACACCTTTCTTTTGCAAACATCCCTGATTTGTTGTACATTCAACTCAGACCAGGACTCTGCCCTTTGTTTTTCCATGTATTTTTGTTTTTTTCATGAGGACAGCATAACTTCTGCAGAATGCTTATTATTTTATTTCCTGAAAATTGCACACCTATTTTTAAATGCAATAATGCTATTATAACTTTCACTTTATAATATTAAAAACAATGTATTTCTTTCAATTTGTTAAATGATAATTTGTCTTATAGTTGCTTTGTATTCACTGATAGTATAGACACAGTTCATCATCTAAGTAGCTTTTTTTTTATTGCTTTAATATCACTTCAGTACGACCTATTCTTTGAAAGGGGTGAGATTATTTGGAGTTTGATAATGCTGATACTTTTCGCGTAGGAGAGTAAATAAGTTTGAAACTCTAAAGAACAAGAAGTACTTTGATTTAGGTTTTTTTTTTTTTGCTCTGAATGGGTGGAAGAGGAATAGGATCTATTGTTGCTGAGATGAAATGGAGGATTTAACTGTTGCTATTGAATCTTTTACTATAAGGAAATGGATGCTTCCATGGGGATTCTGTCCCAGTCCTTGTTGATGTCAGAAATTAAATTTCTTCCAAATAATTTGTTTTGTATCTTCAGTATATTTGAATTTCCATGTAATAACTGCTTTGTCAGATAAATAAATGCAACATTTTCACTTCCCTTCTGTTCCCTATTCAGCAGAGACCAGAGTTAGTAGGGTCAGGGAGACCTCTTCTGCAAACCCCCATTGTTCCGTGAATGAAGCAGCATTCACATTTCACAGATGATGAATTGCATTCTGTGTATTCAGAGTTGATTGATGCTGCCATCTCACAGGGCTGAGTCAGAGAGGCATTTTGGATGTTTGGTTTTGCCTTTAGGAGCTGTTAATCTGACTCAGAAAATTTTGATTGAGAATTTCTGAGCATTTGGAAAGAGAATGGTTACAGCCAGCTAAGCTGTAATAGGAGATCTGAAATAGGTCTCGGCTTGGGGGACTCAGAAGTCTTCCAGTGTCTCTCTACACCACATCTTTCTTTAGAAAGAGATGGGGCTTCTATTGTTTTTCTCCTGTGACAAATTGGTACTTTTATGAAATCTTCTGAAGCTTAGATTCTGAATTTCAAAGGTGCCAAAGCAAATGTCATTTTTTACAGAAACAGCAGCAGCCATGAAAAAGGAAGGTGAAAATCATTACTTCAGTCTCTTACTTCTTGTTTCCTCACTTCTGAGAAAGTTTAAAAGAGCCTTAAAAAGCTCTCTTTAGAAAGAGATCCTTTCTACGCAATGTTTTTTTAGAATACTGTTGTGCTGATGACCACTGTTGTGACTTGTAGTGAGGCTTGTTGTACCTGAAAGGTCTGTGCCTGGCAACAGATTTCAGGCAGAAATAAAATATTCAGATCAAAAACTGTAAACTGTTACCTGAAAAGGTCTTTCTCGGGAACTCTCATGTGCTGAAGGCTCCATCCATTATAAGACTAAAAAAGCATTTCAAACAGTACCAGATCAGAGGAACATTCCATATCCAGTGAAGGTTGTGGAGATTTAAGGAGGGGAGGGAGAAGTCCTTTTCACTATTGAAAGTGAGTAGGTTTTATCCACATTTTTTGTTTCACTGATGACACACAAAATATGGATAGTGCTTTTTCTTCCTTCTAAACCGTCAAGGGAAATAGCATATATAAAGCTCTGAAGGGAGGATTTGGAGAGTTCCAGAACAAGATGCTGAAAATCTTTCAAAACATATGTTAGTATATGACAATTTTTTCCCAAATGTTGTTAATATATTGTTTCCAATGGATCCTTCTTTACCTGTGTATTTAGGAGAACATTGACCAAATAAGGTTGAGATGTCTTCATGTACTTAGCTTGTTGGCAAGGAAATGGCTCTTCATCCAGGAGTGTGATCCTTAATTGAAGAGAGAGATTGCTGTTTTGTCCTGGCCAAATGAGAGCAGTGGCTCTGGAGTGTTTTATACAGGAACAGCAATTGGTCATCCTAAATATTTGAGTGTACATACTGTGGAGAGGGAAAATTATTACGAAAACATTACCTGAGATAGTAAAGAGTACTTTCCCACGCTTGCTTCAACATTGATGGATAAGTGCTAACCCTTACCAACACCAAGAGTACCCAAGAAGACAGTAATCTATCAGAGGAAAGGCACTTAACACTAAGTAAACCTGTATACAGCTTTTATCACGTTAACAAATTTCTTAACAAAGGACAAAGACAAAAACCAAGAGATCACAGCTGTTGTGTGGGTTTTTCTTCTGCACTTTCTGTACTGAGATTTAAGAAAGGACCAAGTTTTACTTGAACAGAAGTCACAAGTCACCTGTTTTTAAGTATGCTATCAAGTTATACACCTGCCAGAAATGCAGACATGAGGGACTTTTACTGGACAGATTCTTTTAAATAACATTTTTGATTAAAGGTACTTAGATAGTTGATGCAGAGAAATTTTTTTCATCTGTCAATTTCTATCTGTGTTCATCAATAGTCAATTATTTCGGACTCGTATTACAGGTGCTATACGTTGTTTTCTGAGTAGGAACTTTTCTTGCAAGGTTCTTCCTGAAGTGATAGAACTACTCACACAAAAAGTGAAAATTTGGTGTCCATCACAGATTGCATTTTGATTCCTTCTGAGAGAGTACAAACATACTGAGAACAACTTGTTTTCACTCTAAACCTTACAGAAAGGAAACTGCAACAGGATGGCTAAATTTGAGAGAATCATTGATCTCTTCCACTTCCCTGATCCTTTTAAGTTGCATGGGCCAGCATTGCCTCTGCCCTCTAGCCATGGGAACTGTAGAGGTGACTGGTGCTTCTGGTGGAGCCCTGAGAGGGTGGCCAGGCTGGCTCACTGTCAGCAAGCTCTGGTCATAGCCAGGGTGCTGCCTCCAGCAAGAAACCTATAAACTTAGCAGCTCTGTCCAGAGCTGGCTCTTTTCCTTCCTCCTTCCGTTCAGGCACAGAGAATAACTGGGGAGATTCATCCCCAGAAATTTTAGACAAAATCAAAACTGAGGCTTGAGTGTGAAAAGGGTGCTGGAGGCATGGCATGTTTTTAGACTCTTGAGTTCCTTTTGCATACCTCTTTGTGTTCTTTCTCTTTGCCTGCAACTTTCCTGCTAACACGCTTGTCAAGAATCTACCCACAGGTTTTTCTTCTGCAGAAGGAGATAACCCTTTCTGATAACATGCTGTGTTGCAGTGTTGTCACTGAATTTGGCAACTTCAGCTCTGAATCCAAAAATCTAGAACTTACAGGAAATTTGTTAAAAAGGAAGTAAGTCTCAATGCTTTATTTTTCCAAATCTGAGATATTCAGTTAGTCTTTTTGTTTTGGAGCACCTGCCTAGTGTAGTATCAAAGCTGTAACGCTGAAACTGCTCAACTTGTACATTTCACAGATTGAAATAAAGTCATTATTTCACAACACATAGTTAGCCTGTGGAGTTCTATGCCAAGGGTCTTCTGGGCCCTAAATGTCTATGATTTCAAGAAGCAAACGGACAGATTCATAGGCGAATAATAATACATCAAGATCTGTTAATTGCAGAAACCACGCTTCTGGCTCAGTAAGTCCATGAGCTGCCAGCTGTTAGGCACAGGGGAGATATTTAGGGAAGTTATCACTATGTGCTTTCCCTGCTCCTTAGTTTCACGTGTATCCATCTTTACCTAGTTTCAGACAACAGGCTAGATTAGATGGACCTTTGATCTGACTCTTACACTTACAATCGTGACTTTTGCATTGAGGTATTTGCATTATTTTAAAAATTTTTTTTTTTTAGAAAGCAGCTTCTTGAGGCGTTTTTACTCTCTTTGGAGATTGCAATCGCATAAGGCCGTTGAATTAATCTGTATTGATTGTTCTGGCAGTATGCTACTTCATCTGTGACAGAGGGAGTTGCATGTCGTGACAACATATATCCAGCTATATAATGGATCCTGTATGTGTGTGTATGTATATCTGTCTCTCAAGTCACATAATGTAGATGTTTATACATCCAGTCACACTAGTGCATGTTGGTCTTGTACCAGGAGAGGTTGTAGCATTTTTGCATTTGATAAATAGCATTTCAAGTGCAAGAAGAAATAAAAAGCTCTGTAGGGTAGACACAGGTTTTTGTGTATTGCTTGCCCAGTACAGTGCTGTCTGGATTTTGTATGAAAACCAATGTATTGCCACATAGATGATTGAAACTCTGGTATTTTATCAAGGTAGCATTTCTAGGTACTTCAAAATGTGTTTCAGGGATACATAGTAATCTTAGCCTATGTTGTTTATTTTACAGTTTATGGCTTGCTGCTTTGTGTTCATAATACCACTCAATCGCATTGTTAGCATCAGCTCCTTCAATACTCACGGTAGCTTGGTCTAAACTGTGAATAGGAAGTTGATTCTCTTTCCTTGCCTCCAAGCAAGACTTGGTTTTTTTTGTTTGTCTGTTTTTCTTCACTATTTCAGATTACTGCTCAATGCTAATAATGTTGCTGTTGTAATGTGGTATAGGATTGGAAGTGGCTTGAGGTGAAGAGGTGTAGCTGTGGAGCCTCCAGCAAGGAAATGGTTCTGGAGGTGGGGGCATTAATAATGTGACAAAACATAGTGGAAAAGCTACAAAACCAACTGTCCTGGTTTCAGCTGGGATAGAGTTAATTTTCTTCTTAGTAGCTGGTATAGTGTTGTGTTTTGGATTTAGTATGAGAATAATGTTGATAACACACTGATGTTTTAGTTGTTGCTAAGTAGTGCTCACACCAGTCAAGGACTTTTCAGCTTCCCATGCTCTGCCCGGTGCACAAGAAGCTGGGAGGGGGCACAGCCAGGACAGTGACCCAGACTGGCCAAAGGGCTATGCCATACCATACGACATCATGCTCAGTATATAAACTGAGGAGAGCTGGCCGGAGGGGAGGGCGATCGCTGTTCAGGAACGGGTTGGGCATCATCGGTGGGTGGTGAGCAATTGTGTCGTGTATCACTTGCTTTATATTATTATTATTGTATTATATTATTATTACTACTATTCTATTTCATTTTACTTCAATTATTAAACTGTTCTTATCTCAACCCACGAGTTTTTCTGACTTTCACCCTACCAATTTTCTCCCCTACCCCACCGGGGGGGGGGGGGGGAGCGAGCAAGCGGCTGTGTGGTGCATAGTTGCTGGCTGGGGTTAAACCACGACACCAACAGAGAGTTCTCTCTGGTCAGAAAATTCTAACTAATTGCTACAAACAACTCTTCATGTGGTTTGAGCCAAGAGCAATGAAAAAATTTGAATCATCAAGTACAGACACACTAGCATGAGATTGGCTATCTTTCTAAAAGGCATGTGATAGGCAGAAGTTACAGGTTCACAACAGAGATCATTAGATATTTTGGTTTATGTTATTGCTGGAGGTGATTGGTGATTGTGCCTTGTATTTTTGGAGTCCATCCATTTAATCACTTTACTTATCTTGTCACTGTTTGTGCCTTGAACATAAAGGTTTTCTAATTTGAATTTCCTAAGCTTGCTCTTGTTTTGTTTATGCTGTTTCTTCCAGGACAACAGGGTACATATTGGACCAAAAATGGAAATTCGAGTTGTCACTCTAGGATTAGATGGAGCTGGCAAAACAACTATTTTGTTTAAGTTAAAGCAAGATGAATTCATGCAGCCAATTCCAACAATAGGTTAGTAGCAACGATTTAAATGTAATGATTTTTCTGAATGTTTGACTTATCTGTAGAATTTGATTATTTTATATCCATACTGAACAAGACTATAAAACTAATATTTTTATTCTAGGTTTTAATGTTGAAACAGTAGAATACAAGAATTTGAAGTTCACTATTTGGGATGTAGGAGGGAAGCACAAATTGAGGCCCTTGTGGAAACATTATTATCTCAATACACAAGGTGAGACTAATACAACTTTTAAACTGTATTTTGTCTTTTAGCTTTTATTTCAGAGCCCATAAGATTATTAATAGAAATAATTTATAACTGTAGGAAAATTGTTCATCTAATGCAAAGTACAGCTGCTAGATTCACAAACTAAGAAGTTTTAATCCAGTTGGTCATAGTGTCTGCTGCATGATAAAGGTGCATTCTCTATAAATCCATCAGACAGTTCATGGAGTCAAACAAAATTAGAGTTTTTGTTAAACTGATTCCAGCTGACAACAGGCAAGGTGCAGCATTCCAAAGTTTGCATAGTGAGAAGCAGTACTTGCCAGCTATGAATTTCAAATAGCACTTGAAATGAAAGTACTCAGCCTTTAGGAGCCATTAGTTGGCAACGTAAAAAATTCTACAAAGTTCTGTATCTTCTGAGTTGGTATTACAGTGTAATATCTGGTCATAGACTAGATTACTGATTCTGAAAACATTGATCTAAATGGTGCGCACTTAGAAATTCATGCTCTCCTTCTGTAAATCCTCTGTAGTTGTTTTGCAATTTAGAAAGGGGTTCCTCTTCATTAATTCATTCAGAATTATCTGAAATACTTGAGAATGACAAATGTCAGTTTATGTGCTCCACTTTCTGCATTATTTCTGCCTTCATTGCAAACTTTAACATTTTTAATAGTTTATCTTTTCAAACTTTTAAAAATTGTACTTCGGGATTTCTGTTGTCCTCTTAAAACTTACTGTGTAAACACCAGTAGTGTGGAATCATGTCTGCCTTGAAGAATTGTATGTTGGAGAGAAAGTCTGGGCAGTTAAGCTGGTGCATACCTGCAGTAAGTTTTGTTTAGTTTTGGTGTTGGGGTTTTTTTTGTTGCAAAAACCATGAGTTTAAATTCTGTCCTCTGGCTCTGCCTCCCTGGCTCTCCAGTCTTTCTGGCATCTTGGTTACCCTCTGTAGTGGATAGTGAAATCTACTGCTGCTGCGTCAGGTCCATGGCAATCTCCTCTGGATTGTGTAGTCTGTAGCTGAAGGAAGCTGCCGATTTGGCTGAACCTGTAGATTTTACAGCCAGTTAAGGGAAACTGGAAGAGTCGTGTGGGAGTAGATTGAATATAAATGGCTGAAGAAACCATTTAAACTGAGATACTCAGTCCACACATAGTAAATTTGGTTTTAGACCTAAGTAGTTAAAAGATCACAGCCTTTAGGTTAGAGTAGGCAAAAAACTTCAGACTTTGCCCCCCCTGTTCTAGGATTAATTATAGATTTTTGTCAAAAGTATAGAGGTATGTAAGGCATTTCTCAGTCCTCTTGGATTTGAAATTGAAGTAAGACACTGCTGAGAAACTTCACATAGAAGACTGCTAGAAAAAAAGAATTGTGTAAGTTGAAAGCTAATTTTACAGAGTTTATATTTGAATGTGTATAAAACATTTCTCTCTTTCTTTCATAGCGGTGGTGTTTGTTGTTGATAGCAGTCACAGAGACAGGGTCAGTGAAGCACACAGTGAACTTGCAAAATTATTAACAGAGAAGGAATTGCGGGATGCCTTGCTCTTGATCTTTGCTAATAAACAGGTACTTGTGATTTTTTTTCACTCTGTTATTCTTGTCCTCAGTTTGTGTGTCAAATTCCAACTTTCTGAACCCTTTGCTATGGGTAGGGAATTGTAATGTGGAAGGCATAAAATGTAGATGTTTTCCTTATGTTTAATGCTGGCAAAATAAGTGATGCTAGAGTGCTTAGTAGATTCAACAACCATTTTTTGGTTTATGGTAACAGGTAGTAAATGCAAAACTGCTTTATTTGGCTTTTGTGTTTGGAAAGCTTTTATGTGATCTGTAGCTTCAGCCTCAGCCATCAGGTAACAATAAAATGCTTCAAACCTAATACAGAAGAATAATTGAGTCTGTGTATCTGATTCTGTTGCAGGATGTAGCAGGTGCGCTTTCAGTGGAAGAAATCACAGAACTGCTGAGTCTCCACAAACTCTGCTGTGGCCGTAGCTGGTATATTCAGGGTTGTGATGCCCGAAGTGGTACAGGACTTTATGAAGGATTGGACTGGCTTTCAAGGCAGTTAGTGGCTGCTGGTGTCCTGGATGTGGCTTAATTTTACAGCAGCTGCAATTTAAGGTTGTAGCTTACTGTTTTGTTTTGTTTGCACGATTTAGGATGTAGCCAGGTCTGCTGCCTGAAGAAGGGACTTTATTTAACTTGGTGGTTACAGAAAAATATAAGCCTTTATCCTAGGTGGGATAATTCGTTCAGTAAACTTGTGCCGTTACAGTGTTTTTGAACTTTGATACATTTACAAGTAATGGAATGGGCTCATTGTAAGGGTGCCTTGAAATTCTTTTTGGTGAAATTAGGTTGTTACAATTTAAAATTCTTCCCTGGTAAAATATGCATTGGAGTTCATCTAATAATTATAACAAGGTTACAGTAGTTAATTGGTGTCAGAAGAATTTTTAGCTGTTTCGAAATACTTTCCCAGGAAACTTCTGAGATCTGTCTTAAGTTAGTAGAAGAGCCAGCTCTGTTTATTAGTCAGAAATAAATGGTGCTACTCTTTAATATCTAAAGAATGCATTCATCTAACGGTGACATTGAAAATTACATGCAAATACACCACAAAAAGAAAATGTTTTCCCCATTATTTATTAGTTTTCCTGTTTGTTACCAGAAGGCAACATAAGTGGGCAAAGAAAACTGCGAATGGGGAACAATGTTGCAGGGCTAGGGTGCTGTGGCATTGTTTAGGTAGTCGTTTTCTAGTTGGGGGGTTGGGGGGGTGGATAGGGTTAGTTGGGTTTTTTGTAAAGTGTACACATGCTAAATTATTTATGGACAGATTATAGCGATATTGAGGTGAAAGTGTTTTGTGTGTGCTTGAGGACCTAATCTGCCTTTAGAGATTAAGCTGACTCCTCAAGAAGTCAAATGAAGTTTAAAAAAAACACTACTTCTTGAAGAAGTGGTGTGGTGTAATGTCAATCCAGCTATGTACTCTTACGTAGAAGTCATGCTTCCAGATTAAGGTAGTGGCCTTAAAATATCAAATAACACAATATAAAGGCAGTGTACGCTAATTATAACTCTTACTTAGAAGAGTAGACGGTAAAATGTGATATAAAGCTTCCATAATTAGATTTTCAATTCTTACTGTATCTTCTACATGGAACTGTCACCAATGCCTCTATTTTTGAAGATTACTCATTCACAAACCCATGAAATATGTGTGTAGCGCTGTTTAAATTTAGACAAGGTTGCAATGACGTAGTGGTGTCTCTTTTTCTGCTGCACATGGAACTCTGCTAACAATTCATCTGTCTGGTATGCACACCAGAATCTTCTGCCCTCCTTTTTACATGCACAGCCATTGCCAATTGAAGATGCCATGGACATCTTCATATCAGTAGAGGAGCTACGAAGAGCATGGCCAGTAGATCAAAACTGCGTATCATCACTTTTGCTGGACTAGAGGTGGATCGGGAGAACCAGACAGCGGAAGTGAGCAGTGATGTTTCACAGATGGGTGGATGTTTTTGCCACACTGAGAAGCGTGTTTACCTGCGAGAGCTCTGAACCTCACCTGGCAAAGAAAAATGTATCCCATTATCTGTGGCTATGGCTTTTATCGTAATATTATAAATTTTATGATGTTTTCCCACTACATACCTTAGGTAAAGCCAAGAATGTATAAACAAATAATTTAGTACGTTTGCACTTTTCTTCAAGAGGAAGCAGTTAAGGTAACTACTTCCTCATAATGACACTTATTTGTAGTTTTCTCTTGTTACTTAAATGTCATGTAAATGGTGTTAAATGCAGCTTCAGATTCAGCAAGTCTAATGACTTGAATAGTAGCTGAAAGAACACTAAGCTTTAAAGTAGTTAAGTGTTTGTGAAATGGGCTTCAATGCCTACGTATGTACATAGCTACTGAGAAAGGGGTATTTACTCTTTCTTCAGACAACCTGATAAATTTGCAAATAGTTTACAACGGAGTGAAAGGTGTTTTCTTGCACCTACCAGACTAAAAAGTGTTCATCCTTCCCAGCCTGTAACTTCTTGCACAATAGACAGTTGGCTGCTCTGACTTGAGCATCTGCTTAGCCCGTACTGCAGAGCAGTCCCAGACCTAGTTAGGGCTGACTGTCCCTTCGTAGCTCTTTTTTAAAATGTGAACAAGTTCTGCTAAGCATGGTAGATACCTTTTCCTGGAATATTTTTAACAGAGAAGACATGCATTCTTTAGAAAAATCCTGATTCTGTAATTTTATTTGAGCTGGCTTATGCTTCAGTTATACATACCTCTCAGTATAGTTCTACTTCTACTTTAAAATGTTCAAGGTGACCAGTTTGGATTTTTTGTAACATTACATTTGAGGGCAGAGGAAAAATTCTCGCTCATGCATATTTTTGAGTACAAAGGACTGCTTGTGACACATGGAATGCTACCATAAAAGTGTTTTTAAATGGAATTTATTTAAGATGACTTGAAGTAGCTGTGAAAGTGTTGCATTCGTCTGTGAACTCTTCAGTGTAAGCAGGTACACTGAGGTTTATTTGTATTATAAATTAATACTACATATAAACTGCTTCATTTACACATTTAAGCTTGTTTCACCAGTTTTACTGAACTTTAGTTTTTAGTGTACTGACTTACACAATATGTAATTGGAATATTTCCTCAACTAGAACTCACTCAAGCATTACTACGAGGATTATTTAAAAAGACTGAATAACTTTTCATAGGATTTTGACTTAACTGTGAAATTGAGTAAATACAAGATCCAGTGACTGTGTTGTGGCTTTCTTTAAAGAATCTCAGCTCAAAAGTAGTATGTCTAGGCTAACTGAAAAATAATGTTTTATCACTTGATATGGTCTTACTGTATGTTACCTTCAAATTTATTGGGGACTATGCGGTACATGAGGGTTTTATTCTGAGATAGTTCTTTATTCTGAATTGTTGGAGCAGGTGTGGAAGTTATGTAGATTTCTTGAAAGAAAGGGCTGTTTTAGTGGAAACAATTCATGAGCTGCTGCAATTTGAGTTGCCCAGAAAATGAATTCTTTTCAATAAAAGTATCTAAAATGTTGAGAATGAATTTTAATAAACCTGCCTTTTTATTGTTAAGGTCATCTCGGAATAGAGGTGTGCTACATTTAAGTTACTGTAGACAACTTCTTATTGATCCCTGAAGATATCCCTTCATCTCACTAAGATAAGCTTCCTCGTGGTAGCACATTTTGAGGAACTGAATTTGATTAGCTTGCATCACATCTCATTTCATGAATGAAGTTACCAGAAGGGTAAACTCCTCATTCTTGTATGAGTGCAGTGGTGTTACGTGAAAATAAACAGTCGAAGTTAATGTTACAGTATTTAGAGCAGACGTAACTATCCAGCGTAGTAACAGGACCGTATCTAGCCGCAGACTCACAACAGCTCGAGAAGCTGTCTGAGCTTTCACTGATGACTGCATCAGAAACACCTGACGTAAGCTTAGTTGAGAAGACTGCCATCATTTATTTTAAAGGAAGCATTTCAGTAGAAGTAGTAAAGTTTGTAGGACTTTGGGTAAAAATTAAGCCAGAAACAGACTCCCTAGGCTAAAATAATGAGAAACCAAGCACTGAAAGAAAAAAACCCATTATTGGCAATGCCAAACAAGTTCCACAGGACTTTAAACACTGGCATTCCAAGAGTTGATCACTGCTCTTGGATACAGAAGACACAACCATTTTTAAAGGACAGAGGTAGATTAGATACCTTGTCATAGCAAACAGTATAATAACATAATCTAAGTTTTGATGCATCTACAGTTTACTCAGCCTAGGATTTCTGACCTTTGCCTCCATCAAAGATTTCAATACTGTGAAAGGGCTTAATTAGAAATGCAAGATACAAACAACATGAAAAAGCTAAAAACTATACCCTGATCCTATTTTATAAACACTATCATGAGACACGGTGAGGGTTTTTTATCTTCAGTTTTGCATAGAAGAGGTGCAAGAAAAACAACAGACTTTGTAAGAAACATGCGTGTGTTTTTACTTTAAAATACAAAGTTACCAGAAATATAGACTTAGGGCACTTTAGGTACATTTAAAATAGTAGAACTGGTGATTGCTCTGTCCTAGCACTTCTTATATCTAGGAATTATCAAAAATGTTTCTGTTCCTTCTAGGTCCCTTTTTGGGTCCCACCATGCTGAGTTTTTTCTGCTTAAGCTGGAACCTTCAACTCCTAGCTTACTTCACTGTGATATTGATGATGCTGATATCCTCGTAGGGTTTGTCGGTTTTAGGATTGACTTTTACGTTGGAGATTCTCTGAACAACTTCCATTCCTTTAGTCACCCGTCCAAACACGCTGTGCTTGTTGTCTAGCCATGGCTGTTGGAGGGCACAGGAGGAGAAAGAAAAAGCATATTAAAATAGAAAGCAGCATGTAGGTTGGGTACCAGACCAGAAAGGGACTGACCTAGAATAAGTGAACATGGATACATTTTATATGTTCAGACCACGAAACTTAACACCATGTAAATATTGGCATGTAAATTAGAGTGCGGCTAATACATATTCATATGCATTTAAACTCACCTTTTCTGTTGTTTTCTTAAACTACTACAGAGGCCAAGTTCTAGCAATGCAGTAGCATTTCATAGTTTAAAGTGTATTCTCAGCTCACAGAAATGCTGTTTCAGTCTCCATATTTCATGGTATTTTCACAGCTGAATTCTAAGTGCAAGTCCAGAATACTACTGAACTCAAAGGCATATTCATACAGTATGCCTAATTAGTAATCTGAATACAGGCAGTGATATAACTTAGTAAGCCTCAAAATTATCTCTTTTAAAAAGAGACACATGATTTTGAAGTAAGTGCTATAAGAATGCAGTTTCTATAAGTGTTACCTTTAAGGATATGTTTTGTATCTGTTAGATTCATATACCAAAATTTCTTTTTTTGGCTCTGAAATTGTACACAGATCAAAGGAAATCTTCAAACCTGCATATTGGCTTCTTTGTACAGCTATAATTAGGGAATATTAAGGAGTCATCCTGGCACCATATCCAAAAACTTGAAACAATCTAAGTAAGAGCTAGTTTTCCATCAAGTTTAAACCAGTATATTAATATAAAATACTCTAGTAATACACAATTGCAAACATGTCTGATTTACTAAGAATTTGATATTGCCCTTACTCTAATTAAAGGCAAAAGGCCTCTTGACCAGAACTGACAAAAATACTTTTCTGTTTGCTAAAGGACAGTTTCAGTTAAGCCTACACAGGATACATTGTTGTGTGCAGCATTTCTTTGCAAACTAACAAGAAAGGATTATTTAGATAGTACTAGTGTGTTCCTTTTTCCATCAGAAAAAAAAATACATTTTTACTATCTAGTATAGCATCTCAGGCCTTAAATTGAGCTTTTAATATTACTTACAGTTGGCACTACTGTTATAAAAAACTGGGATCCATTGGTATTTGGTCCTGCATTAGCCATGCTGAGCGTGTATGGTCTGTCATGTCGTAACGTTGAATGAAACTCATCTTCAAATTCTCCTCCCCAAATACTTTCACCTCCCATTCCTGTACCAGTTGGGTCACCAGTCTGAATCATGAAACCCTGCACAGAAATTAAATGTTACTACATCATCGCATAGAATAAATAAGCGAAAGTGTTTTATGCCAGGTGACTTTTTTTTTTGAACTTACTTCAAACCTTTCAACAAAATGTGTTAAAATGCTGTGGATAAGGGACAAAGCATTCAGGGATTCTTTAAGTGATAATCGAGTACTTCTGAAGAAACAAGCTTACTCACTGTTCCTGCTAATGACAGACAGAAACCTGACTCTCTCTACTTTCTGTAAAGACTTAGGCTGTATCAGCTTGATTCTGGTGCAACAGAAGTAAGAAGCCTTACAAGAAATGCCTTCTGACATGAAACAAAGTCTTAATTCAAGCAGGATTGCTGAACTGATCCTTCTCTCAATTTTCAGATTTCTTCCACCTTGTCAGTTGCAGAACAACTACTAAACAACCTCAGTAAGTGATAAAGCTGTTTAGAACCTCAGAGTTGCTCAGACTTTACAGGGAACTCTGAAGCCACTCTGGAAATCCTTTGTGCAAAAGGGAAATGAGAGGGTTAACAGAGAGGACTTACTACAAAGGTACATTATTTAAACCAACAAAAAATTAACTTCCTACAAGTTACCTTGATGATACGGTGAAATATGTGTCCATTGTAATAACCATTTCTGCTGTGCACACAGAAGTTTTCCACTGTTTTGGGGCACCTAAGATCACGTAACAGAAAATACAGGCTACAATGAGTATTTAATTGTATAGTGGCAAGGGCATAAAGATTTTAGCTGATACTAAGATCCTGTTGTACTGAGCACTGTTTCAGTACATTGTAGAAAGGGCTTTCATCAAGGAAAAACAAATCCCCACCTCCTCAAACCCAGAGCTAGAAGCAAAAAAAACTGAGAGGAGTACAAAGTTGCATGATTACAGAGGAAGGCAGCAGCAGTGTTGGTAACACAAGGATGTCTTAGTTATTGCTGAGCAGTGCTTGCACAGCATCAAGGCCTTTCCTGCTTCTAACACCCCACCCACCCCACCCCGGCACCAGCGAGGAGGCTGGGGGTGCACAAGAAGTTGGGAGGGGACACAGCTGGGACAGCTGACCCCAACTGACCAAAGGGCTGTTCCATACCATATGACATCATGCTCAGCCTATAGAAGGTGGGGGAAGCAGAAGGGAAGGGGGGGACATTCAGAGTGATGGCGTTTGTCTTCCCAAGTAACTGTTACGCATGATGGAGCCCTGCTTTCCTGGGGATGGCTGAAAGCCTGCCTGCCAGTGAGAAGGAGCGAATGAATTCCTTGTTTTGCTTTGCTTGCGTGCGTGGCTTTTGCTTTACCTATTAAACTGTCTTTATCTCAACCCATGAGTTTTCTCACTTTTACCCTTCTGATTCACCGGGGGGGGAGTGAGCGAGCGGCTGTGTGGGGCTTAGTTGCCAGCTGGGGTTAAACCATGACAGTCAGGAACCAAATCTACTTCCTCAAAGCCTAGTTCAAGGCACCGCTGATGAGATATTCCTTCCCCAGCTTTCCACTTACATAGTTTACTTACTTACTTACAAAATCAGTTAAGGAGTGTACGCTCCATAAGCAGAAAGTTGTTCACTCTTTTACCTCTGTAATTCTATTAAGCTATATATATATGGTGTCCAATGTTGCATACAAGAAGTAAAATCTAAAATACAATGTTTTAATATTATAGAACTTGCAGTCAGCAGAGTCAGTTATCCTCCTCTGAAACTGCTCACGAACATTGTTTGGAAGCAGGGTGAAGAGGTGGAATATTACTGCTGATGGAATAAAAAGGGAAAAAACCAAACAAACAAGCCCTTCACCTCTGTGACTTGACTTTTTACTTCTGAGAGATTTGCTACCAGAGTGAAAATCCTTTGCAATAGCTCTTCCATGAGTTTTATAAAATGGACCAGTAGCCAGGGTAGATCTACACTGACAGGTTTACACGGTCACACACATTTTCCCAGCAAATGAGAAAATAGCCGAGTCCATAGCTGTAGAGTTATTCTAGGCTGTGACAAGGAACATTAGCTTGGGCTTAGGGATACTCTAAACCACCTCGTGAGGCATAACTAATGGAGCAGACAAGGGTATAGTCCCAGTTCCTGCTGAGCAGTACTTAGTCATTCACAACTTCATTCCAGGAGCACATGGCTGAAGATTTAAAGGGCATGCAAAGCCACATCCTATATGCTGTTCTTTAAATTTTTAATCACATTCATCTTAAAGAGATTTTAAATTCAAAGCTCAGCTGGGAGGAAATACTAGAACAAGAAAGGACAAACCTAACAATACCTGAGCCTGGTAATACTCTATTTAATTTAAAATTGCATACAAAACATTGCAGTGAAGCACCAATGTTATGCATGCAAATGCAGTGACACACTGGCATGGGAATTAAAAAAAAAAAAAAAAAAGATCAGAAATAATGCAGCTTGGCCTGTGATTCACTGGCAAGGGGCGTACCTTTACTGCAACCTATATGGTACTATTACGAATGCCGGAAACTAGGGCCTGATGCAAGACACTGGTGAAGAGAATAAAAGACTAGCAGCCCGCCACGGTAGAACTGAGGTTGTGTTGCCTTACCTGTGCTTATGACAAAACATGAACTTGTTTTTGGAGAAGCATGGACTACACTTAAATGGTTTAAGTTTCAAGGTATAGCAATATAATATATTATATAAATTTACTGTTTCATTACAAAATCTTCACATATATTAGCATCACAAAGGAGAGGTTGCTGACAATAACTTCAGCAATTGTCATGCATACAACTCTTTTTCAATTATATGCCTGGTTTTGGATATACACAGCACTAATATTATATGCTGGTATAAATTTTATGTTGCTCTTGAAGGAGCGGCAATAACATAAAATGTAGTACAACGGCCACATTTGGAAGTTGCAAACTACTATCCCTCTGGCGTACACAGACCTACTGCCAAACCTACTGCTGCTGCCAACATCATCATTCTTTTTCAAGACAGAATCAAAGATCACTGCCTTACAGTAATATGTACCTTACACAGAAGAGCATCATGACCTATCCACATCTGCAGTTTAGAGAAAGAACAAAAGTTAAGAAAGGAATAAACCCCCTGAACCAATAATTAAATAAAAGCAAAAATCATAAAAAACCCCTGTCCCCCAACTGTTATTTAGACTTATTTTTACCCTACTTTATTTGTGTTTGTCAAGAGTCACATTCCTAGCTTGATGTATTAATAAACTCTCAGGAAACAAGGACAATAGAAAAGGGGGAAGAAAATAATTATTCCTAGCCTGAAATATAAGTCTTGGATACTGCCACAAAAAAGGCACAGAAGGAATGAAAAACGAAATAACAGAAAAACTACCAAATACATACTCAACAGGAAAAAGCTTGATATGAATATCTCCCATGCTTGTGTGGATGATAGCACTGTCTGAAACTCTCTTGGGACCTTCTGCCTGAGTGGCTGCCATGACCTCTTCTTTAGAAGGTTTCTCATTAAATACATCTCTGTCAGAATCTGCACTCTTCGTATCTTCTGGTTCACGTTTAGTAAACTGAAGAACAAAAGAACTGAAGGTTAATGGTTTGGTTTCCTCTTTTTTCCCCTTATCTTAAACACTGCTCTGCACCCAAGATGTCAAGATTATTCAACCTGCTAAAGACCCAACTATATTTGAAGTACAGGAAGAGCATTCGTAGACAGTCTGTCCTTGCATTTCAGTGTTGTGTGTTACCAGCATTTCCACAGTCACATATTCCAGTACAACTACATGCAAATCCAAGTAATTTTTTATAATGTTATCTTAAAACTTCCTCCCTTTTTCAACAGAAAGCCCACAGTAATTCAGCATCTCTTCTTTAAAAAAAAAGAGTGGAGAATACCAAGTTGTTCTGTTACATCCAGACAAAACCGGCAGGTTTCATCACAAAACTTCTAGTTTCACTACAAAGTCAAACTAAATCCTCTTGTTCCAATGCTGCATTAATACAAAACTATAGAAAACCAGCAAATTTAACTCAACACAGAAGAAATCTCAGAAACGTAATTTTATAGTACTTACAGGAAAGCACAGAATAAATGTAGGTGTACACAAGCATCTGCTTAAGTGAGTAGTACAATTACATAGCAAATGACAATTGCTAATCTTTCTGCATGGATACAATCATGTTTTCTCTAACAGTGAGCAATGTTTCCAGATTTTGTCTAACTTCTCCTCCTCACTTGTCAAATTGTTCATAGTAGTATATTGCATTATACACTACACGTTAACCACGCAAAGCTTTAGAAAGTATACTATCTTGCTCCAATGGAAACCACGATCAAATTCAAGTACAAGTAACAACAGACAGACCAATCTCTAACCTCTATGGTCATCACATCCCAGACCAACTACTAACTACTCTGGAATTGCTTGTCTGTTTGGCTTATTCATTGCATCTCACCTAAAATCTAAATTGCGAACAGGAAAATGACTCCTGTCTTAGTTGCCCATAATGTCCTTGGTGCTACTGAGTCCTGATGCTCCTCTGAATCGAATTATTTTTTATTACATATTTTATATGTACAGCTAATTATTGTTTCTTTATCAGTGTAAGATTCGGTTAGGTTTTTTAAGTGTGGTGTTTTTTTTTTTTTTTCAACTAGAACAGAAGCATATAACTTTCTCTGAGAACTATTATTTAGACAGCCAAAACCATCCAAGTTTATTTAACTGCTTGAGCAATAATGAAAAAATTAAAGCTGTTTCTAGTCAATTTATAGCTAGTTCAAGCTAAATATTCTAGAGTATACCTGCAATATAAAGGGACTCCTCTGGAAAAGTTGTGTTCACAAATACTCAAGACAAAACGCACCGGAAAGGTGCAAGGAGAAAAATTAAAAATAATGCAGAGAAAGCAATACAAGAATGGAGTTATTTAAACGACACACACCATGTAAAACCTATTTTTTTTAAAAGCTGTGCAGATTACTGTTGGGTCTGCCTGGATATTCTGGAGAACAGGATTTTCAGATGCCTTCATCTCTATAGTGATTGCAGCACGATGCTTCTTTGCTACTCCTTGGAACAAAGCTAGTTGCATCATTCTGATGTTCTCTTGTTTTCCCAAGATACGAATACACCTGAAGTACAAGATGTAAAAAGGTGTAACTACTGTTAGCTGCTCACAGTCAAGATAATGTCTCCTTTCTGACCGCAAGACTCAAAGCAAAATTCCAAAACGCTCTCAAAATAATTTTTTACTAATTGTTTTCATGATGCTTCTCTATTCAAACTTGCTACATAATTTACTAGTCAGCTTCCTTATGCGATAAAATCCCAACTGCATGATCCACATTTACTTTACCTTATCACATCCAGTTAGCCGGAGAGGAACTGATTACTCATTTTTAATACAAATACACTTGCCATGTTTTCTCCTCATTTTACTAAGCTTTAAACTGCAATGACTCATTGCGAAGCATGGGAATATATTATCTACAGTCTAATGTAAGGCTCTCAAATAACAACAAAAAAAGGTTAGAGACCCACACAGTCATATCAAGTTTTAAATATACTATACATTTGACTGAATATAGACTTTGAAACAAACATATTTACCTCAATGTGTGTCACTGGAACTTACCTGTTAGTCTCTACATTTATGACCTTAATGCCCAACATTGTTCCATAGAGAACGAAGTGTCCAGTTTCATCAAAAATTATATTAATTAATCTTACTGCATCCACTTTCTCCAGCTCTCGCTCAACTGCCATACGTCGGCCAAACTCCATGTCTGGTAGTTGCTGTCTCATCTGCTGAAGTTCAGTAAACATCTACAGAATAAAAAGAGAAAAAAAAAAATCACTATTATATGAACACATTTTAAACTTTTGATCCAGCAAAACAGTGATCCACATGCTTAGAAAATACAGAATTCAACTGAGACTACACCACTCAAAGTTAACTGAAGAATGAATATAAATACAAGTAATACTGTCTTTATTTTAATGACCCAATAGGCATGTTGTAGTACTAGGCTTAAACAAAGAAAGAAAAGTGTGTAGCCGTCTAACAAATTTCTTAGAAGATGACAAATTTCATTCATTATTATGATGTTATTTGAAATGGGCATTTTTCCATAATTGCATTCTAGTAAAAAGTAATCTAGCAGTATGAAAACACAGATGAAAATCAACAATTCAGTTTCACTATATAACTAACATAAATCAGGAGGAATTAATTTTGGCGCAAAGCAATACAAGAGGCAAATAAGAGAACGCGGAAAACCGTTTCTGCGATAAAAATATAGCAAGGAAGCTCAGCTTTAGAAACAGATGATAACTTAGGTGAATGTGCTGGTAAATAAATTCAAATAAGTAGAGAAAAAGCCTCAAAAAAAGAGAAGCAAGATCAAACTCACACTCAGAGATTCATCGAAGACTCTCATGAGCTTCCCCGTCAAAAAACGGAAAATTCTAACTTTTCTGTCAGACCCAAGAGTGGCCATTTTCTTGCCATCAGGTGAAAAACTTATACTGGATGGGTAAGCCTTGCATTTAGCAAATTCATATAGATCAGTATCTGTTTTATACTCCCAGTTCACATTCTTGGGAAATTTATATTCATGAGGAGTACCAGTCCAGTACTCAATCATTCCAGATTTGTCAGAAGACACTACTACTTTGTAGACGGGGTTCAACCGTATCTGAGTAAGAGAGGATGTATGGAGTTTATCAAAAACATGAAGTGGCTGGTTATTTCCTCGTCCATCATATATGAATATTTTTCCTGTGCTCTTCTCAGAAGTTGCAACAGAAGATATGGCATCTCCAGGGCAATAGACCCATTCACATTGGCCAGGGTAGTAGCTGCAACAAAGAGTGGAAGGACAAAAAAAAAAAAAAATAATAAGGACTGGTGTTAACTTAGGTAAGAATCAAGTTATGCTATAAACTTGCAATCAAATATCAGAAATGAATTTTGAACTTTATTTACTAGTCTTGCTAATATTTGTCTTGCTACAATTCAACAGTGTTATAACGAAGCTTTTCCAAGCAACACAATTCAGTGGATGGCTCGGCCAGTTTCTGTTGCTCCCATATTGTTTTATAAAGAGGCTGTGATAGAAAGCAAAGGTAGAAGGTGGGTATAAAAGAAGTCCAGCTAAATAGCACAAGTGGCATTAACGATTACTACTCAACTTCTATGACTCAACAGCATTACTCTTCCATCTGTTAAGTGATTAATGCTTCAGTGGAAATGAAGACAACTGCACCTTTGCCACACACTTACAGAAAAGTTCAACTAGGTCTTGCCAAAGGAAAAAAAACCAAACAAAAAACAACAGAAAATGCAAAAACAAAACCAAAAAGCAATATAAGTAAAATCAAGACAATCACCCTATATTCAATAAGCATTCTGAATGCATTTGAGAAGGAACTCAATTGTTACTAGCAAAAACATACCCTACAAATAAAACAAGCCAGAGATATGGTCAATAATGTAAGTTATGTCTGTTTTCAAAAAAGTCTGTAAGCAAAGACTTTGAGAACTAGAACTCAGAAACTCAATGACAGACCACAAAGAAATGACACAATCTCCACACGAAACTCCTATTTGGCATCTGTTCACAAATAAAACTAACAGATACTGAAGGACTGACAAATGACAGACACTAATAATTTGGATTTTCAATGCCTGTCTGGTAAAGATTCTCATAAAGAAAAACATAACCACAACTTTGTCTCAGGTTCACTAGAAATCAAGGATCAAATAGATAAATAAATAAATAAATAAGATAATAAATAATTAATTATTATAAAATAAATAAATATGATGCCCCATTGATCTATGCATCATTACCCGAAGTTTCTGCAGAAATAGCTGTCCGTCTCCAGATCATTGATGGAAGCATAAAGCATGGGGCTTTGCAGATAGCCACACTGTATAGGTTAGTTAGAACTGAAAAGATCTGAAGAATTTGAGACAAAGCTCATCAACCCTGTGATATACCGGCATATACCTATCAAAGCAGGCAATGCAAGATACCGTGTGCTGAAAGGACTACACAGAACTTAAGATTCTACATTAACCATTGCTAGCCTAAGCAAACAGCCATGAAAAAATTCTCAGGCAGGTCAACAGAAACTATCTGCTCAATAAACAGTACTGCAGAAGACGATAGCGCAACAAACATTACGTTTTAAAAGGCTATTCAGGACAATGCTTATATTACAGCTGTATACTGTTCTCTTCTTCATTAAAGAGTTCACTTCAGGTAAAACCCAATTATGTCTGGAAAAAATATATGGGGAGAGGAGGGTCTTGATTACTGAGGTTAAAAAATCTATTTAAAGATAAATCGGGGAACATACTACAGAAAAATATTATAGGTGGCATTCTCAGGGTATCCCTGAAGCAAAATTGGTTTAAATTCTACCTCAGTTTTCCCTGAATTCTCAAACAGAAAAAAAGCACCTCCTATTGTAACATCAAATTAAGTTTTTCTTAATATTAAATTAATTGTATTTCATCCTACAATTTTACCAATTTTGTAGTGACGATACAGGGCTACTAAGTAGAAAAGACCACTAAAACCAGAAGACTAAGGCTAACGGGAATTTTTCCATAGCAGATAGCCAAGAGGGAATCAATTCCCATAGGCTAAGTACATTATCTGGAGGATAATACTAAAACTATAACCAGCAAAGCAGATAACATAAGCTTTTATATAGGCATTCTGAAAAGCTTTTTTTTTTTCACCTGAGTTTATACTTCTATTCAGTTTCACAATTAACCAACAAATAGTAGACTACGAGGAACAAGTTTTCCAATTTTAAAAGGCTTGTGGTAAAATCAGTATTTCTACCATTCTTTGTACAGCATTCACTGATCCTCCAACCCTCCAAACCCACCCTTGTTTTCCTCTGGCATTGTTATAATTCCAATAACATCCATTCCTATTTGTCCCAGATTCTTTAGCTACATAGTGTATAACTACAGAAATCCTACAATAGCAAGCCTAAGGAAAACCACAACATTCTTTCTAACAGAAGAAGGAAATTTCTATCCCTATGACAATAAATACGACAACACATACAGGTCAAATTCCTTCTCTACTGGAACTATTAGTTGGCTATAATTTTTAAATTCAGTGCCAAACAACAGCAAAAAAATTATGCCTAGCTAAGTCTTTTGAGAAACATCACATCTTCGTGCATAATATTTGACGCTGAGGAAAGGCACAGACCTGCTCCACTCATGTACTGTTGCATACAGAATCACAAATTTTTCTATTCAGTCAGTTTCCAGCCAATGGATGCATTTCAGATAATGCAACTTATTCAGCTTCATCTGACTGGGGGGGGGGGGGGGGGAGGAACACGACCTCAAAAACCCCAAATTATTGACTTACCTCTTAGCAAAATAGCCCCCATTTATAATCCCAAACAAACATTTTCAGTAACTAAGTAACTTACCCAAGTTTCAGCATGTTGATCATGTCAAAGTTGACTACATCAAACACCTTCATTGCTTTGTCATCTCCAACTGAACAGAATAACGCCCCCTCCGAACTAACAGCAATACTTTCAATAACACCTATTAAAGAAGTTAACGTACTATTAAGACACAGGAAAGGGACATCCTTCATTTCAATATTCCACAGGAAAAAACCTACAGAGGTTTAAACCTGTTTCTCAGCTGTTTCTCCACCTTTTTGACTTAAAAAACTACCCAACTTTAATTAAAAAAAAAAAACCACACAAAACAACACTTTGTATCCGATCACTGTTTAGAATCAGATATGTGATAATGAACTACTTACCATATACATAAATGAAAGCTTATAATGGCAATTATTTTAATTTGTAATGTTCATTTAAAAAAATTTGAGAACAACATTATGATATGGTGAAAAATTACGTGCTCTTCAGCTTGCATCTGTCAAAAGAGAAAAAGCAGCAGAACTCTATAGACTATTACAGTCCTGCTATTAACACACATAATACTCAAAATTACTCTGCAATTGAGCCTTCCATAAGTTTTTCACAATACTTATTTTTGCTTGGTAGCCTTTGTTCTCACATTTTGTTTCTGTATATAATGAGAAGCTAACAGTTAAGATCAAGAACCCACCATAACATTTTTTTCTAACTCTAAAAAGAAACAGTACTTTTACTATCTATTATTAAATATTTTTCTTATTGTAACAGTCTGCATATCAAACTGGTTTTTTTCCATCAGGCACATCATCATTCCTAATAGCAATGAGAACCTCATTTTCTGTCCAGCCTATTTAATGCTTTGCATAGTACAGAAGAGCTATGTGTACTTACTAACTCAGAAAATTGTGTTAAAATTATTAATTCTTAATTGCAATTCAGCTGATAATCATGACAATGATGCAGAATTTACTCTACAGTTGCAATAATTCCAGATGAAAATAACCATTTTTTTCCATACTGCAGGGGAAAAAAACAAAACAAAACAAAAGATAAGGGATGAAGGTAATCTTACTTAAAGTAACATCTTTTTTAAATTCTCTGGATTTTATGAACCCTCTTATGTACCTTGTTCACTTATTTTTAAATAGACACGTTTCTTCATGTCCTAGACATTCTCGCCACAGGCAGGGCACAAGGCATTGCAAAGGATGTAGGGTATCTGTGCAGGAGTAGTCCCACATGTTTTATTCTCACCCTATCCCTCCTGCAGTTTGGGAGCAAAAAGTAACAGGACAGGGAAAGAAGGAAGATAGGTAGATATCATTTAATCCCTGACTGCAGGAAATGAATCCCAGAGGCCCTGTCCTCTATATTTGCACCCCTTTTTCAAACAACTAAGATCAAGGGCGAGGAAAAAGTGAGGTCCTTTAGAGAAGAAAAAGCAACTTCTCACCCAGGTGACTCCGGAAGTGTTTAACAAACTCAATCCCTTCTTCTATTTTTTTCCAGAATTTTACATGTCCATCGTGACTGGCTGTTATGATAAAATCTGTCCTACAATTACAAAAGAAAAATAACAACAACAACAAAAAATACACATATTATGCACTTTCACACCACTCTGGGGCAGTAATTCACACTACAATTAACGCTGTGTAGAGAATGAACTTTAAACAAATTACTGTGACCATCTGAATGGGTACTATCACTCCTGGAAAAGCAAACAATTATTTTAATGCACTCTGGATTAATCTATGAAAAGTCAATAGCCTGAATTGAAGAAAAATATAATACTATCCCTTTTGATTATGTAAATTTTACTCCTATTTTAGGCCTGGTTAGTAGTTACTGATAGCAGTTACTAGTAGTTAGTAGTCTGATAGTAGTTACTATCTACTAGTGTGTGTGTGTGTTTAAAAGAGAAGAGCGCTATCTCCTCAATCTGTGCAGTTCTGCTGAATCATATTTTGTTTAGATGCGGTCATTTGCTCTTATTCCTGTATACATTGCACATTGCAACAAGGATTTTAAGACCCTCTTTTAGTCTATTTAAAAAATTTTTATCTTGCCTCTCAGTAAGCCCTTTCCTTTGCACCTAGTTTTCAAAATAAACTTAAAATACCACCTCTGGACACAGTAATTTTCCATTATTAAAATTCTACAATGAAAACTTCCTAGCATATACAAAAATACATCTCTGACAATGAAATACAGTGGGGGAAAAAAAAAAAACACTTACTTAGTACATGCTACATGTGTAATGACATCTCTGTGCATGTAACTGCGTTCATACATCGAAGCACATGGTAGATTTTCAAGATAAACGTGTTCAAATTCAAGAACTAAACAGAATAAGAAGAAAAATCAGGAAATATTTTTTTCATAAAGGTACATCTATCTTCTGTTCTCCCTTACTTATCCTTGAATAGCTTACTCGCATTTTAGTCAAGAATATGCTAGGATTTTGTGCAAACATAATAGAAGTGGTTTTCACTGTGGCTTTGTACTCAGACTTATAGATTCTTGGTAGACTAAAGCCACTCAAACTCTGCTTTAACCCATACAGATGCCCCCTTTTAAAGCAACTATTACCTTGGCTGTCTGAATATATATTGAAAAAAATTCAATACAACAATTTTTAAGTTACTGACAGAAACCGGAAGGTCATCCATGCCCCATTTTCTTCCAAAACCAAACGTATCCTTGTTGCTGTCAAGAGATTCAAGGTCCCACACAGGTATTGTAGCTTAAATTCCGAGTGTTAGCAGTTACCTATTTCATTGTTTAACTGACCCACCTAAAATAACGTGATCTTCCGCTTCTGTCTCTGATCCTAACTGTTAATACCTGCGCAATGGCATTTGTTACTGAACCGGCAGGTTTGCATCTGTTGAACATCGTTAAACTCACATTTACTTTACAACGATGCCCAGAGAGCTGTGACTTGCCCGACACATCAATACCATGTGTCAAAATACAGCCTAGAGGCTTCTCCTACTCCTCCAGCTTCGGGCAGGGATCCAGAAGACCGTTAACGACACAGCCGTAAGCAGCACGGCTTCAGCAACGCAGACGCTGCAGAGCAGAGCCTCTTAGCCTGAGGCTGTCTTCCAGATGAAGCAGAAACATGGTGCCCCCGGCCTGTAACTCCGCGCCCGAAGAGTCCCTCTACAGCCCGGGCATTCTGCCTACGAGACACCGCTTCAGGCAACGGGCTTCCTCCCGCCCGTCGTCCCCCCGGCCCCGGGGCGCGGTGGAACCGCCCCAGGGCGGCCCAGCTGCCCCCACTCCGCCGCTGGGGCCGCTCCGCTGCCGGCGGAGCCTGCGGCCCGGAGGCGACCCCACCGCTCCGCTCCCGGCGCGGGGCTGCGCCAGGGCGGCCTCCCGGGCCGCTCCCCAGAGAAGGGGCAGGCGGGCGGAGGCTCCGCTCCTCCCGTTACCTCTCCTCTTTTTCGCCTGCGCGGCCTCCCCCGGGAGCGGCCCGACCCAGCGCTCCTCCTCATCCTCCTCGTCCGCCGCCGCCGCCGCCACCGCCGCCTCCTCCTCGCTGCCGCCCGCCGCCTCGGGCTGCTTTCGCTTACGCTCCGAGTCGGACGACGCCATGCTGCGCAACGTCACTCCTCGACGACGCTTCCCACCCTCGCCAAGCCCCGCGTCGGGCGCTTCGAAATTGACGCGGCGGAGCACAGCCAGTGAGCGCGGAGCGCGCGCAGAGCGGGACGCGGGACGGGCAGAGCCGAGCCCAGCGGAGCCGCCATGGTAACGGCCGGGAAGGGAAGGGAAGGGAAGGGAAGGGAAGGGGGCGGCCGCCGCCGCCGCCGGCGGCCTCTGCCCCCTGCCCCGCGGGCCGCCCGGCCGCCCTCAGCGCCGCTGCCGGCCCGAGGAGGGCGGCCGGATTTCGGTGACCGAGCGGAGCAGCCCCTCGGCCGCGGAGCGGGGGCAGCCGCGGCGCCTCGGGGCGGGGCTGGCGGCCGTTAGGGCGGCGGGGAAGGGAGCGGGCTGGCCCCGGCGGCCGTGCCCGCCTGCTCCCGCCGGGGACGGGGCTGCGCGCAGCCCTAGCCCGTGCGGGGAAACCTGCTTTCTCGTGTCCTGCTGTCGCTGGTGTAGTCCTGGCGTTTATGTCCGGGAGAATGGCAGCTCCCTCTGCAACCTCTTCTGTGACGCTATTTGTATCCTGCCTTTACTCTTCTCCTTCCTAAGGTGAACTCCCTTTTATATATCTTCCTCCACTCCCAGTTAGTTTTCCCAGGACTGTTAATTTCCTTTCTCATCTCTGAATTTCTTCCCGTAGTTGGTCGTTTTGTATTTGTTGACATGAAACATTTCCCATAAAGGTTGCCTGTTTGCTTGGCTGGCATAGAGCTTACAATGCACACTGGTCCCTGCATGTATTTTTTTACCTAATTACGTAGTCCTAAAGTGAGGTAAGAAGGAATAACATGTTGAAACTGGAATGCATTAATATCAGTGACGTGCAAAAAAAAGTCTTCAGTTTTCAGGTATGGTGTACAAATAGAAACCTAATTTTACGATACTGAAATAGGGAAAACTGCAAGCTACAAGGAAAAACATCTGAACGTGACACTTCGATGTGTGCACTTTATAAGGTAATTAACAGCACAGTAGAGTTTGGCTTGTGCTACAGAGGCCTGTAGTATCTCCTCATAATATGTACATTTTGAAACTTCATGTGAAATCAATCATGCAAATTTTGAAGGTCAACAATAATAAAATCATTACAATAATTTAAACATTTTGGGGTTTTTTTTTGGCTATGTACTCGGATTTATTTCATGTAATGTTTTCGTGTTGATGGATTGTATTATTGTGGGGAGATGCAGAGGAATAGGACTCTCTATTCTACCCCAAGACTCCTTTCAAATTTCCAAAGGTTATATCTTCTTCTCTTTTTTTCGTGCCCCTTCTCCCCGCCTTTTTTTTTTTTCATTCAGGCCTTAGCTGTCCTGGTTTCAGCTGGGATAGAGTTAATTTTCTTCCTAGTAGCTGGTATAGTGCTGTGTTTTGGATTTAGGATGAGAATCATGTTGATAACACATTGATGTTTTAGTTGTGGCTGAGTAGTGCTTTCACTAAGTCAAGGACTTTTCAGCTTCCCCTGCTCTGCCTGGTGCACAAGAAGCTGGGAGGGGGCACAGCCAGGACAGCTGACCCAGACTGGCCAAGGGGCTGTTCCATACCATGTGACGTCATGCTCAGTACATAAACTGGGGGGAGTTGGCTGGGGGGCAGCAATTGCTGCTTGGGGACAGGCTGGGCATTGGTCGGTGGGTGGTGAGCAATTGCATTGTGCATCACTTCTTGTGTATATTCTATTATTTTCTCTTCCTCTGCTGTCCTACTAAACTGTCCTTATCTCAGCCCATGAGTTTTACCTTTTTTTCTGAGTCTCTCCCCCATCCCACTGAGGGGCGGGTGAGCGAGGGGCTGTGTGGTGCTTAGTTGCTGACTGGGGTTAAACCACAACATAGCTCTGCTTCTGAGCCTTTTTGCCGTGATGAAAACTATATGTTCAGGCTTTTTTTGTTTGTTTGTCTCCTTGACAGTTCTTGGTCTGAAGAAAAAAAAAAAAGTACATTGCATCTCAAGACTGCTTAGTTTCTTTATTAGCCTCTGTGGGGGACTTTGCTGGAGGCATTTCAGAAGTCTTAATAAATTATGTGAACTCGTTCTCTATTATGTTATGGAGATGTTCCAAGACTCTTGAGGAGATAATGATTTTCCTTTGCAAAAACTGTGCTCGTTAGACCTTATCAGATCATGGCAATCCAGATTTTCTAGTGTTCTGTTTCTAATTATTGATGCAACAAATTTGCCAGGAAGGCTTAGTAGAAGTATTGCTACCTTTCAGTTCTCTAGAATATTTCCAGTGTTCAGTGAGACATTCTGAGGTTTTTTTCTTAGCCACTCTGCTATGGCATACTTGAACTTTGGAGGTACTAGTTGAATATTTCACTCCTCCTAAATTATTCGGGTTTTCCACATAATTTTCTCTGATGCTGCAGTTTTGTTCTGAAAATGAACAAAAGGTTGAGTTAGGAATTTCTGCATCATTAAGAAGGCAGAGATGTTTATTTCTTCTTTAGATCTTTATCTTTTTTAATGTCTCTTTTTAATCTCAAAGTATTTGGTGGTCTTCATGATCCATTTAAGTATTTTTAAAGGCTTCCTGCATCTTGTACGTCTAGGAAATTCCTGTTGGTTGTTTTACTTAAAAAAAAAAAATTCCCTTTGAGTGCCATTTTGGCCCTTCTTGTTTTTCCCTCTTCATTGCTGTTGTCGTTAATGTATCTCTTTATAGATTTAACTAGCATTACATTTCTGAATTTGTATGTTTTCTATCTGACCCAACAGTTTCTCAAACTTTTTAATTTAACTTGGGTTGGTTTTTCTCTTGACTGTCTTGGTGCGCTCTTTCCTTGGTTGCCTGCATTCTTTTATTTTTCTAGTAACCTCCAGGACACTTTAATCAAAAATATTCTGGATTCAAATTGTCGTAAGGAGAAATAGATTAGGACATTCATTGGAAGAGAGAGCAGAACTAACGATGCTTAAGAACTTTGCAGATCTGTGGAAGAAAAGCATGGCTTTGTAGGTGTGAGAGTCTTGTTTCTTTATTAAAGTTTTCAGAAAATAAAAAACACCATTGCAGATAAGCAAAGAAGTTTTGAAAATTGAGGACTTTGTGATTCAATTTTAAAAAACATTATTAGCGTCTTCAAATGTTATTATAGTAATATAGTTAGCTGATTTTACTGAATGATTGGGTGCTGTCTAGAAATATGGGGGGGTTAACTGAAAGCTTTGGATTCAGAGGGATTGCTCTGTTACATATTCGACCTGAAGTAGCAGGTATGATTTAGTAACCTGTTAATAACTATTGTAGTTCTACATGATAACTGTTCTATTTGCTTTTTAATAGGCTGAATATTTACCAGAAGTCATCAATGACTTAGTTTGTCCTGCAGATGCCAAGGAAGAACTCTTGGATGAATGTGAGAGCATTTGGAAACAGATCGAAGAGGTATGCAAATCACAAGTGATAGACTAGATTTGTTGTAAACTTTCCTCAGCGCTTTTTTGTTCATCTCCCCATCCTTCACTGCATGCTTACCTTACCCCCTCCAAAGAAACCACCGCAACAAAACAAGGAAAGAAATAAAAAAGGGGGGGAGGGTATAGAGAGGGGAGAGAAGAAAAGATCTTCAGAAAGGCCAAAGGTAGAAGTGGTGGCAGGGGTGAAGAAAGCCTTGCAGTGTCAAACTTTGTTTACAGTGTGCTGATGTTATGATTTAGTTAAATAGAATGGGAGTACATGTTAGAACTAGGGAAAATTAAACAATTCATTTGTGTTGTGGTAGTACCAGCACACTGAGACTTGAGATCCTTCTTTCTTTAGCCTCATACAAGATGGAATTCAACTGCTGTTCACAAGTACTTTGGATCTTAAAGGAGGGAGAGAAAATGGAGGAGAGAGAAGCTTAGAAGGATGATAATATTGGCATATGCTCATGCAAACTGAGTTACATCCTCAAGAATAAAATTTATCTGTCTCGATATGTGGTCCAATATACTAATAATAACATTTTAGACTGGATTATTTTTATTTACAAGAATCCCAGGAAAGATAATCTTTTAACAGTTCTGAGGGAATGCTATGCATCCTGTAAGATTGTGCTTATATTTTGAGAGTCTTAATTGTTTCACTCAATTTTACATGGTATTTATATGCTATTTGCTTTCGTTCTTAGTTGTAGATTCAAAGCATTAAAAGTATCAGAAACTGAAGTAAAAATACTTCCAAACTTAAAGTAGAACAAAGTATAGACAACCCACAGTGCAATAATTTTACAGAATTAGATTTAAAAAGACTAATGTGATTTTATTTGTTGTTACATGTAAACTTATCTTAATATTGAAAAAGTGACAGGGAATCCTGTGTTTAGGTTTCTGAAGTACTGTAATAAGTTATCAACAGAAGTTTTGTTTGGCACCACTTCAGAGAACGTGAACTTTTGTGGAAATTTTCGGATTAGAAGGGAAGTTAGAATGTTTATTATTTTTAATTTAACTGAAAATCTTTGATATCTTGTATCTCATTCCCAGCATCCCCAAAACAATACAGGAAGTGATAATGTGTGTTATTTTTGGAAGTTGATAGAAACAGTAGGATTTTTATTACTTTGTGATTGTTGCATCCTGGATGCACACATGTTTCAGTGAAAAGTTTAAACAACTAATAGTCATTGAATTAGCTCCTAGGTTATATGGTTTATGATGTAATGTTCCAATGATTGTGTGTCAGCATTAGCAGTTTTTATTGGGGAAATCCTATACTGTGTTTTGGTTCCAAAACATTAACACCAAGGTTTCCGAAGTACTGCTTAGCAGTTTTACTGCTTAGTAGAATACATCCTGCCCTGTCATGGGGCAGGTTAAATTGCTGGCAGTTATAAAACAAGAAAGACTTTAGCAGGTGTCTCCTGCTGTACCTTGGATATCTGTGGTGGCCTGAACTTCAGACTTGATATACCATCCCATTGCAGTCATGGGAGCTCATGTAGTGCAGTTCTAAAAATCAGACCATTTCTGAAGTGTACAGTATACTGCCCTAAATGAGTTAAAACTAAAAATGTGCATTATAATGTAATTGGTCTGTTTGGAGAGCCAGAATAGTAGCAGCAAGTGCATTAACTTCTCAGCAGCTTCCCTATTCAGCCTTGTCCATGACTCTCTTTTCCCAGTTTCTCATGTTCTTCATCTGTTCCGTGTCTTTCCCCATATCAACCTTCATAACTTGCCTTTTTCCTCAATTCATACGTCTTTTGTTAGCTGGTACTTTTCTACTTTTCAATAAATTGAAGTTCTACTTTTTTACTGTGCTATGATTTAAAAATATTTCTTAATTTGCTGTTCTGGGTCAAGCTCTGAGGGATGTGGTAGGAGCCAAGTCAAAACTCTTTTTTTCCTTATATTAAACCACTTTTGTTGGAATTTCTAAGCATCATGTTTCTTTCTTACAAAAGGGAAGAGTAAGTAAACATTGTTTGTGTTTTGTTTGTTTTCTACCAAGTGTCAGAGCAAGCTAATGCTTCTAGGAATGGAAACACTGTTAAAATCGGATGACAAGGTAAGACAGTAATTTTTTTGTTGTTGTTGTTCTCCATAAAATATTTAGTTTTCTGTAAAGATATAGTGTGTTTCCAAAAGAAGGAAACTAAATTATCCTCGCTTATTCTCTAAATCTGACAGTTTTACTCTTATTAACTTGGAAGCTGTATTCTGAAGTATGTGTCTAGCAAATACTGAAAAGTTGTATTTATATATAGCAAAAAGGTTACATGCAGTCCTGCCACAACTAATAAATGGCTAACATAGGCAGCAAAATGGAGAGGTGTGTAACTTCAATACCCATTTGGACTATTTCCTAATCAGTGTATATGTAATTTTTGAAACTCTATATGGATCCCTTTAGTTGTACTCTGGAACTTTGTATTTACAAATTACAGTTGTTCCCCATTTGTAGATATCATTAGGAAACTGATGTGCTTGAATTAGAAATTAACTGAGTGATGCTGAGTGCATGAATGTGAGCTCCTGTATCCCTCAAATTTTGGGGAACATGCAAAAAGGCAATACTGGCTCATTGTTTAATTGTTCGTAAATTCTAAATAGGAACCTTTGAAATAGAATTTATATGAGGACCCCAAATTTGGAACGTACAAATAGTTAAACATTGGGCTGGTTGAGTGAAATATGTAGGTCTTAAATCTCTATCTTGTGTGACTTCAGTAAGAGTATTCATATAGTTAATTCAATACACTTCACTGAATGATTTTAAAAAAGAGCACTTTTCTTCAGAGATGTATCTGTTGAATACATTCGGATGTTTAATTACTATGTAATTACATACATTAATCTCTTGCTAGTAATAAACTATGTTCTAAACTATTATTTAATCAGAATAAATAAATGAAGATGTATATTCAAATGCATAAAATACAATCTTTTCTCCTTTTAGGACTCTGGACAAAAACCTATAAGTAGAAATCAGTTTTGTGTAATTTTAATTGGCTGTAGACTGAGGTTTTTGTTTCTTTGCAGCTTTACTGAAGTTCATCATACCCTTGTAATTAATACTTAAACTTTTGAGATATGCTTTTCTTGAAAACTGTCGTATGAAGACAATGATTAAATGGAGTTGCAAAAATGAAAATTAGATTAAGATTGCACTTCATAATAGAAAATGGGGAGGAGGGGAAAAGGTCATGTTATATCCTCTGTCAGCAGCTTTTATGGGATCTTTTTGCAGCTCTAACATAGGTACTTGTATTGACCCAGGAAACTACAGACCTGTTAGTCTAACCTCAGTACCTGGAAAAATTATGGAGACTTATCATACCGGGTGCGACTGGAAGACATTTAAAGAGCAATGGATCATCAGGCACAGTCAACGTGGGTTCACAGAGGGAAAGTCATGTTTAACTAATTTCATATCCTTCTATGATAAGGTCACCTGGCTAGTGGATGAAGGGAAGGTGGTAGATGTAGTTTTGCTGGATTTTAGTAAGGCTTTTGATACTGTGCCTCACAGCATCCTTCTGGACAAGTTGTCCAGCTGTGCAATAAGCAGGTTCATGGTGCACTGGGTGAAGAACTGGCTGAAGGGCAGGGCTCAAAGGGCTGTAGTGAAAGGGCCCACCGCTGGCTGGTGACCTGTCACCAGTGGTGTTCCTCAGGGCTCAATTCTAGGGCCAGTTCTGTTCAATGTATTTATCAGTGATCTGGATGCAGGAGTTGAATGCACCATTAGCAAGTTTGCTGATGATACCAAACTGGGAGGCGCTGTTGACTCTCTCAAGGGACAAGAGGCCTTGCAGAGGGATCTAGATAGAGTGCAACATTGGGCAATCATCAATGGCACGACATCTAACAAGAACAAATATCAGATTCTGCACCTGGGGCAGAGTAATGCCAGGCACAAGTATAAATTGGGAGAGGAGTGGCTGGAGAGCAGCCCTGCAGAAAGGGAACTGGGGTACTGGTTTGATGCTCAGCTCAACAGAAGTCAGCAGTGTGCCCTGGCAGCCAAGAGGGCAAACCACATCCTTGAATGCATCCAGAGGAGGGCAACAAAGCTTGTGAAAGGGCTGGAAGGCGTGTCCAGGAGTGGCTGAGGACTTTGGTCTTGTCAAGTTTGGAGAAAAGGAGGCTGAGGGGCAACCTCATTGCTCTCCACAGCTTCCTGAGGAGGGGAAGGGGAGAGGGAGGTGCTGAGCTCTTCTCCCTGTTACCCAGTGACAAGACACATGGGAACAGTTCAAAGCTGTGTCACGGGAGGTTCAGACTTGACAATAGGAAGCATTTCCTTACCAAGAGGGTGGTCAAACACTAGAACAGGCTTCCTAGAGAGGTGGGCGATGCTCCAAGCCTGTCAGTGTTGGAGGTGTTTGAACAATGCCCTTAATAACATGCTTTAGCTTTTGGTCAGCCCTGAATTGGTCAGGCAGTTGGACTAGGTGATCGTTGTAGGTCCCTTCCAACTGGAACTATACTATTCTGTTTTCATTGTAGCTGGCAAAGAAGCTATGGTTTTTTTCCTTGCTGTTGACCTTGTCACTAATGTTCATTCCTTAATTACCTCAAGACTGTAATCTTGCAATATACTTCTTGTGGTTTTATCCTTTAAGTTTGGGGATTGATTCTGGTCTACAATGTAATGGATTACTTCCTGAGCAGCATATTTTGTTAAGAATGTCTATAGGGCATGAGAGAGAGACATCTAATGCACATATGTGCTGTATGTATCTGTCTGTTGAAAAGACGGCCCTTGATTTCAGCTTGCTGAATGGTAGTGTTCATTTGTTTGAAAGGGTTTTTTTGTCCAGTTACTGGAATATCCAGAACATTTCCTACACCCTTTTTTATGAAGTTTAAAGGAACAAAGAATGAGCTGATAGTATCATCAAGAGCAGTGCTTCATTACGAAAGAGATGACACCACCTGATCTAGAAAATAAGAAATGTTTGTATGGTGATTATTTCTTTAGGTTTCAATTTGTTTTCCTTTATTTAAAAGGTTGTCTTTTGAAGATGCACTTTGCAAAGTTAATTTGAGTAGTGAAAAATGAAAATTAAGTTGCCAATTCTTGATATTTTTATTGTAAGAACTTGGCTGATGGTTCTTATCATATTTTTCTCTTTTTAGTTGATGTAAAGCCAAATGCAATCTGCAGTGCTTTTTATGGACTATTCGACCATATCAGCAGTACATTCTGTATTTAAATGTATACTTAATTTCTTACCATATTACTTATGACACCTATATGTGATTTACAGTGTACTTGAAGAAAAGTTATAGGTGTAGTCCTCAGTTTCAGGAAGTGGAATAGTAATAATGAATATATTCTTTTTCCAGAACATAGTAAGATATTAAAATAAGTACATTTTAAAAAATCTATGGTTGTTCTGTTTGGGGTTTTTTAGTAAACTTTTCTGAACTGGTATTTTTCTTATTGTTCCTATATTTTCAGTGATTACAGTGAGCCACAGCACTAGTTCTAAAGCATTTTTTTGTTGAGTCCACAGATGTGGTTTTGATAGAAGAGTTATTTGACTACTGTTTGGTTTTTTTTTGGAAGCCAATCTTTTTTTTTTTTTTTTCAGTCATCACACATATCAAGCACAGTCCATTTCGCCTCAAATGTGTATCAACCATGCATCTAAAGAAGGCGTGGGGATATGAAGTATTGGCATTGCTTCTAGTGGCTCATCTTCAGTTGTGGTCATTGTCTGATATTGCAGGCCATTAGGGGAAAAATTCCAACTCTATGTACTTCTGATTTCCCCCTTTTGAAAAAAGAATAAAAATGTTTCTTGATCCCTGCAAGTGGCTTTTTAAATCTTTTGAAGGAATAAGTGGTCTATTGTAATAGATCCCCTCCCTCGACCTGCTGGCCACGCTGCTTTTGATGCAGCCCAGGAGACGGTTGGCTTTCTGGGCTGCGAGAGCACATTGCCGGCTCATGTCCAGCTCTTCATCCACCAGTACCCCCAAGTCCTTTTCCTCAGGGCTGCTCTCAATCCCTTCATCCCCCAGCCTGTACTGATACCGGGGATTGCCCTGACCCAGGTGCAGGACCTTGCCCTTGTCCTTGTTGAACCTCCTGAGGTTCACACAGGCCCATTTCTCCAGCCTGTCCAGGTCCCTCTGGATGGCATCCCGTCCCTCAGGCGTTTCCACTGCACCACTCAGCTTGGTGTCATCTGCAAACGTGCTGAGGGTGCACTCAGTCCCGCTGTCTATGTCATTGATGAAGATATTCAACAGCACTGGCCTAGTACAGACCCTTGAGGGACACCACTTGTCACTGATCTCCATCTGGACATCAGGCCATTGACCACTACCCTCTGGATGCGACCATCCAGCCAATTAGCTATCCACCGACCAGTCCACCCACCAAATCCATATCCTTCCAATTTAGAGAGAAGGATGTTGTGGGGTCCATGTCAAAGCCCTTACAGAAGTCCAGATTGACGACATCCGTAGCTCTTCCCTCATCCACTGATGTAGTCACTCCATCATAGAAGGCCACTAGGTTGGTCAGGCAGGGCTTGCCCTGGGTGAAGCCATGCTGGCTGTCTCGAATCACTTCACTGTCCTCCATGTGCCTTAGCATGGCTTCTAGGAGGGTCTGCTCCATGGTCTTCCCAGGGACAGAGGTGAGGCTGACAGGTCAGTAGTTCCCAGGGTCCTCCTTTCTACCCATTTTAAAAATGGCTGCAATATTTCCCTTTTTCCAGTCCCCAGGGACTTCACCTGATGCTCTTTTGTTTTCTGCTGTGTAAACTTAATAATTGAATTTCTATCCCATTCCATCTCACTTTACTCCATTGCAACTCAACACACTTCAAGAGATGCTTCTTTTCTTGTTATGCAGCTTTCCTTGTTAATGATGAGAGTGAAAGCTTTAACAGCGGAACATAATCAATGGCAAAAAAGAAGTCCTGAAAGTAAGTAACTGCTTGCATGTAAGGTATACTTATATATACTTCTGCAAATTCTCTTTCATCTAGGCATCTTAAACTGTGTATATATTGAATGTCTACTGATTGTATTTTCATACTATAACTACTTAAAAATTAAATACTTCCTTCAGTAGCATGTGTGTTTCATTTCTATGTTCTTTTTGCACTTCAGTTCTAAATAAGCTTAGAATTCAACATGAATTCTACTATAACTTAATTTTATTATTCTGGACAAATAAATGCATGAGTCATATCACCATTCATCAGTCAGTTAAATGGAAAAATAACTGCTAGCAGATCTCCTAACAAAAGTTCATTATGTGGTTACCCTCCTTCAGGTTTCCCCTTTATGTGACTGTTTCTTCTCCATCTTTCATTTGTATTTCCTTTTTAGGACAGAACTACTTTGGCAAAGAATTTTGTCTTTTAAGAAGTTGATGTATTTTTTTTTTATCTTTGCAAGTATTACTAATAAACTAACAATAATTTACCCAGGCATATTTTTAATGATACCTCCTTTGATTTGTTTTTGTTTTTTTTTTTTTTAATTACTACTTCACGGAAGTGTGTTTTATTATGATGTAGTAGCTGAAACTTTGAAGTAAACCTTTAGTGGTAAGCCCATTACACTGTAATAAAATATCTGTCTTGGACTTAACAGGGGTCAGAGATTTCAGGTCAAGAAAAGGTGGTAAAAGACACCAGTTTATTTTAACAACACAGGAATCCAGATCACTTATTGATCCTGAGAAGCACAAACCACTGAGGCAAGTGGTAGCTCTTATACTTGTTAGGCATTATCAGTGAAAAGGTATAAATTCCCAGTTCTTCAAAATTCTTTTTGTATGTAAGCATCAACGCTGACTGGTTTCACTCTGTTGCAAGGCTGATGTGGTCAGACATTGAAAATAAAACCATTCAGAATCTAACTATGAGTAAAGTAATCTGGTTTTTCAGACATCCCATTTGGACACTCCTAAAACAGTTCGCACTACACTATCGTTAATGTTGTGGTAGCACTCGCTGTTGTCTCTTGTCAAGGAACCATTAGCACCTTTCAACCCAGTAAAACTTATTACTTAATCTTTAAATGGATACATTGACTCATTTGAATATTTTTATGCCAGAAGAGGCTTGGATTTTTTAGTGTTTACAAAATGATAGGAATGTGATTTAGACAGTAAATGGGGATTTCCAATATTTTGTCATGTGGCCAAACTGGAATGCATTTTCACATGAATGTTAAAGTCACTTCTCCAGCTTCTTTCAAAGTTCATGTACTTGCTGCATATCATGATCAAATAATAGGAGCTGAGGAAAAAAACCAAGTCTTCGTTCTTATAAATAAATATTGTTACTCTATTAGAAAAAAACATAGTTCATGTGCTTTGTAAGCCTGTCTCTAAGAATGGTCAGCCTTAAATGCTTCTTAGAGGTATGTAGACCAAAAGTATGACATTGAATGAATTTGGGAAATACTGATTCTTGGCTGCTGCTCATGAATAAGCTGCTGGCTTAAAGCAAATGAACTGAAAGCACTTACAGTTTTTATCTGGGTAAAATACCTGGAGATGTTAGGTTTCCTTACTAAAATATGTAATTATTTTAAACTTTAAGCTGTTTGCTTAATAATATTCTTGGGTTTTGACCTATTTTTATTGGCTTGCTGACTTGCTTTGCTCAACCATTCTTACTTGTTCCCAGGTGATAAGATTTATTATTAGAAATCTTAATTTTGTACTAGAGGAGTGATCTATGCATATTATAATGCAAATAATATTTTGCAGCCAAAGCTTTGCCTTTTTGGCTACCTTTCTGAGGGAAGAAAAAAGAAGTTGCTGCTAAGAATTTGAATAGAGTTATAGTGCTTGTATGAAAATGAAGAGTCTACTGTGCTTACATCTTCTCTGTCCTTCTTGGCTCCTTTCTACCGACTGTTTGTTTTGAAGGAGGGCTTACTTAATTGAAAACATTGTCTGAATTTATCTAAATAGGAATAGCAGCAATACTAATTTAATACAATTTTCTATTAGAGCATGAATGTCAAGCTGACTTGTTGCTTTGGTTTGTGCTTTTAGTAATGGCCCATTCATTTCTTGTAAATGAGGGCCTGTCAGCATTTCAATTTTAGGCCTTATTTTCAGAGGTTGTAACTTGGCAGTTCTACATTTCTTTGGGCACAATATTGGCTAACAGACTTGAATCCTCAATGCAAATTTTATTTTTGTAAAGCTTTTACTTTAGTCTCTTGTTCTTTCTCAATTTCTGGTACTATTTATGTAGCTCTAGAGCTGCTAAATCAGCTGAATTAAAACTTTTTACCATGCATTTGGCTCATAAAAATAGAATTTAACTTTTACCTTTGCAAAATAAAGAAGTGGAAGCAACCATATTTTAAACCATATAAAATGGTTGTGGTCTCTGCATAATTTCTATTTTTCTTTGCAAAATATCAGTATTCTGCCAAATTCCTCTTATTTTAATAAATGTTCTGTATAAACGTGCATAGTAGTTGCTTTTACATTCTTAGCATCTGGTAGTATTTTGCTTAGTAATTGTACTGTATATCACTCAGCAATTCTGTTTCACATCCCTTTTTTTTTTTTGCAAGCGCAGTGATTCATAACTGAAAAAGCTTTAACTGATAGCAGATAGAGCAACCTGTGTTCTTTACAGTAGCAGCTGCCATAAATGTGTTGTCCCAGTGTCTTAGATCTGCACTTACTTCACTAAATTAGGGTTAGTGATTTATTTCCTAGGAAGATATGGCCAACTATTCTGATACTCACAAAATATGAATATTGAACGGGAAGCACATATTCAGGATTAGGTATCTAAAAATGAAGAAGTGTTAGAAACCAATAGTAGAAACTGATAACCCCAGGTAGTGAGGGCTCACAATAATGGGGGGGGAGGGGGGTGCAGCAGGAAGAGTTATATGGGTTTCTTCAAATACACCAGTGAATGTGAATAAAAGCACGCCAGTGAATTTTATCATGTGTACGTGGAATATTCATGTCATTAAAGAAATCTTGCTCTAATAATAGCACAGACGACTACTTCCCACAGCTCTTAAACATAAGCTTAATTTGGGAGCACTCTACTCAAATTTTGGGTCAAGATTTAGAGACAGTAATTCTCTAAGTAAAAGGGATTTTATTGTGACAAGTAATTTAATGCATTTTGAACTCAGTAGTTTTACCGATTTTCATCTCAGAACAAACACAGCTTTTAAAACTACTGATCTAAGGCGTCTCAAAATTTGTGGAGAAAATAACTATAAAATTACTTTCTGAAAAAAGTACTTTTATAAATTTATGAAATCAACTGTATTGTATTTAGGAGATATTGAATGCTTTTATGAGAATGTTAAGGGTTTTAATTTTTGTTAAAGAAAAAGCTTTTATTGAAGTAATGATTTTTAAGATTAGAGATTTGGAGCCCAAGCTTGTACAAAAAGTATCCCCATCATATTAAGATGTAAATCTGTGTCGTGGTTTAACCCCAGCCAGCAACTAAGCACCACGCAGCCGCTCGCTCACTCCCCACCAGTGGGATGGGGGAGAGAATCAGAAGGGTAAAAGGGAGGAAACTCGTGGGTTGAGTTAAGAACGGTTTAATAACTAAAGTAAAATAAAAATAGAACAGTAGTAATAATAATAATAACAATAATAATAATAACAAGTAATAATAGTACAATAGTAATACAAAGCAAGTGATACACTGTACAATTGCTCACCACCCCCCTACCAATGCCCAGCCCGTCCCCCAATCAGCGATCGTTACCCCTCCTCCGGCCAACTCGCTCCAGTTTATGTACTGAGCATGACGTCACATGGTATGGAACAGCCCCTTGGCCAGTCTGGGCCAGCTGTCCTGGCTGTGCCCCCTCCCAGCTTCTTGTGCACCGGGCAGAGCATGGGAAGCTGAAACCTTTACCACTGTGAGCGCCACTTAGCAACTACTTAGCAGGAACAAAACGTCAGTGTATCCTCGACATTGTTCTCATCCTAAACCCAAAACACAGCCCCATACCAGCTACCAAGAAGAAAATTAACTCTATCCCAGCTGAAACCAGGACAATCTGTTAAGAGTACCTTTCATTTCTGCTGTTAATAGATTCAAATGCTTCACTTTTTCAAAAGTCATATGTTTATGCAAGATGCTGCAAGTTGACATGGAACTGAGAATTGATTGGAGTCCGTTGAAGGCTATCAAATACAACAATTTACTTTTTATTCAGAAAAACAAGGAATCATGGAATGCTTTGGGATGGAAGGGACCTTTACAAGTCATCTAGTCCAGCCCCCCTGCAACTGGCAGGGACATCTACAACTAGATTGGGTTGCTCAGAGCCCCATCCAGCCTGGCCTTCAGTGTTTCCAAGGATGAGGCATCTGCCACCTCTCTGGGCAACCCGTTCCAGTGTTTCACCACCCTCATCGTAAAAAATGTCTTCCTTATATCTAGTCTGAATCTACCCTCTTCTAGTTTAAAACCCTTACCCCTTGTCCTGTCGCTACAGGCCATACTAAAAAGTCCCTCCCTGTCTTTCATATAAGCCCCCTTTAAGTACTAGAAGGTCACAATAAGGTCTTCCCACAGCCTTTTCTTCTCCAGGCAGAACAGCCCCAGCTCTCTCAGCCTTTCCTCAGAGCAGAGGTGCTCCAGCCCTCTGATCATTTTTGTGGCCCTCCTCTGGACCCGCTCCAATGGGTCCATGTCCTTCCTGTGCTGAGGACCCCAGAGCAGGACGCAGCACTCCAGGTGGGGCCTCACCAGAGCAGAGTGGAGGGGCAGAATCCCCTCCCTCGACCTGCTGGCCACGCTGCTTTTGATGCAGCCCAGGAGACGGTTGGCTTTCTGGGCTGCGAGAGCACATTGCCGGCTCATGTCCAGCTCTTCATCCACCAGTACCCCCAAGTCCTTTTCCTCAGGGCTGCTCTCAATCCCTTCATCCCCCAGCCTGTACTGATACCGGGGATTGCCCTGACCCAGGTGCAGGACCTTGCCCTTGTCCTTGTTGAACCTCCTGAGGTTCACACAGGCCCATTTCTCCAGCCTGTCCAGGTCCCTCTGGATGGCATCCCGTCCCTCAGGCGTTTCCACTGCACCACTCAGCTTGGTGTCATCTGCAAACGTGCTGAGGGTGCACTCAGTCCCGCTGTCTATGTCATTGATGAAGATATTCAACAGCACTGGCCCTAGTACAGACCCTTGAGGGACACCACTTGTCACTGATCTCCATCTGGACATCAGGCCATTGACCACTACCCTCTGGATGCGACCATCCAGCCAATTAGCTATCCACCGAACAGTCCGCTCATCAAATCCATATCCTTCCAATTTAGAGAGAAGGATGTTGTGGGGTCCATGTCAAAGCCCTTACAGAAGTCCATATAGATGACATCCGTAGCTCTTCCCTTGTCCACTGATGAAATTCATGAGCCATAAATCACCACAAGCATTCTGGGGAAACATTACCACATCCTCGAATAGTACCGTACTTTCCCTTAAGTACTGCTGCTGCTCAGGGTTGGAGTTAGGATATTGGTCTTACTGGGCCTTTCATCTCCCTACATGTAGCTGTTCTTGTCAACAGTAAGGATGGTGACATGCTTTTTAAGTTCTTTAAATCTGTTAGGTTTTACAGTCCTCATTGAGCATTTAGGAGGCTGTTTAACAAGGAACTGGAAGACTGGAAGAATTTGATTGCCCACACTGGTAATGTTGGTGCAATCCCTTCCAGTGAAAAAACCAGGCTTGCTTTTCTTGAAGTATGACTGTGCTTTCCATTTCAATTATACGTACCTGAGCTAGTTCATGTACAAAAAGTAACAGAGAAGCATTAACATCACACTTTTTTCGGTCTAATTTAACTTGCTGAAAAGTGACAGTAGTCTAGCCCAGCAGGATACCACAAAATGTGGTTATGCTGCTGCTGACAGCCAGGCTAGTATTTTAGAGGCTACGCAAGTTTCCCTCTACTCAGGCTGCTTTTCAGTATATACAAGTCTATATCATCCAATGCAAAAAAACCAATTCATTTTATTTTTCAGTAATTTCTACCAATCCAGATGTACTGTTAGCATTAGGAAAAGAAGAGGTAAGTCTTTTTGTTTGTTAAGAGATAATAAAATTTCATTGAAAAAATGAAAAAAGTATACACAATTGCTGCATTTTCCTGTGACTACTCCTGTGGTGGACTACTGCTAAGATACTGTGTATGTTTCTTCAGGCATTGTTGTTGTTCTAATATTTTTTCTTGCCCTGTATTATAATTACTAAAATTTTCTGGTTGTGATGAGTGATCTTTTAAACAAAAAGGTTTTATATATTGCATTTCATACCTGATACAAAATAATGTAACATTATGTGTTACACAGAAGAGTCAGTATTCTTAGATCTAGAGTTCTGTGGCAATAATTTGCAAATATTTTGTTGAGTTCTTCCAGCCTTGGAACAAAGAGCAAATCAAGAATGTCTTAGGGTCAGCATTACACTATACTGTTTGGTCATTGGTATGCAAAATGACCTGAGAATATTCCTGTGGCTGTGGCTTAAAAAAAAACCAAATTGCTTTTTGGTTTTCTTCTTCCTAGCAGCTTTCCTCCCTCTAGTACCACTTACAACAGGGAACCCAACTGCTGTTAAGAGTCACTATTAACAAGTTGTTTGGTTACACACTTTCATTTGACTGTATTACTATGGCATGTTTGATCTGATATCCCATTTTGTGGTCTATTTTGTTGAGGATTCCAGTGTTTTTTCAGATGTTGCATATATAGAGCATATTTGCTTCTGTAGAATATTTTCACATTTTTTATTTCTTTAAGCTAAATATAAAAGTTCTCATAGTTTGTACAGAAGGAGACAAAATACATCCAAATCATAGGTTTATATTAAAAAAAACATGAACTATTAGAAATACTACTTTGTAGAACATAATGCACTAATGAAAGACCCAGTCCACTGAGAGTCCACTGTTCCCTCTCTTCATCAGCGCATATAACTTCTGACTGCAGTAGTTTTATGTCTCCCTCTTTCCCCTCCCAAATATATCCATATCACTGAGGACCATTTAATGGATGGATGCAATTAGTCTTTCCAGCACCTTTGTTTTCTGAGTGCTGTACATTTTATGTTGCTGCAATTAGCAAGGCTTCATTCTTGCAAACAGCTGCAATGATTTAGACAATGCAGCTGTAGGTATTTTCTCCTCAGTCTTCCATCAGATGAGCTATTCATGTGTGTGCTTCATAATCTGCTTCAGGTAAAATCAACTATGTTGTTTTACAGAGCTTCAATAAGACACTAATGAGCAAGTGGTGACAGTAACATTTTAAATAGCTCCAACTGGATTTAAAAATAATGTGTCACTCTCTAGCCATATTTCCTAAGAAATTACAGATAATTTTTGGCCCTTTTTACCAGATTTACATATGTAATCTTACATAGAACAAATACTACAGACTGGACTATCTGCAAACTGTAGGTTTATTTTTACTTTTTTGTAGTTGCAGAAAGTAAAGAATGATCTTGAAATGGTGCTGTCAACAGTTCAGTCAAAGAATAAACAACTGGAAGAAGATCTGAAAAGGTAATACAATAATTTGGACTTATGAATGCTGTAAGCTTTTTTACCACGCCTTTTTTTTTTTTTTTTTTTTGACTGTCCAGGAAAACTACTTATCTGTTGTGCCATTTCCTACTTTTTATGTTTCAAAGAGAGCAGCAGTGGCTTGAGGAACAGGAACAGGTACTAGATGCTCTTAATGGAATTGAAGAAGAGACAAAAAAACAAGTTGAACAACTTTCTAAAGCAAGGTATTTCTACAGTGTTGAGTTTTTATATTGAAGAATTTAAATACCAACAAAAGCAAATGAGCAAATAAACTCTTAAAACATACTCCTTATTTCATTAAATAGATCAAATAATAACTCAGAAATCCATATTTGAAACATGGAAAATATTGCTACTATCTGCTTATATCCTGTGATTCAAGGTGTTGAACTTATAACAATAAAAAACAAGGGATTTTTTTACTTGAGAAGAACTATTTAATTATTTTATTGAATTTCATACTCTATTGCTATGTGTTTACTATTAGACAGAAAATTAGAGCATTTCATGAACTGCAAAATAAAATGTTGAAACTAAAGGTATACAAGGAAGAACTCTTGAATGCTCTGGGTGAATTCCTAGAAGAACATTTTCCCCTTCCAGAGAAAGGTGGGAGTGCTAAAAAGAAGGTAAGATTTTCTTAATTATTAGATTTGGAATGTTCAATTTCTATTTAATTGGATGCAATATCTTTTTAAAGACACTAGGATAGAAGTTGCCGTTATATTTTGAAATAAGTATAGTTCTTACAGCTGACTCTTTAGGTTTAATTGATATTTTTCAGGTTAGTTTATATTAAGGCTGTTCCCAGCTGGATATTTTCTTTTTTAATGCATATATCCTTACCCAATGAGATGCATAGCAATGTATTGTATTTCTTACTGAACTGCAACCTGTGCCAAATTTGGAAATGGTGAGTGGTTCACTCCAAATTGTTCCATTTTCTTTTTTACTGGACTAGGCAAGTGGATTCATATTTTCCTTGGCAAAGCAAATTTTAATTGTCTAACAATGTTTTTGGAACAGTAATAAGGACAAGTGTTTATAATTACAGTGTAGTTTGGAATGTTAACCATCAGTTTCTGTTCAGGCAAACTGGGCCAAAAATTATCTTAAAACTTTAGGGAAAATAGGCAGTCAGGGAGTATTTTGCATAATAAATTCAAAGTCTGCAGTAAAAATAAACCTTTTACCATTACTATTTGAAAGAATAGTTACAAAAGAGCTACAAAAAAGCAAGGGTTGATTTTGATTTCAGACACACTTAAGAACACAGAAATAGAAAGGATTTCTTTAATCCAGTTCCCTGTTATTTCAGACAACGACATAATATAATTTCTTTAATATTATCACTGAACTCCATTTTAAAACTAATTATTTTTGTTACTATTTTTTCTATTGGAGTTTGTTCTAGTACCTCAGTACTCTGGTTAGAAACTGTCTGGTAGCTTTCAGTCTAAATTTATTCATGTCTAACATAGATCCATGTATTCTTACACCAGTATTGTCCTTAGAATAGGTCTTTTTCTTTCTTGTGTTATTTCTCCTGATACAGTTATAGACAGCTCTCTTATACCTCTCTTTCTTTGTTTTGCTAATTGAACTAGCAAACTTTCTTGTTCTTCTCCTGTAATAGAATTTTTTCCAATTCCCTGGATTATCCTAATAGTACCCATTTTCTATATTTGCTTCCGCTTGGATTCATCTTTTTTGGAAGCTGGTAAAAACCAATATTACAAACAAAACTACTAGCTCACCATCATTACAAAAGCAACTGATTGCACCCTTGTCTTTTTCTTCCTGTTATTTCCAGCTGATGAACCCTGAATTTTCAATTAAAAAAAACCAAACAAACCTCTTCTTTTTGCTCAGAATTACGTATTTTGCACATAAAAATACCAAATGGGGCCTTCAAGGCATGGTGTCCATTTTCAAAATCTTATTCAACCATCTTCAAACATCTTATTCTATTATATCTTAGTTCTTCTACATATCAATGCCTTCCAGTTTCCTGCTATTACTAAATAGGATACATTTTGTTCCGACATTAAGAAATTAAAGCTTCAGGGATTTAATTAACAGTTGTCTTTCCAGCATATATTTCCTGATTTCAGCCTGATATGTCATCTCCCTATTTGCTGGTTCTTACTTATCTTACAGTTGTTCTAGCACATACTTCTTCAAATACTAATGACTTTCCCAGATGCATTTTAAGTGATTGTCCATTTTTCCCATATATATAATTATTTCCTTAAAAATATATTTCCTATAATGAGATACACCAATTTATTTGCTCCTATTTATGTGATGTCATAGAAAAATATAGGCTGGAAGTGACCTCTGGAGATCTTCCATTCCAACACCATAATCAAGGTAGTGCCAACATCAAAGTTGGATCGAGTTGCTCATGGTCATATCCAGCTGTGTTTTAAATATAAGATACAGTGAATTCATGTGTGTGTTTCAGAATTCTGAGGAAGATTTTACATAAAATCTCCTGCCTCAGAGCAAAATCAACTGCTTGAATTTTCTCAGCCTCTGTTATACTGACCATCAGAAAATCTTATTAGCTACCCTGCTCACCTTCAACCTTTTTTTTACTTAAATGTAAAATTTATTTTTATAAACTTCCAAGCAAGTTCTTATCTTGTCTTAGTTTTAATTTTATTTATGCATTTCCTGAATTCGTAAACACAGTTTGTTTTCTGACAAGTCTTTTTCTTTCTTTTCACTCCTTGTGAATTCATAGCTGCTTCTGTATCTTTTCACTCAGTTGGATCTCAATGGCTCAACTGCAGGTCCCCCGTAATCAGGATCTAAGCCATTAACTGTGAAGGCAGGAGAGACAGCCATTTTCACCTATATCATTTTCTTTATTGTGAAATACAAATTGACGGCATTAGCCATGAAATTTGCTGCTACATTGATTCAGGGGAACACGTTATTCACATCTACTGTCAGCTTTCTTCAACACTCTGGAAGCACCGAACTCTTAACTCGGTACATCAGTAATTTTGCTTCACTTTGTGGAAGCTTCTTGTGTTCTCAGTAGTTCTGAGTGAGGGCAAATGTGCAGGGCTGACATCTGTAGGGCATGGCTCCAGAGCAGAGTGAACTGCTCCAAGCCTGGCTGTTCTGGTTCCCCTCTCCTTTCACCAGGCACCTGCATCTGGGGTTGGGGGTGTGAGGAAAGACTGAATTACGGTAGCGCAGGTTAGCTTCTGTTGCTATAGTATAGGTAGTGATTGAGGTAAGAATTATCTTGCATTTTAAATCTCAGATTAAAAAAAAAGCCACATTTTTTTCCAGATAATAAATATGAAAAGTCATATGTTGAAGAATATTCTTTATGCCAGTCTATCTCATGAAAGGGAGAAGAAGGTGCCTTTCAGGTTAAATAAATAAATGCTAAGCATCCTGCTTAGAAGTGACTTTATAAGCATTATTTAATTAGAGGTACTTATATCGGTGACACTTAAAATATGTAAGTAATATAATTTTACAAAACAAAATACACAATGTGTATTATAAACCTAGCAAAATAAGTTTGCTAGTTCAGTCAGAGTACACTAATATCTTTACACTAATATCTTTTACACTAATATCCTTAGGATTTTACTCTTTGTATATTTGTTTTAGTAATTACTGAAGTCATAACCTAATTTCAACTGTGAAACACGAATATTGAACCTACTACCTAAGATACAAAGTAATATTTTTTGGCCAGGCAAATACAACAGCCGAGGCTATGAAGTATCTTCGTGATTGCTCAAAGGAAGCTTTGCAGCTTTTAGTGTAGATTCTATTTCCTCAGGGTAGTACCAAGATAAAGGCACAAAGATAGGCATTATTGAGCCCCAGCTCCATGGTTTGCAAGATTTCCATGGAGCAGGTAGTATGTTCCCCTTGTGGCTTTCTGAAGGTGAGAATATTAAGAACTGTGGCTGGAAAAAAGGAGCCAGAACTTGCCTTTCACAAATGCTTCTTTATTGCTTCTATTCTTCTGTTCCAGAAGTGGAGTTTGTATAAGGTGCTGTACATCTGTTAATATCTTAGGACTTAAGTTGACATATTCAACAGCAGTGCTGAGTAAGCAGCCACCAGTGCTGCATTATCTCCTTTATTTTGTTGAATGTTAAGTGGAAGGGGAAAAAAGATAAAATTGAAAAATAAAAGAATCAGGTTCACTGTGCAACAGCACAAGCAGTTTTGTTGGCGTTGCTGTCTAAGGAATCCATAACAGTTTACAGGCAAATGCCTTGATTTGCTTGCTACAAATGAAAACAACTAATTTTCTAATGGATTGCTGTACAAATGATATTTTATCAAGGACTTTTTTTCAAATTTTTAATGATTCTATTTCTTAAGCTTGGCCAATTTTAAAATTGAAGTCAGAGTAAAAACAAACAAATATTCATTGACAAATTATGAAAAAAATATTAAGGTACTGTGAACTCAAGTCCTGAGCTGTGTCAGATTTGCATTGTAAACATTTTTCTAAAGTTCAACAGATTATATTCGTAGAAAGTTTTGCACTGTGCTACATTTATAATTATGATGCACTTGGTTTTATTTAAATGTAAACCCAGGTAGATATACTATGATCACTTAAGGTTAAACTTTTTAAATAATTAATTAAAAAATTACACTTAAAATGTCTAATATCGAACGGGTAGACAAATTATTTAAATATGACCTTGTATTTTTGTCATGACTAAATCTAAGTAAGTCTTCACCTGTTGTGTACTATGCAATCAAATAACTGTGTGATTATTTTTCTTTGTCAATTAACGTTTTTCCTGACTATTTAGTTTTGGTTTCTGTTAATTTGACTGTGGGGGTGGTTATCTTTGCAGAATTCTTCTGAAGACCCAACTGTAGAACTGATAACGCTACATGAAGTTTTAGAGGTAAGATGGTTTTATTATATAGAGATTTAGGGGATTTTCCAATACTCACATCTGATCATAACATATTGATAAGATAAATAACAGTGTATGACATACAGTTAAGATCATTAATTGAAAAGTAGAATGTGTAAGAATGTTATGTCAGATTTCTATTTTAATTCCTATCAAATTAAAACCCAAATTTTTTACAAGAGATGTGGCAATAATTTAGATAACTAAATCTTCAGTTTAAGCTGAAAAATGATTATCCCTTATTTCTTAATTTTATAATGATTATTTTAAAGAAGTTTTATGAGCCTTAGTGCCTCATATTAAGGGAGACAAATGCTATGCTTAACAAAAAATTTTTGTTCCATTTCCTGCTGTTTTGTACTGTTTCAATAAAAATATTTCTGTAGTATAATACAATAACCGCTATAGAAGGACCAATTAATGCGTAGTCTTGTATATTAACTGGATTATCTTCTCATATGAGGAAATCAATGAATCTGATTCATGCATTTCTAATCAATTTTATAAGTATGCCAGCATTGCCTAGTGTGTATTTTTAATCACAGTGCAATTTATGAATTTGAATTGCAAAGCATAATTTTGAAGGAGCATTAAAAATCTTTTCACTAGCATTGTTCCTTCTTGTCTTACATGTAGCATTTGAAGTGAAATTTCCCATTCCTCCTCCATCCTCACTGTTCAGGCAGTTGTAAGCATCTGTGCGTAAGACCTCCCCGGAGGGGGAAGTTTTTTTTCCTGAGAGAAAACTTGATGAAAAACAACTTTCTGGTATTAAGATGCTATGATCTGGTCACTATGACATTGTTGTACTTTAGTTTAAAGCCCAGACTTCGGCCTTACATCATCAAAATCATTTTACATGCTTCAAGTATCTCGGCATGCCTATTAGTGCCAAATTAGGCAGACCTTGAAAACAGCTCAGAATTTAAAATAGCCACATTCCCTATGGAATTAAAATTGTAAAGCTCTTCTAATGCTTTAAAATTGCCCTTCATATTTTTCTGACATTGTTAATCTCCTCAAAATGTGTACATATCCAGGTAATGTCTGATTTCCATTTGGAAGAACATACTACTTCCAAAAATTCAGACTGTTTTTTTTTATTTAAACTATCTTGGCGTAAACTGTAGATGTCCCTTATCTTTGTTTTATGGGGGTGTTTTTTGTTGAGCAACTTGGTTCTAGCTTCAAGTGCCTGTTAAATTTCAAAAGTGTTTTCGTAGATACAGATAATAGTTTCTTAAAGAGACAAATGCAAAGTTATCTTTGTATTATAATTACACATTTAAGACTTGCTGTTGTAAAAATGTAATTCATTCACAGAATTACGATCAGCGCATGTGTTCCTAACCATGTCTCCTCAGTCTCCTTGTGTTTTGTTAAATAGTGAAAGTGTACATTTTTAATAAATCCACTTTGACAAGCTAGGTGTATACATTCATGTTATTTAGGTATATCAGTACCTACTTCATTAAATGAGCATAAGCAGTAAGCAAGCAGTAAACTCTTTTCTCCTGCAAACCTCAGAATTTTTATTATACTACTTTTTATTCCAGTAATGAGCTGTAATTTTTTACAAATGTAATATTTCTTTCCCTTTTAAACAGTTTGAGGATTATTCCTTTCTGATTGAGAATTTAGTGAACTTGTTTAAGATTTGAAAGACTTTTACAACACAAATGTATGTAAAGTTAGAGCCATAAAGGCTCTTTTGGAATATCAGCTGTCAGAAAAGACTAAGTAGCAATTCATCTAAAATAATGCATTTGGAGTAAATATTCAGAATTGGGGCAGATAAGTACAAAAGACATAAACTGGAATAATTCTTCGGAATGTTCTGAAAAAGAGCAGCAGTATTTTTTTTTTTTTTTTCTAAATAGCAATGGGTGAAAAAAGAGTAAAGTCTGGTAGTGAGGATTTTGAGTTCTTCTTTAGCAGTAAAGATGCAGACAGAATATTTTGTACCTACTGAAATTAGGAAACCTATAACATATAGAAGCTCTGAGTAGGAAGATGAAATACCTAGGATAAATAGAAGAGAGCACCATGGTATGGGTGAGATTATTTAATCTGTAATGTCTGCAATATTCCCCATGAGCAATATTGTGAAGATATAAACGTGCTCTCCAAGAACAGAAAAAGAACGTCAAAACTCATCTTTGTTTTTAACTCCGTTAACTAATTGTTTATTTTGATAAGGAACAAAGGAGAAGTAAGGAAGTATCAAGAGGAGGTGAATTGTTGTAAGGTGCTTGTCACGCCCATACAAGAAGTGATATTAAGAATTTGGATAATCCATTTATGAGATGAGCAAAAAGATTTGATGTACAAACATAATGAAGCTAAACTAGGACTATGATGTTTAATTTGTCATAGGTGCAAACTTATTTGTTTCTAACACTACCTACAGAAGGACACAGAATAGAGGAAAAAGAATTCTTCCCAATCTAAGAAGACAGATTTTTTTTTTTTTTTAGCTTAATAGTGAGATTAAATTTAGAAAAATTGTAAGATGGACATTCTTCTCTGCTAAAATCTGAGAGTGCGGGACAGTGATTTGCTGATAGTAAGTCATTATGGTTTTGAGGCAAGTGATTCCCAAAAATCTAGCTTTCCCTCTTATTTAATGCTTTTAATCTTAAATTAACAGATACTGATTTAAAAATTAACTATATAAGGATTTACCACCTTCACGTTCAGATTTTTTAGGCATTTACAGTTACACTATGTTAAATCTTCTAAGAATTTTTGACAGATGTTGAAAAACTTAGAATCATAATTCTCCTTTTATCCAGACTAGTTTTTACATCAAAAAAGATGTAATGAAGTTAATTGGAAGTTCTTTATTTTACTTCTACCTTGAACAGGTCTTGTATTTCTTATATTGCCTACATAAGTGTCCCACTACAATCACTTGTATAAATTTGGTTAAAGGAGATAAAAATCTAGCTGTTTTGTTCATTTCCTAAATCTTATCCTTTTGGTCTTCCAGATTCTTATAAACAAATTAATGAACACACCACATGAACCCTATGTAACAATCAATGACTCATTTTGGCCACCTTATATTGAACTGCTGCTGCGATATGGAATTGCCTTGAGACATCCAGAAGATCCAAACAGAATACGCCTAGAAGCCTTTCACATGTAGTGTGACCTACATGTTTACTTTAAAACAAAACAAAGCACCAGTACTCTTACTTGCAGGCTAAGACATATTTAGATTTTATGATAAGCTTTTTACCTATCAGCAACCTCTTCTTCTTGGATGATTTGATTATTCTTTTTTCATATTTAATAAAGTGTATATTTGGTCAGAGTGTCAAGTATGAAAAAAGACAAAAAAATTCTACTTTAACTGCTCACAGTTACAGTTGGCTTTCAGTTTTATGGCAAGTGATGCCAAGATTTGCATCGTGGAGGGTTTTTTCAGCTGCTTTAATAAGATGCAAATTCAGGTAATAGACAAAGTGAAGATGTTTAACAGTCCATTCATTCTACTTTAAAAATCAAACTTTATACATGACTTTTTTATGTTTATTTCTTAGATTGTTTTAAGTCTTCTCAATTTCCTTTAGTATTTTGTTGTACACTGTAGAGGCAAAATTTGAAATAACTCAGCTCCTCCTGTACGTGGCCTTGCAGACATTTGGAAATAACAGTGAAGTATCATCTCAAGAATGTGTTTGGGTTTTTTTCCAGAGCCGTTGCAAACAACTTTATTGGCTTTAAGATAAACACGTAGGAAAGCTGACACATCTTTCTGTGCAAAGGGCTGCAGATGTTGAGTGTGCAACTCATGTTGTGTTATGCTATATTGCATGACAGTATCTTTCTTCACTTTTTCAGATTAGTTTGTAAGGCTTATAACAGATCTCTGTTCTGTTGATTTATATAGTTTCTAAGTTATGTCAATTGAGAGTTACCTTCTGAATAAATGCTGCCATTCTGTGCCATCCTAATCTGCTTTTCTGTAGCCCTCATTATTGTTGTCCATGGGTGCTCAAATGATAATTTGCCCAATTTTACACAAATAGTCTGAAATTAACTCCAGAACCGAAGCTGGAAATTCTGCTCTTGCATATCTATAGTGACTATAACCTTGGGAAATAAAATATGCCTTTTACTAACCAGATTTCAGTTTATTGATGTAGTAACTTTAAAGATTTTTCAGTTCACAGAAAAATAAAGAATTGTATAGAATCATAGAATGATTTGTGTTGGAAGGTATCTTAAAGATCATCTAGCTCCAACTTCCCTGCCATGGGCAGGGACATCTTCCACTAGATCAGGTAGGTCAGAGCCCCATCCAACCTGACCTTGAACATTTCCAGGGATGGGGCATCCACAACTTCTCTGGGCAACCTGTTCCAGTGTCTCAGCACCCTCACAGTAAAAAAATTTCTTTCTAATATCTAATCTAAATCTACCCTCCTTCAGTTTAAAACCATTACCTCTCATCCTATCACCACACTCCCTGATAAAGAGTCCCTCCCCATCTTTCCTGTAGGCCCCCTTGAAGTACTAGAAGGCCACAATAAGGTCTCCCCGCAGCCTTCTCTTCTCCAGGCAGAACAATCCCAGCTCTTTCAGCCTTATATTACTTATAATATGACACCTATATGTGATTTACAGTGTACTTGAAGAAAAGTTATAGGTGTAGTCCTCAGTTTCAGGAAGTGGAATAGTAATAATGAATATATTCTTTTTCCAGAACATAGTAAGATATTAAAATAAGTACATTTTAAAAAATCTATGGTTGTTCTGTTTGGGGTTTTTTAGTAAACTTTTCTGAACTGGTATTTTTCTTATTGTTCCTATATTTTCAGTGATTACAGTGAGCCACAGCACTAGTTCTAAAGCATTTTTTTGTTGAGTCCACAGATGTGGTTTTGATAGAAGAGTTATTTGACTACTGGTTTTTTTTTTTTGGAAGCCAATCTTTTTTTTTTTTCAGTCATCACACATATCAAGCACAGTCCATTTCGCCTCAAATGTGTATCAACCATGCATCTAAAGAAGGCGTGGGGATATGAAGTATTGGCATTGCTTCTAGTGGCTCATCTTCAGTTGTGGTCATTGTCTGATATTGCAGGCCATTAGGGGAAAAATTCCAACTCTATGTACTTCTGATTTCCCCCTTTTGAAAAAAGAATAAAAATGTTTCTTGATCCCTGCAAGTGGCTTTTTAAATCTTTTGAAGGAATAAGTGGTCTATTGTAATAGATCAAGGAATCATGGAATGCTTTGGGATGGAAGGGACCTTTACAAGTCATCTAGTCCAGCCCCCCTGCAACTGGCAGGGACATCTACAACTAGATTGGGTTGCTCAGAGCCCCATCCAGCCTGGCCTTCAGTGTTTCCAAGGATGAGGCATCTGCCACCTCTCTGGGCAACCCGTTCCAGTGTTTCACCACCCTCATCGTAAAAAATGTCTTCCTTATATCTAGTCTGAATCTACCCTCTTCTAGTTTAAAACCCTTACCCCTTGTCCTGTCGCTACAGGCCATACTAAAAAGTCCCTCCCTGTCTTTCATATAAGCCCCCTTTAAGTACTAGAAGGTCACAATAAGGTCTTCCCACAGCCTTTTCTTCTCCAGGCAGAACAGCCCCAGCTCTCTCAGCCTTTCCTCAGAGCAGAGGTGCTCCAGCCCTCTGATCATTTTTGTGGCCCTCCTCTGGACCCGCTCCAATGGGTCCATGTCCTTCCTGTGCTGAGGACCCCAGAGCAGGACGCAGCACTCCAGGTGGGGCCTCACCAGAGCAGAGTGGAGGGGCAGAATCCCCTCCCTCGACCTGCTGGCCACGCTGCTTTTGATGCAGCCCAGGAGACGGTTGGCTTTCTGGGCTGCGAGAGCACATTGCCGGCTCATGTCCAGCTCTTCATCCACCAGTACCCCCAAGTCCTTTTCCTCAGGGCTGCTCTCAATCCCTTCATCCCCCAGCCTGTACTGATACCGGGGATTGCCCTGACCCAGGTGCAGGACCTTGCCCTTGTCCTTGTTGAACCTCCTGAGGTTCACACAGGCCCATTTCTCCAGCCTGTCCAGGTCCCTCTGGATGGCATCCCGTCCCTCAGGCGTTTCCACTGCACCACTCAGCTTGGTGTCATCTGCAAACGTGCTGAGGGTGCACTCAGTCCCGCTGTCTATGTCACTGATGAAGATATTCAACAGCACTGGCCCTAGTACAGACCCTTGAGGGACACCACTTGTCACCAATCTCCATCTGGACATTGAGCTGTTGACCACAACTCTTTGAGTGCGACCATCCAACCAATTCCTTATCCACTGAATGGTCAATCTGTCAAATCCGTGTCTCGCCAATTTAGGGACAAGGATGTTGTGTGGGACAGTATCAAATGTTTTGCAGAAGTCCATATAGATGACATCCGTAGCTCTTCCCTTATCCACCAACGCTGTAACCCCATCATAGAAGGCCACCAAGTTTGCCAGGCATGATTTGCCCTTAGTGAAGCCATACATGGCTGTCACCAGTCACCTCTCTGTTCTCCATGTGCCTTAGCATAGTTTCCAGAAGGATCTGCTCCATGATCTTGCTGGCACAGAGGTGAGAATGACCAGCCTGTAGTTCCCTAGGTCTTCCTTTTTTCCCTTTTAAAAATGGGGGTTATATTTCCCCTGTTCCGGTCAGTGGGAACTTCACCAGTCTGCCACGACTTTTCAAATATGATGGAGAGTGGCTTAGCAACTTCATCTGCCATTTCCCTCAGGACCCTCAGATGCATCTCCTCAGGTCCCATGGACTTGTGCACCTTCAGGTTCCTTAGATGGTCTTGAACCTGATCTTCTCCTAGGGTGGGCAGTACTTCATTCTCCCAGTCCCTGCCTTTGTATTCTGTGAATTGGGCAGTGTGGCTAGAGCGCTTGCCAGTGAAGACTGAGGCAAAAAAGTTGTTGAGCACCTCAGCCTTCTCCATGTCAGTTGTAGCCAGGTCTCCCATTTCGCTTGTCACAGGGGGTACATTTTCTGTTATCTACCTTTGTTGTCCTACGTACTCGAAGAAACGCGTGTTATTTTTCACATCCCTGGCCAATTTCAGCTCCAGCTATGCCTTGGCTTTCCTGATCCCCTCCCTTCATGTCCCTATAATCTCCCCAGGATGTGTATCCCTACGTCCACCACCTGTGCGTTTTGGTTTTGTGTTTTAGTTTGGCTAAAAAGTCTTGACTTAGCCAAGCTGGCCTCCTGCCTCCCCTGCTTGACTTCTTGCACATTAGGACTGAGAGCTCTTGCACCCTAAGAAAAAACGTCTTTAAATATCTCCCAGCTCTCATTTGCTCCTTTGCCTCTGAGGGCAGTTTCTCAAGGGATCCCATGCACTAGTGCCCTAAACAGCCAAAAGTTTGCCTTTCTGAGGTTTAGGGTCCTGACTCTACTTTTTACCCATCCTGTACTCCTCAATATTGAGAATTCCACCAGGGCATGATCACTGCAGACCAGGCTACCTCCAATATTGACCTCTCCAATAAGTTCTTCCACGTTAGTGAGCAACAGGTCCAGCAATGCCTCTCCGGTCGGGCTCTCCATCATCTTTACTAGGAAGTTGTCCTCAACTTCCTAGATAGAGAAACTAAATGCAATGACTGAAATAAGCCTGTTTTTGCAGTTAGGTCTTGCAGCTACTAAAAATTACTATGAACTGGACTCAACAGAGTATTTCACGTGACGACTTTACAAGGTGACATAAGGATGCATGGGGGAGGGAGGGGGGACCAATCCAATATAAGTTCTAGTATAATTGCCTTTTTTAGCCCTGCTAAATGTTAAGCAAAAAAATCATTATGTCTTGTGTGGTTTTGAGTGAACACTGTTCATTTTACCCACACAATTGGTGACTAGGCATGAGTATAGATCCCAGTGTGTGCTGTTGTACATAAACATTGACTTTTTTTTGTTTGATACTGCTTGCTCAACTGCCCTCCATTATTCAAAGTCTAGCTCTAATGTCTGAATAACCTATACACATTTACCTTACATTATTTTTAATTAATTAGTCAAATAGCTAAGTTTCTTGGCTTTGCTTTCTAGCATTGTCTTGTTAGATTTTTTTTCTTCATTTGTTTTTAAATGCTTTGTATTCTGCTATCCTTTCACCTTATTCCTAATATTACAAAGCTCAAATACTTCATTGACCCTGGATGCCTGCTTCTGTGGTGACATTGGTAAGTTCAAGAAAAAAATGTTAAACACTAAATAGCTTCTCTAGTTTTAAAAAGAAAAAAAACCCACCCCACCCACCCCCCCCCCAAAAAAACAAAACAAAACAAAACACTGAGAAGGAGATAGCATAGTCTATAAATGAGTGCTCTAGAGAAGATACAATATTCATTATTTTTCATAACACAAAATCAAATCTCATCCAAGTAAATTACCAGAATAGATTTAAAAGAAAGCACTTCCTATAAAGCTTTATATTAAATTATGGAACTCACTGCCATAAAATGTGTTCTAGAGGTTAAGTACAAATTTTCAAAAAATGCAAGCTTATAGAACTTAGATTCATGAGTGGTTATTAAAGAAAATTGACAGTCAGCTCTTTTAGAAATCCCTGTCCTGCTAATGGTTGGACCCTGAGAAGATATATATATATAGATATTCCTCGAGACCCTTCTGCAGCTCCATAGTATCTTATTCCATTCCAGAAAGCCTTTCTGCTTAGGCCTGGGACATGCGCAGAACCCGAAACTTGAATGTAGAGCTTTTTCCTTAGGTTTGATTAAAAGTTACTTACTACAGCAAAAGAAAAGCTGTAGAAAAAGGTAATCCATTTTCTCTCGTGGCCTAAAATGCATTATCAGTTATTAAGGGAAACTGGTTCAGACTGAAACAGAGCTAGCTGGAAGCTGTAGCGCCTAGAAAAATCCTGGCAAGTAAATGGAAGAAGTTCAAGGCAGTAATGAAGAACAGATCTTCCTTATGACAAAAGCCTGGAATAGGATGTTCCATCCGTAGTATCAACAATCAGGAAGGTTGGGGAGTACATCTAAAGATGGAGCAGGGTAACTTCTCCATTTTTTTCTCCATGAATGTCTAAGTGACAGTTGTTTAACTGGAATTAACACTTCCATAAATGCTAATATTGGGACTCTACCTATGTGCATTCTATGAAATAAGGATTTGTTTAGCTTAATGTCAATTTTTAACTCTGCAAATCTAGCATTAAAAAAGCTAGGAAGTTCAATGAACATTCAGAGCTACTAGCCTGAGTAAGATGAAAATTTGATTTAACTGAGTCATCCATTCTTTGATTGTGACCTTTCAGTGGACAGTGTAAGCATAGACAGTTATGAATTTTCTTAGAGGAGAGATACTGACAGGTTCAATTAGCTGGTCCCCTCTGTCACTTCACAATAATAATTTTCTGCCTGGTCCCAGTCAAAGTCCAACAATGAGCAACCTGCATTTACTTTCTTTAGATAAGTATATCAATCAAGTACATTTGCTAGTGTATAAATTAATATACAGTTATAAAACACTTCATCGTGAAAAAGTCACAAAAGATCAGACAAGAGAGGTGAGCTTCCTACTCATGGTAAAGCTATGACACTAGAACAGCTTAACAGGTGCTTAGCATCTAGAGCGTTGTTGCGTATTCAAAATGAGCCTATGTGTACCATTTCAGCTGCATGGGCCAGGAAGAAAGCCAAGTCTTTTCATAATCACCAATGTGAAGTCCTTAACTGAGATTCCTATACATTTGTGTAATCACTTTTTGAATCCATGTACTTTTTTTAATATCCAGGATGTACTGTGACAAATAGCTTCACAGTCCAACTACCTGTGATGTGAAGTAGAATATCCAGTTGTTTACCAGACATGATACTGACCTGTCCTGGATATTATCAATAGACATTTTCTGTCAGGACACATTTTCACAGAGATGAATTACACTGAGCAACTCACACTATAGAGGTCTACGCAGTAGATCTGCTTTAGGATGCATTTTGATACTCCTTTGTTCCTGCCTTATACCACTGGTAACGAAGGCCATGTACCCTGTTCCTCCCTACTCAGTGTTCCCCAGGCTTTCTTTCTCATTTCCTGCTATTAGGATAAATTTTCTTGGTGATGAGAAACCTCAGTAGAAAGGAGCAGACCTGTACAGTGGGTTTAAATCTAACACTGAGTATTAAATCTGTCACTTGAGTGTGCTGTCCTGCTTCATGGAAAAAATTTCTATTTTGCATGTGGTTTGGTGTAGATTCCATTGTACATACCTTTGTACCTTAAGTATGCAAGTTCATAAACGCTTGAATAGCTTTTTCTTAGAGCTATACATACACACCTCGTACGTTAGTGCAAGCAAAAGGTCAGGATGGCATTGAAACTTTCCCTCTTATTGCTCATACCAAGAAGACTCACTCTGGATCAGTATAAGTTCAAATCCTATCTTTGAAGAAAAAAGTACTGTTTCTTTCATAAACATTTTTTTGGGGGTGTGTTAGAATCTTGCTCCCCCAAACAAGTTAGAGACTGTTCAGGCATAGACATGGGTATTTTCTCCACCACAACCTTCGGCTATTGATAATGACTGAAATTAGTCTGTCATAATTGTTTCACATCATTAATCAACAAATCTAGCAGGTAAATCTTCTGCCCAAAGAGAGTACACATCCCTGACAAATGCTACAGCTATCGCTCTTGCTCTCTTTCATCCTGCACCTGAATACTCAGATACAGCACTTGAGCTATTCTTACCTTCAGCCAAAATTTAAGAAGCTTTAACAGCTACCCTTACTTCAGAATAAGGCATCTGTAATTCCAAGGGAAGAAATATAAGAAGCATTGTGACCATTGATATCAACATGTTTAAAATTAGCTGCACTTTGGAGTCTGGGACTTTGACATTAATTTCATCAGCATCAGCTCTGTGACCAAGACATCACATTTTCAGTTTCACACGCTTAGTGCTATATTTCTACATTAGTACAAAGGCATCCAACTTATAATGAAAAGTCAAGCAAAGCCAATTCATTAAAACATTATGGAACTATAACAAAAGGCAAGGATAATACCAAAAAAGGGTTCACTGCTGAAACCAAATATACCAGCCCAGACAAGCAAGTTCTTCCTGGTAAGAAAATATACCTTTGAAAACACTGTCCTTCTTGACATACCAGATACGGCAGTAGTAATCACAAAACTAAAATCCAGAAAGCATCCTATAGTGAGGTCCGACACGAGCAATGGCAAACAGACCACACGTGGATTGCTGTAACTGTTGTCATCCTTGAGACTTTGCTTTTTTGAAGTCCTGAACTGAAGTTCTGACACACATCTTGGAAAAAATCAATGCATTTCCCACCACCTACAGGTGATGTTTATTCAGATAGTTTTTATTGTATTTAGAGGAATCTCTTGCACACTCTAGAAAAGTGTGGCTGAGGAAAAAAATCATTCCTTCCCATTTTTTTAGGAAATTTAGTCTGTCAGGCTGCTGATAACCTACAGATCTTCTAAAAGCAGCTCTTGAAAATAATTTAGAGCTTAAAATTAAGGCAACAGTGATCCAAGAGAATGTACCCAGGTTATTCATATCTTTATCGTCAGCTCTTTAGTGTTCATATGGATCGTCTATGTAATGAAAGAGTTTTTAGCATGCTTGATCCATAGCCGCGGGAGTCACAATTCAGACACCTATTTAAAGGTGTCTGGGATTCCAGCTGAGGACAGTATCTTACCTGTCTGTTCTTAGAAGAATTGGTTGCTTAGTCTGCAGTTTCATGACATCAGCATGAATCACATTAAAACCATCCTGGAGCTGACTTCTGGAAACCTGGGTTCCACTGGACATGGTCAGAGACTACAGTTGGTACTGTAAGTCAATTGTACTTGGCTGGGTTTATTTGATTAGGCCTGTATCTCTGGAGTATTGACACTGCTTAAAACCCCTCACAGCTCTAACTCTGCTAAGCATCAGATAAGCAGGAGGCTTCTCCATCTAACCCATATCATATTACCCCAGTATTGAGCTGGGAGGCTTTAATATGGTCAAGAAAAAGATGTCAGTCACAACCCTGTCACCATCCAGGGCATAATTCATGGATTAACAATCACCTGCTGAATCAGAGGCCAAATCTGGGAGAATGATGCTTTCAGTTGTGACTGATTCAGTAGAAAATCTCAACCTGAGGGAGCGCTAGTTGCTATTCAGATTTGATGGGATCCCAACTGGCACATAGGTGAAGAGGAAAACATGAATCATTCTACAGTAATGATTCTTCTGGACTGCGTGTACAGTGTAGAGCCCCTGACTCCTCTCACTTTTCAGAGTATGTAGGTACAGCAAACTTCATATTGTGAGGAAATTGACCTAGCAACATGAACATCTTCTAGCAGGTAGTATTACAAGGTTACAAGGAAGTGCAGACCACATCTGCCCTCACAAACTCAAATCTGCAAAAGATTGTGATTGGTACAAACTTACTAATGGCATTTCCTAGAGAATGAACTAAATTGTTCTGCAGATAGTTTTTCAACTTTTGATGGTGGCATTAAAATTAACTGTTGTATTTGTCTGGATTTTGCTGCAGATAAAAGAATTGTGATTTTGAAAGACTGGCATAAAAGTTTCTGGATATAATCTTTTGTCAGAAATACACATGAGCTTTTTGTGGTTTTGAGAGAGAACAAGTGATGCTAATGAAGATTGCTATGGCTAGTTACAAGCATATAACCTTGGAAAAATAAGTCTATCTTGAAACCTTGAATATTCTTTAGTATTTTGGTACATCAGCACTACATTTTCTGTATCTTATATTGTATTTTAAGCTTTTTTTGGGAAAAAAAGGAAAAGTCCAATAAACAGCATACAAAACAATCTGGGAAGGTATTGCCACCCTGCACCTGTTTAGTTTAAGTCTGCAATTCATCCTTCATGGGTTATTTATTCACAAAGGATAGCTAATCCTTTCTAAGAGAAAATTAATTATTTTCAGTGTTTTGGTTTGCTTCACAGGATTTGATCGACTTTTTTTTCTTGTTGGATTTTTATTTTATTTGCTTATTTATTTATTTTGCTTCGAACTGTTTTAGCATAACAACTTTTTGATCACAATACTTTTATTTATTCCCAAAGGTCAAATTCTAGTGATTAAGCCAGTGAGACTCTTTTTTTTGTGCATATTCTCAGGCAATACTAACACTAGGTTTTAGTTCAGATTGTTTCCAGGTTAAACAATGAGCATTCCAACGTACCTCAGCAGTGCCGAACTACTCGTAATTATAATCAGCCATGGTTACAAGAAGTTCTTTGTTCTGCAAACATTTTAAATTCTGTACTTTAGAAAATTTATTGTGTCAAATGAAACATAATCTTGCCTTCTCTATTTGGCAACAAATGCTGCTTGCAGGTGCTTCCAAATGAGCTTTTGGATTATAGTTAGCCAAGACAAATGTAATTTTGGTGGTATTCCTATTCTAATTGTAATTTAGGTTGCATTTAAATGAGTTGCTGGAGACTGTTTCAGGCAGAAAGATTTAAAATACAAATTAAACTAGATTAATGTTGCAGTTTACTTGATAAATAACCAGTCGTTTACTATATATAATAAATCATTTCCCCAACAATCAGTTGCTCAAGTTTCCTTAAGATTATAAAGTGGTTTTATTTTGTTTAATAGAACACTGTGGAATTTTGACTGGTGACGAGGCAAGCCATTATTTTTGGTGTCATGATCAAGAGGCGCCTTTGCCAGAACACTAGATTAGCCACAGAAACAAATTACAGTGCTTAAAATTGATATCTCTTATAATAGTTCATGTTTGGTACTTCTTTTGCTTTTATTTAACAGAACTGTTCAATTTTATGTGTATTTGCACTGACTGTAAAGTTCTTATGGTTAAATTATTAATTTATGTTAATAAATGTTTCCAAAGAGGAAGTGCTAGCTTACAACGCTACTGTGTATGCATAACCTCATGCAGTTGCATCTAGGTTTTTATTTGAATGTGCAGCATGCTTTTACTTCAGTATCATTCCTTTTTGGACTTGTGTCTATTTCACTATTAGAGGGTTTTCTTTTGTGAAAGTCATTGCACTGAAAGTTGTATTTTGATTAGATCCAGGAAGGTGTTGGTTATAGTCCTGCAACACTGAACTGCAATACTGGAAAACTAGGTAATTAATTTGTTGTATTTAAGAGAAGAATCCAAAGGCTGAGGTCAATGTGAATCAAGTTGCTTAATAGAAAGGGAGCAGATCTGTGTTTCATCATGGAAAGGTGAAACTGTTCAACTGAGCTGAATTTAAAGTTAGTAAGTCTGTTCAGAATAGTCCTCCTACCTGTTTTGCAAATTAAAAATACAACTAAACTTTGTCACGTAGGTGCCAGATGGCTCTAACTTTGCAGGGCAACCCCTGACTGCAAACAGGAGCTTAGTTTTGATGCTCTTTGCATATGAAGGCTAAGGCTGTACAGTCAATACATTCTTTGACTGACTGTGCGGAAGCTTGACAAAAATAGTGTAACCTGATCAAAGTCCCTTGTATATGACAGGATTCTGGCAACATTGCACATATAGTCTGTTATTTGGCAAGATGAAATATTGAAGAACTGGCAAAGGTATAAAAATAATACCATAACTGCATATGTGAGGGTCTCAGCAGAATTCTGCTAAGAACAACACACAAATTCAAATGTAACTTTCCTCCTACAGCTAGGACTGACGTGGGCAGTAACAACAAAGCTGAATTTAAAAAACATTTGCAAGTCTCTGGACTGCTAACTTTGAGATGATTAACTCAGAAAGCTCTCACATATGGGTTACAGTTCAGAAACACTGAAGCTGAGAATAACAACTGTGTCTTGACTGAGTTAGTCAAACAGTGACTGTTCTACGTCAAGAAAAGTGTAGCTGCAGCAGCGTTCAAATTTTATAATGTAACACAGACACTAATTTTATGAAATATTACATCTCTACATCAACTGTGAATTACTGCAAGAGAAGCAGCACTTTTTAGAGAGCCAAGAGTCATATAAACCAAATGAAATTGGGAGAGGACAGATGGAGCCCCAGTAGGATGTATGATAGGAATAGTACTTACAATGAGAAGTCTCCTGTACCATGCCAGAAACATCCTAAAACAAATCAGCTAACTCTATATAGAACTATCAGGAGTTAGATGTAAACCTTCACCTTAAATCAAGAGAGAGTTATTTTACTCAGCCAAATTAATTCCTGCTGCAGTTCTTTTCCACTAGAGATAGGACTGTCCATGGGGATACACCAAGGATGAAACTGTCCCACCGGATTACTGCAGCATCAATGTTTACAAAGAAGCATTGTCATGATTGTTGAACAAAGTTATCTTTCTTTGCAACATTTCATCAAGGTTGTTTTCAAGCTGCTATTATTCAAAAATGCAATCATCTGGAACGTAGTCAACTTGCACGTAATTTTGCAAGGGGACAGAAACCCAGTGCCAATTTTACAAAGCAGGAGTACCTAGAAAAAATTAGAGACTGAAATAATCAAACAGAAGTTGATGTGTTTCACTTTCAAACATCTAATTTATGGTAGCAGTTCAGAACTCAATTTAAGAAGTAAATAATATTGAAAGAATATTAGTATGCGATTTTCCAATAAACATGCATATGTATGGCAGGGATCAGGCTTATGTGAAAAAACATTATCATATATGGGTGTTTAGCAAATTATTAGCAAACTACACAATTGTCTGTAAGCAACAAATCAGTCTGAATCAGACCAAATGGAATATTTTTAGTATATTAATTAGTGTTATATTTTCCCATGAAAATATTTTATTTCAAAGATTTATGTCTGCTTTTTGCATGGTTAAGGAAATCCTTTGCATAAATTTACTGACAATAGTGTTCAAAATTTCATTGTTCATTAACAGTATGTTTCCACTAAACTTAAGCAGTAAATAATCACCTCAATGGTGTATTAATACTCTATATGGCAGCTAGATAGTAAAATAGAAAATTTTTTGTTTATAATCACTATTCATTTCAAAGCAATTGATAAGTAAAGGATAAGACAAGATGTGATCAGTTTTAGAAAGTTGTTTTCCCATTTTGGCATAGTGATACAAAATGAAGTACAAATAGCATGCTACTCTTTTTATATACTACTCAATATATGAAGCACTTATGTAGCCTTTAGTAGACTAAAAAAAAAAGTTGCTACATAATATGCTATGATGTTAAACTCTCAGTCCATGTATTGCACATAGAGTAATTCTAGAGCAAGAATTACCATTTTATTTTGGAAAAAAGTGACATTTCTTTTTTTGCTTCTATCACGTTCACAAGATTAGTTCATACCGTTAAAAAAGATCCTATGATAGATTTTCCTGAGATATTTTGTGTCTATTTCTTTTTCCACCTTCCTCCATACACATTTTAAATTTTCTTTCTTTATATTTTGTTCTTGAATGTCTCTTTTATGTTTTCTATTTCCTTTCTTCTCCCATTTCTCCTTCCAAAATCAGTACCTTCTAGGTCAAGCAGTATTCACAACGGGGTGTTCACTAACCCTACTGTAACTCAAAACAGACCTATCTTTGGCTCTGAGCCTCCATCCAGTCGCCTTCTTTGTGGCACAGCTTTCTCGGAAGCTTTTCCCTTCAAAGCTAATACATGCAAAAAATATTTTCATTTGGTTTCTGAGGCAATTCTGAGGGATGCATCTCTTTTTTCTTACAGAAGTGTCCAGAGGAAGCTAAGGGACAAAAAAGGGTCCCTTTCCCACCAAGACAGTTACCAGATGCAGAGTTTTAGCTGCTTTGTGAGCAGAGCACTGCCTGCAGTTGTTCTTCATTCAAATTAATGAAAAATTCTCAGTTCAGGGCACGTTTTTCATTTTTAGACTTTTCCAAAAACTTCCCTATAAACATGGGATTATTAGTACATATATTATTTCTCAGTAATAAAAGTGTGAGTAACCCATTATGTTGTAAAACTGTGAAAGAAAATTTGCAGAATCACACTGAATCACGCTAGAAGGAAAAGCCTTGGTAAGAAAAATAAAAACAAAAAAGTCTAGATCCTTCCCAACACATTAGAAAGTATACGGGAAGAGCATCCTCCTCCAGCAGCTCATTATGTCCTGTCTTAACCAGTGGAAAAAGTGTCAGCCTTGTAACAGATGATCACCTACTGGGAATCATCTTGGGTCTTCAGGTGCCTTCTCATCCCGGGCAGCCAGCCTTCATCTGGTCAGGATGCTGCTGCAAAAAACAAGGAGATAAATACTTTCAGAGAAGGGTAAATGCACCCCCCCGCCCTTCCATGTCTAGCTTCCAGGAAATGCAGAGGACCTGGCAAGACTCCTCATGGAGGAAAAAACAGTGGCATTCCATGCAACTACACAGTCTGTAAAATTTTTGATCCAGACAATACCAATATGTCCTGGGGAGGTAATTCTTATGGCTATTCATCTATCACTTGATGTTGACTCCAGAGAGGCAAGTCATCAGCACAAATATCAAACTCTCTGTGAGGGGTGAACACCTGAGCTGCTAAAGTGACAAAGAGGAATTGTGGATGGAGATGAGATCCATATACTTTGGTTAGCTCTGTGAATCGTTCAGCTGTCCTGCTCCCATCTTCAGTGGAACACTTGTCAGAAGATTAGCTTATGAAACTGATAGACCAGAAGATATTTAATATTACACAGAAAATCTGCCTTGGGATGGAACATGGAAAAAAGATGAGGGACAACTGACCCTGGTAATCACACATCTGCACAGTGACAGGCATCTGGACCCTGTGGGGGAAGTCTGAAAGTGTCGTGAGTGAACCTGCATGCCAGGTCCAGCTGGAAAATGCTAAAATACTACAAAAATTATTTCCACAGAAGAAAGCTGTGGACCTCTCTTCTAGGTAGCCTCAGACTCTGTTATGCTTTCCTTCCTACTAGCCTACTGCTTGATGCCAAGCCACTGATATTGAAAGTATTTTAAAAGAAAGATTGTGCAACCAGGCTATAGGGATCCAGGTCACAGCTTTTATTGGGCCTTCCAGTCCTTGGTTCCCAGAACATAAAAATTTATTTCCATCAGAAAAGGACATAATTTTCTCAACAACAGATTTTGGGATCAGGCAAACTCTGCCACACACAAAACTGGGAAGGTGGAAAAAGGAATTGCAATTGCAAAACCAAATAACATTTTGTTGGAAGAGGTTAACAGACAGCATTTATAAATTGGTGCTGTGCACTTAGATCTGTATTCAGTCTCTTGCCTAAGTGACCAGATTTTTAAGCACGTTGAATGTCTAGAGCTTCCATTACACTTTGCATACCAAGAAAACTTTGGACCAAAGATCAAGCATATGCTAGGTACTACATTTCTATTTCCTGTTTGTTTATTTATTACTGTTATCTATCCTTACTTATTTTAAAAAAACTGTTACCAGTTAAGAGCTTGAAAGGGAGCACCTTTTCTTCACAAAGGTTTAGTACTTTGCTTGCTGATTGCTGACATTGTTCAGTCCTGGCAGATCAATTTATAGGAGAATAGTCCAAATTGTACTCCCTCTTGTAAGCTTTATGAAAAGTCAGAAAATTGTGGAAAAGAGCAACTTTTCAAAAAGTAGAATTTAGAACAAGTTTCTGTAAATGTAGTGATGGAATAGTTGGAAATCTTTCAGCGTAAGGTGTGCCATTTCATCGACTTTTTTTCTCTACTTCTAACAGTTATACTCCGTTGTAGGTGGAACCAGTAAGGACCTTTTTTGTTTTTTCAGTTTTATGGAAGTTAAAAGCCAGGCCACAGACTGTAGCTTGTTGTGTTCTGTTTATGGAAAGGTTTGTCAGCTCTACAAAGGCCAAAAAAAAAAAAAAAAAAAAAGAATCACCCCCCCAATCTATTAATAAGGACTCCTAGACAGCATGGGAAAACCTTAGGGTAAAGCAAAGGTAAGAAAGAACCTTGATTTGTGTTATTGAATGCCAAGACAACAAACCAATTTACCAGTCAAGCATAGATCTCTTCCCAGTTTTATGTTAAATCAATTCCAGTTACTCTAAATAATATTGACTTATTTGAAGAAGGGTCATGAAACTGGGTCTCTCACATGTCAGCTAAGTACTCTGGATGTACACTTTAACAGAAGATTGTATTTTGTCTCGTTGTTAAATGGGAAGATGCATGATTTTTTTAATCAGATAAACCACTTCCTTCTCAACTTCACCGTCACTATTCCTAAACTCTTAAACCCAAAGAAAGGAGATGAAACTGTGACCATTGTAAGACACTAATCACAGGTGGATATAAATCCACAAATTTGATCACAGGGTGAATAAGCCCAAATTTGAGAAGTCTTTATGGCACCAAAAACAAATGGTGTATTGGAGGGGAATGAAACAGCAGTGGAGGCAGTGCAACCTGAAAAGCATTTGGCTTGGATAAAGACTCTTTTCTGCTAAACCATTATTTTATTCAAGAAAAATTGTGAGTAATATTGACTGTGACTTAATATGGGGTAGACATTAGAATATGACTGTCATACAGAAAAAAATCCCAAAGTTCTTGGTCTAAAAACAAAAAGGAAAAATCTCTCCTTATTTTCTATTTAATTGCAGGGATATGCATAAGGATTCTGAACATCTGACAATAATTTTCTTTTTCTGTCAAGTTAGTATACATTCATCTCAATGTTAGTATACATACTAAGGGCGTCTATAAGATGTTTTAATGGGTCGTTCCATCTTGCCTCCACATAAAAGGGGTTTGTAGGAATAATGGAAACTGGAGACAGTTACAGAGCCCTATGTGTCAGAATTAGTAAAACTAAAGAAGCCAATCCTACTGTCTCTGAAACCAAAAAAATTACCTTGAGTTCATTGTTTACAAAATCAGAGAATCATGCTTCTGCTTCTATAATAGTTGCATTTTAGTATTGATCTCTTAAGCCAACGTCGTTGATATTTATTTGTCTCCTATCCAGTATCCATCAGACTTACAACACACATGGATAGTTTATAACAATCTAATTTGAGATAAAGATACGAATTCTGCAATTAAGTTTTCTCTAGAATAAATGGACATCAGAAAACTCATAAACATGTGGGTTAAATAAATGTCTGCTGAGTCACACAGACAATGTTTTTTCAGTTTAGTGGCACTTATTTTAAACAATCACAAGAGAGGGATATAATGATTCTTCCATATGATGTTGGATGAATCTTATGTACTCCCAGGAACAGTTGAGAACCCTAACTAAAAGTTGTTTTCATTAACGAAAAGTGACTGTTCAGACCATTTTCCTCTTCCATTCCTTTCTAGAAAATCTGCATCAGTTCAGATTTGCTGGTTAAACATGCACATTGCTACAGACGACAGTAATTCATGACAGAAATGAAGCAGTGCAATCGGATGTGGACTGGCGCAGGTAATAGAGCCAAAATGATTGTTGACGGCATGTCAGGTTGGCTGTATCTGCCATTTTTTCCATCTCACTAGAACTTCCTTTTAGTACTGTGAAGGAAAGGAAAGCAAAGCAAAGCATCATTTTCAGTAAATTTATTGATGGCTAAGATCCCTTTCTGAATCCAAGCTGGCCAAATCATAGGAGTTCAGTGTTGAACCAGATAGAAAGCTTAGTATATAGGGGCGTGAGGAATTTAAATTTAGTAGCTGCTGTGTGCCAAGTATGTAGTCATTTTTCTTCAGGGAATTGGTTGAGTCTAGCACATTGGCAATGGGTAAGGGGAAACCTATTTTGCTTCCAGCTGGCCAGTCTACAACTCTATAGCTCAAGAGTTTAAAGTATTATGCTGCCTGATGTGGGACGATTGCCTGATGACCAAGTGTGAAGTCGGGAAATACAAATTACCTACTCTGACAGAGCCGTAATATTTGCAGAGAGATTCTGATCTTGTTACTAGTATTATGAAAAAACAATGAAGTATGTTTAGTTTAGTAAAATAACATGAAGAAAGATGGATAAGAAGTACATCCAAAATAAACTGTATTTTAAAAAGGGAATTCCTTTTAATTACTCCTATTTTTTTCCCAAAGGGTAAAAAGCGGTGTTTGTTAATCATGCCAATTACCTTCTAATTTTACAGTTAATTAGTCCAAGTTAAATTTGATTGTGTTTTAAAAAAATCATTTGGGTAATCTAGACTACTTTTATTCAGCCTCAAAAGCGGAACTACTTGCTGCAAGGGCTGGTACACCTGTCTGAAAAGCTGAATCTAAACCAGATAATCAGCAACAGGAGAGCCCTTTCCCCATGTTCAGCTGTAAGAACTTCTTAATTGTAAATCTATGGTGCTTATAAGTTCACTACTATCAACCCATCTGAATGTTTCAGAAAATGCTTATTCAAAAACAAAGATGAGAAAAGCTAGGAATCTGAGTTTAAACACAGTACTCTAACCATAAGACAAGATCAATTTGGGTTTTTAAATAGCAAAGCATTATTTTATGGAAATTGTAAAGAACTAATTTAAATAGTAGCCCTGCTCACTCTCCCAATACCAGCATATGCACATTTTACATTTATACGTACGTATTGTTTCACAAAACAAATCTATGTTTAAATCTATTTAAATAGACCTGAATAAAATAGTTTAAATTTTTTAATATGCACTGAAGTCACTAAGCCCGTGTGACCTTGCTGACTAATACACAGTAAACTGTTTCTCATTTGTGAAAAGTCGTTTAATAACCTAAGAGGTAATGACCACTGGATTGCACACATGTACCATTAATATTGCACATACTTAAAATTAGTATTCCTAATGCACCTCAGATGTCGGGGGGAGAATTCACTTTCTTCCTGAACAGGATCAGAGAGGGAGACAGAATTAGGATAGCCCTGATACATCGTTGATCCCACTGCTGATGTGTCATTTGTTGTCGATGGACAGAGCAGAGCATGCATTATTGTTGATCACGGTGCCGCTGTCTCACCTGAAAACACTGTAAGATTCAGTAAATGTCTATTAAATACTTAAGTAAGTGCTTCATAACCAAGAAACACAAAAAGTAGTGATGGTCATCTTTTTCGACAGCTTTTTCACTTCGAGTCATACAAGATTCATTCCAGTGTTCTGTATAAAATATGTACATGAAACAACCAGGAGAACCTCTGAGGTGCTTAAAGGCCAAAATGTTAGCAAGCGGCAGGAGACACTTTGGTAGCAATGCGTCCACCCAGGCACATTTACTAGGACATATGTCATGTTTAGTAGCACAAGCATAATGAGGGGTTTTTTTTTTGACAAAAACAGTTGTAATATCTAATCATACTTTATAGAGAGTGTGGGCATTTTGTTAGCCACAGTTCTGTTCTCAAGATGAAAAAATACTTTTCTGCACATCATATTTCTTTAAGTTTCCCAAATTATTGAACTAAAAATATAAAAAGCACCTAGTCTCTGTCCTTCTTCGTTAGAGAGCAACGATTAAACACACAAGCACAAAACTTTTTATCTTAAAAACTACCATTGGACTTCAGCAGATTATAGCAATGATGTATTTTACATTCCATGTGTGGTAGGAAACCATGTAACTGGTAAGAGATTTGTGTGTAGTTTTACTGTAGAGCAGTGTGCGAGCAATGCTGGACTGCCCTGCCTCTTCTGTGAGTTTTGCATCAGGCATTTCAAGCTTCTGAATTTCTTTTTTCCATGGAGTCTCAGAAAAAAACTTTGCAGAGATAGTGCACAAAGTGAATTCCCTGGTATTCTTTTGCAGTTAATTTGTTTCATCCCCCAAAAGAAAGACCCCAATAGAAGTGTATCCATTCATGTGCAAAGCCGAGAATCTGGGGCAGAACAAGAGCAAAGGTTACCCCTGCACCCTCCCCCAAGCCTATTCAGAGAGAATCCCAATTCTGTTTCTCACCTCTGAAAGTCAGACATTGTATCTGGGGACAGAGAATGAGAGTGGCTCAGGGACAGCTATTCGAAAATGAGAAATAAAAATGTTACGCATCTAGCTTTAAATAGAAATGACAGGCTATACCCACAGGTGATGCATAAAATAAACAATACTTCAGAAGAGGTATGAGCCTAGGCTAGGGGAGTAAGCAGTCTTGCAGTGGTGGAAGTAGCCGTAAAATATGTTGCTTTTAGAATTACTAAAATGTACTTTGGCCTGATTTAAAATTTGTACCAGCTGAACTGCAGGTGTGATGTTGCACAAATTTAACCTATTTGAGTTATGCAGATCCTTGAATTATGAAGTAATTAATGCTTAATTACACCTAGGTCCCTTGTAGTCCCATTCGATCTCTTAGCAAATACCAAACATACCTGGTAAAATGCAAAACTAAACTTCTGTGCTACTGAGGATGAGCATTAACTGGCTTAGGAAACAGGCAAACCTTTAAGTCCTTCTTTTAAAGACAGCAGAAAACTTTCACTGTAGACACACACTTGCAGGTGGGATATCACCATTGGTGTTTGTACTCCTTATGTGTACCTGATTGCCCTTGTAAATACACTGTTAAATTAAGATGGCTGCAGGTACTTACTGTTAGCCAAACTTTATACAGACTGGCAGTACTGGAAGAGTTGTGTTATGTTTATAATTAAATCTATGCAGAAAACTGTTCATGCAATAATTTATATAGGAGCTTACTCTATTTATTGCCAGATAACCTAATCTGTGGGTGAAATTGTGTAGATTTATAGATGCCTGCAATTGTGGATGCAATGAGCTAAAAATAGATGTCCAGCATTTTCTGCAAGCCTGTAGATTTCTTTAGCTGTTACTCCATTTGCTTTGAGTGCTTTTATTTTGGCTGACAAATCTCTTGATAGACTATTAATTACAAAGTTTACAAAAATAATATACAGAAGTTATTACCACTAATTGAGTTTCAGGCATGAAACTAATTGAGTTTCAGGCATTTAAAAAAAAAAAAAACAAAAGAAAACCTGAAGTTAGGAGTTGTTAGTGTTTCAGGAGCTCAGAAGGTTGCTACTAGAATCAGCCTGAATCTGTATCAGAGTTTCCAGTGATGACCACATGGAGGATGAGGCCTCTTTTGATCTTGGCTCATCACTTAAGTACAAACACAGGAACAAGTTGCTTTTCCCTCCTCCTTTGCCCTCAAACATCTGTGAATGGCCACATAGCATCATCTTCATATCCCTCGATGGTTTTACGGTTATTCCATGTTAGCATGCAAAACTGATAGCATATACTGTACAAGTCTGTTGAACCATAATGTTAAGCATCCTGAAAGATTTTTGAGAAAAATTGAATCTTATCCTTTTTTCAGTATAACTTGCCTACTGATGCAAATAATCACTTAATGGCTATAGCAGGAACACAAGTATGCTAAACCCAGTTCATATTTCAGTTCACAGATTGTGCCCAGAATATAGGCCTGTTAACTAAGAAACGTAATCTTTTGACTCCTTAGAAACAAAATGTTGTTTGTGACTTTAATTCATAGCTGAGTTTTCAGCAAAATGTGAAAAAGACATTTTTGATGCTGCAAAACTAACGTTGTGACCTTTGATCTTTTATGGAAAGTCCTTTATTTTAGTTTTATCTTTAGACTATAACAGTACCCTTTTAACAAATAATAAACAAAAGTATATGCAAGACCGAATATATCTCAATAATATTTAGTGGAATAACAGAAGAGTCATAGGATTAAGTCCTATGAAAGTGTTATATAAATTTCAGCCATCATGGTATTTGCTCTTGCTCCAAGGCTTTGTATAAGTGGCAGAGGGCTTTGAGACGTTCATTTGACAAATAGCCGTGGTCATGACTAGGGGAACAGTAACTTGTTTTTTTGGGACTTCTTTTTATTACTGTTCATTCACAGGAGATCTCATAGTAGAGCAACTAAATGCAATATATGGGTGCTCCTGAGCTGCCTCAGTGTGAACTCCCAACAGCGTAGTGGAGTCTCATGGATGCCTGTGAATGCCCGTGAATTACAGTGGAAATTAGTGGGAAGTGGGAAGTGCTTTTAAGCTAAGCCACTTATTACAATTTGTATTGAAGCAGCTGAAGACTGCCCTTAACATAGAAACAGCTGCTAGGTCATACCAAAAGATTCATCTGGCCCTGGATTTTGTCTCCAACAGTAGCCACTCTTGGCTATCCACAAAGGGATAACTAGGGTCAACTGGGCAAAAAACAGGGCAAGCATATATGGCAGTTCCCCTTTCTACTCTTCAGTCTCCAGTGTCTAACCAGTTCCAGGTTAGGGACATATATGAGCGTCAGAGCCCTTACTGCTGCACAAACCAGCTTCATGCAAAACCAGCCAACCCTAAGTAAGTTGGAAAAGGGAAATGCTGGACTTTTTAAAGGGGCCTTAATAAACCCCTTCAAAGCAGAACACTGTCTTCCCTAAACAAGGAGCTGTTAGTGCTGTGATAATCCTGTAAGAAAAATAACAATGAAGTTACTTGTGAGATAAGAGGAAAGAAATGTATTTGCTAACCACATTCACATACCACCTTACTGCATTCACAATAAGTCTTTGCATTTTGGAGGGATACCCAAAAGTTACAAGAGGAGAGGTGAGCATTGTATTTTTTTTTTTTCAATTCTTCTTCAAATCATTGGCTTAACAGCTTTTATTAAAGATAGTTCCATTTATAAAATGTTGCAAGACACTACACTAGAAAGAATGCCATAAAACCATCTAAATTAGACAAAGTTGTAATCTGTGTCCAAAGCAGTATGCACCGTATGCTCTAGAGTCTTTAATAAATCTTTTCCAGCTATACAGTCCAGGAATATGGAAAGGAAAGTCCAATTCTTTCCATTCAAAATAAATCTGTGCTCATTTCATGATCCAATTTTACAATCTCTAACATTAGTGTATGTGTTCATGCTTTTATATAAAGCTTACCAAGAAAAGGGGAATCACCACATAGTTCAGCAGATGCTAAATGAGCAGTCTGTAATGCTCATCAGTATGACTACCGTAATTCTCCTTCAATTCCAGAAACTAAACCAGTCACTCGGGCACCTGAGACCGAGGTGCCTAATTCCGCACTGGGAGTGTCATTCCTAGAGCTGAGTGCCAGACTGCAAAATGCTGCAGTGCTCTGCATGGTAATAGCCAAGTCTTTTTGTCAGTTAATTCCAGATTTTTCATTCTAAAATCAAAATAACTGAATTCTTATGTATTTGCTAAGATTCTCTGCATAGCTTTTATATGTTTCTGTGTACACTAATCTTTGAGGAATACCATTTGCCAAATTTTTCCATAGAGATTTTCCATACACATTTTCCATATATTGTACAATTTGTCTCAGCTTTGTTCTCCATAAGCCTTACAGATTGTTCAGATCTTAGGAACAACTTTCTCTGGAAACAGGAAAATAACAAAACAAGAATACACAGAAAAACTATAGAACACATAGCTGGAAAATGCTCCCTTTAAACAAACTGTTATGCCTACTAACCTAATCTTCTTTCTGGTCTCTCTCTTGACTTGGAAAGCTGGAAATAGACAAAGCGGGAAAAAAATATGCTGTCTTTGAAATAAAACAGCTCCCTCATCTGAGTTACCTCTTCTCTTCTGCTTACTACTATTCCTGTTCTTGTGTGGAACTGTATTGTTTTTTCTATACTTTCTACTTTAACGTTAATGAGGATAGGATCGGTTCCATCTTATTTGCCTGCAAAATTTGAGGCCACCATCCATTCTACTATAGGGGCTCCTTAATCAGCTTGAGTACTCTAAGATTCCTCATCTCAGGTTTACGAGAGAGATATTTAATCTTACCCCTCGCACTGTCCACCCCTCCCACGTTTTGAGCAAGCTCTGAGCATTACTCTCACCACATTCATAATCTTCTCTGATTTCTCTCTGCCCTGCCTCATCTGTGTTCCACCAGGGAGGAAACTGGCCAGGACATGCTGGAGGATGCCAAGCTTACATGAAGTTTTCCAGTTTTATTTCCAAATCTTATAGTAAAATGATTGGGTTGGCCAGGTTCACAGGGTCTTGCAGTAACAAGGAGGCTGGGGTGATGGTAAGCGCCGCATCAGCACAACACACACAGCTGTTTGCAGGGAGCATCCTAGAAAAGGATGGTCTACCATCCTGCCTTTGGTAAGGCTCTTCATATTTAAATTAAGACATTCTTGCCAATACAGGCATTGCCGGGCAGAAGTAGCCTCAAAGCCATACTTGAAGCCAAATGCATCACTGTGAATTTTGTTTTAGAGGGCCATCAAGGACAGCTCAACTCAAAAGGGGTGCATTTTCCAATTGCAAGTACACTTTGATATGCATTCTCTCTCTGGAACACAATGTGCCGGGCACAATAGCTTGTACTTCTGATGGCAGGTGGCTGGTCTTAGGCTGAACACATGGCCCAGGGGCATTTCTAGAGATGTTTTTAGATCTCTTCCTGCAAGGGGAGATGAGATTTGTAAGCAATCTGAATTCAGGCTATTTACAAGGAAACATCAGTGAAAGATACTGGATCTCAACGGCACCATTACCTTCAAGCACCCCTGGGATCTGTTAGTTCAGGGGACTAAAAATGAAGCCCTTATGCACATCAAGAGCTTTTCTCCCTATAAGCACAGATAAAGCACAGAACCTATAGCACATATAAATGCAAGGTTATAATGTATTATTTTTTCAATTATATGATCAACCAAAGTATTTTAGCAAGTGTATTTATGTAATTTATAACATCATTTTATATTTAATTTTAAAAATTATTATTATCTCCCCAAACACAACTGGGATATTTCTAAATATGATTGGTTATTATCCTCAAGTCTTCACTGACCAGGTAAAAATATATCCTGGAAAAACCCCATACTTTCATGCATGTCCATCCAAAGGTACAGGGAACAAGAATCTCATCTTAGAGAAACGCACTGCTTACCAAAGATCTGTAGCTTTCTCTCCATTATTTATTTCAGTTAAAAGCAAGGTTCCTGGAATCAACCCCACATACCTCCAAATGTATCTAGCAATGTTAAACTGAAGTTTAAGACAAATATTTATTTAAACAAAAAAGTGTGCTTGCCAATCTTAGGATTCAAAGGCCTAAAGTAAACTCAAGAGTGCTTTAGCTAACTACTCCCATGGTCAGCAAAGACTAACTGGTTAAGACATGGAGTAATATGCTCTGTGCTCAATAAATGTGTAGTCCTGTCCAGAGCCTCTGAGACACCGTTGTCCACATGGTTTATACGTATTATCAGAATTCACAGTAGAATTCCTATCACAGCTACAAAGATTTCTACTTGCAGCAAAGAAAAATTTATGCTAAGAATCTGCATGCTACTTTCCATGCAATTTTCTTTTCTAAAAAGTTGCTAATCATAAAAAATGTATATAGATATTATTTGGGCTGACGAAACAAAAATAAAACTCATCAGATAAGCTCACTATTTTTATCTGAATGAGGCTGCCTCTGAAAAATGGTTTTATGCAATAAAGCAAAACAGGTAAGTGAAACTGTATTGGGAATTCTGTCAGAAATTCTAATCACAGATGGTCAGGAATTTTTTAACTGGAGCCAAAGCTTTTCCTGGTAATATACCAGTTTTGACAAAATTGCTATTGGAAACATTTTCTCAGCTCCAGCAGCGGGTGTAGGCAAGAAAATGTAGTTGTCTGGGACAAGGAATAAATAACTTGAGAAAGTACTGAGAAACTGAGCAAGCAGCTGGGTTTTGCACGGCCCATATATCTTTGTTTTCCTTTGCTTGATTTAGAGCAGGGAGTTGAACCCATGTGAGGACCCTAACCAGACAGTGATAAGCTGTCTTTCTTTTTAGCTTGATGAGTATTTGATCAGTTATACACAGTGGACCAGCTCCAGCCACGGAGAGGCCCGTCTTCTACACCAGAATAGTCCCCAGCCTAGCCGTCAGACAGCAACGTGAGTGCTCTGGAGCCTGCTTCGGGCAGGGTCTGGTTTGAAGGCAGGTCTCCCAAGTCCCATGAGGATACCATAAGCATGAGGCAATTGGCTGTGATATCTGCCTCTCTGTTCAACAGGTTATTTTTGGTCCTGATGTAGAATGGGGAAAAAACCTCTCTCTTCACCATCTGTCCTTTCAAAAGGATGGACTCCCCCAGTTCTCCGTATACACCATGGAGTCTGCAGAAAAGGGTGAGCAGAACCTGTTGCAATGCCTGACCACGGAGACCGATGCCGCGGCTAAGGTACACCTGGCTGCATCTGCCGCAGAGCGCGCTCCGTGAGCGTGGTTTATCCGCGTGCTCATCTTATACATTAGCTTGCTGCAGAAGCAGGAACTCTGGCATATCAACAAAAAAATACTCATTAGAAATGCCTGTTTCAATTGAGCGGACACCGCCGGACCGAAGAGCAGCCGTCGCCCAGGCAGGGACGGGACGCGGCGGGGGGGAGGCGGCCCGCTGCCCGCTCCCTCCCCGCCGGCCGACGCGGGATGGCGCCCTCGGCCGAGCCACCGGCCCGGCGGCCGCGGACAGCCCCGCTGCAGCAGCGAGCCTTCCCGGCCGCCGCCGCCCGCCGCCCCGGGCAGCGCGGGATTCACAGCGCCGGCTCTCCCCGCGCCGCCGTAGCACGCGTTTGCCCAACGGCTGCAGAAGGATCTCACGGATAAGCGTTTATTGTATTTAGCGCGAAGTTTCAGTATGAACGATGACAAATCCGACGGCCTCTTTAGGGGGTTGTGCTGATTTTGCTAGAGCTACTGTTAAAAGAAATCCCACACACTTACATGCAGAATCTCATGCCACTGTAGCAGTGCTTCGTGCTCAAAGGTAAGCGTGCAGCGGCCAGCGCCGGCCCGGGGTCCGGCTCCTCCACCGCCGCGGGCAGGCAGCCGGCGCCGGGCGAGCCGCGGGGCTCCCGCGCGGGCCGCCGGCCCCGCAGGCTGACCGCGTCCCCCCGGCCCCGGGGAGCCCCGCGGCAGCTGCGCGCTGCGACCCTTCCCCGCGGATGGCTCCACCGGCCAGCCAGCCGCCGCCGACCCACCAGCGGACCGACACCCGCGGCCCCCGGCTCGGGAGGGGACGGCGAACAGGCACCGTGCGGGAAATACCGTTGGCAGAAGCTCGAAACCTTAGAACCCAGATTCAGGAAGGATTCCCCCCCCCCCCCCTTTTTTCGGCTATCGGACACTAACTCGGCGGCGAGGCGGGCAGGTCCAGATGCCGCCCCCCGCCACCGCCAGCTTCACGGTGCACAAGCCGTCCCGCCGCCGCCCCCCGCCCCGCCGTGCCCCCCTCCCTCCCGCTCCCGCTCCCTCGGCCCCCGCCCCGCGCCGCCCGCCTCCCCGCCCCAAATGAAAGTGAAAGCGCCGCGCGCGGGCCGCGGGCCCCGGGCCGGGCCCAGGCGGGACCCCCGCCCGGGCGGGTTGCGGACGCCGCCGCCCCGCAGCTCCCAGTGCCGCCACTTTGATTTTTTTTTTTTTTTTTCGTTACCCCCACCCCCTCCCCCCGCCGCCCCCGCCGCCGCGAGGTGCGCGCGGCCTCCCCTCCCCCCCCCCCGCCGTTTTCCGTTACCCCGACTGTACCCCTGCCCCCCCGCCGCCACGTGACGCCCGGCGCATGCGCGGCGGCGGCGCCGTGGCGGGGCACATCTGCAGGCTGACGTCAGCGTGCTCCGCGCCGTCCCCCGGGCGAGGCTGCCAAGGCTCCCCGCTGCCGCCGCGCTCGGCTTGGCCGGGGGCCGGCAGCGAGAGGAGGTCTGGGGCTACTTCAACCAAACTTTCCTGAGTCCTTCCTGCTCTGCCTGCCTTCCCTCTCCCCCCTCTCCCCCCCCGCTCTGTCTCTCGCTCCCCCCTCTCCCCCCCCACTCAGATGATATTCACATGGTATTTTGCACAGAGGAGGCTGCTCAAGAGGAGGGCACCCACCCCCACCCCAATATAAGCCTGTTTTTCCTTCCTTCCTCCCCCCCCTTCTTGTTGGAAAGACAAAATGTGCAGGGTGATAGGTTGGGTGAATTGATGGCATCCTTCCTCCTGCCAAGCCGGCCCGTTTTCTAAAAACCCCTTTTAGGAAGGCTAGAGAATTTTATTCTGTTGGAGAATATAACCCTGATGGTTGCTTGCACAGAGGGGAAAAGCAGAGAGGAATACGGGAATCGTCCTGTGCAATCTCTATTGTTTGAAACTTACTTTATATCAGAAATTGAAGATGAAAACGGTAAGGAAGATTTCACGCTATTCAATGAAACTTTTTGCTTTTCTTGTGTCCCGAATAATGGTGCGTGCAGGGCTTCGGGGAGCGGGGGGAGGTTTATATTGCATTAGGCGAGGTGGATTTGGAGTAATTTCAGAGAGAAACCTTTGAGGATGGGGGAAGGGGGTGCGAGGATTTTCAACCGAAAAGAGTAGTGATTTATGAAGTACGGTCTCGAATAGTGCAATTTTTTTTTAGACTTTTCATACTTTTAATACTAAGTCGTTGGTAGAGGGAGGAGGGGGAAAAAAAAAAAAAAAAAAAAAAGAATCAGACGAGACGAAAACCAAAGCAGCCCCCAGACCCCGACGACAGCCCACCGCGGTTCCGGGCGGCTCCAAGCGGAGGGAGCCCGGCGCCGGGTCCGGCGTTGTCCGCGGCCGGACAAGTGCACGTTTGGTGCCGGGGCTCGGAGGGTCGCCGCGGCCGCCGTCCCGCAGCCCGATGCTGGCGGGGATGTCGGGCTCTCGCCGGGCTCATCAGGAAGATGGAAGCGTGTGGTTTTGATTTACTTGGAGCCGCTTGGGATTTGCCAGACTCTTAACCCCGCGGAGCCGTGTTTATCGGTGTCTGTCTGCGCGGCGGCCCGGGGTTCAAAGGGACTTTGTTTGGTGGGAGGAGGTAAGTGGGCTCTCGCTCGCTGGCGATGTGTGTGCGGATTTTGTCTTCGCTATTTTCTTTCATTGTTGTACGAGAGAGAAGCGAGAGGGGAGAGAGAGCGAGCGAGCGAGAGAGGGAGAGTCAGACTCTTGTTTTTATTTGGGCTGCCGGTGCAACGCGTTTGGGCCAAACGCCAAGTGTCTGGGTCACACGCGTTTTATCCAAATAGATTCAGCGCTGCTGTCTGGAAATGGGCTGCTGAAAGTTAACTTTAGGATCAACTCCACCACAGCAACCAGACTCTTCCCTTCAGCCTCCCTAGGGAGGAGGGCTGCTTTTTTTTTTTTTTTTCCTTTTTCCTTCTGAATTTTCTTTGAGGGATGTGTGTCTGGTGACCTCCAGCTTGCTTCAATACTAGTTTTTTTCACTTTGTGTGCGTGCAGACGTGTGTATATAATATGCATGTGTATACGTGTTGGGCTGTGTGTGTAGCCATCTATTTTTCTAGTCTGTTGACTTTTTTTGGGGTGGGGTGGGGTGTTGCTTTTTTGCATCCCCCCCCGAAATGCAGTGACAGCTGACCCCTCGGCGGGGAGCCGTGGGGCAGGCGGGTGTTGGGGGAAGTGTGTGGGGGGGGGGCGTTCATGCGGCGGCAGCCCCGTCCCCGCCGTACATCGGGGCACGCACGGCAGCAGCTCTGTTCCTCACGCCTCGGTGTCCGGGTAACTCCGGTTAGCTGGAGGGATCCGTCCTTTCCCTTTGTACGTGTCCCCCTCCCCGCCGGGCCCCGTTTCTTTTCACCGAGCCCTTCCCGGCGCGGTCTGCGCCTCGCCGTTTTCGCCTGGGGAGCTCCGCGGGGCCGGGCTAATCCCGGCTTTTGAAGCCCTGCAAGGCTTTTCACGGCCAGCCCCGATACCTGTAATTGAATTTGTGTGATTGATGCCCGCCCCCCGCCCCGTCCCCTCCCGCCCGCCCTTCCCCATTTCCTTAGCAACCACTCGTACTGCCGGCGCGGACGGCCGCCCCTGCCCGCGCCCCACCGCGCCGCTCCCCGCCGCCCGCCCGGCCTGGGGAGGGCGGGAAGGCGGCGGGGGGAGCCCGTGCCCCCCCTCCGCAGGCGGCGCGGGGGCCGAGCCGCCGAGGGGGGGCCCGGTTCCGCCCCCCCGCCCCGGGAGCGGCGGGGCCGTTTCCCGCCCGTCGCGGAGCTGGGCGCCTGGGTCGTCCCGCCCCGCAGCGCAACCGCCCGCCTTTGGTCTGTGCCAGCCGGCGCTGCGGTGTCACGGTGACCTCGCCGCCGCCGAGCGGGCCGGAGCCTGCGGGGTCTGTGGTGGACGCCGCTGGTGTGGAGGCGGCGGGAGCGGCGGGGGACGTGGCAGCCCTCCCCAGGGGAGGGGGCACCTGTGGCGATGCTCTCGGGGCAGCGGTCTCTTGGCAGCTGGCTGGTCCGAAGACTTCAGCTGCCTTCAGTTTAAGGGACGCTTGAGTTGCCCAAGGCGCCTTTGCTTAGATGGAGGCTCCCAAGGTGACTGGTCTGAGCTGTTTGGCTAGTCACCTCCCGACAGTCCACTTTGCCCCAGAGTCTGCCGGTATGTGCTTACGGCCTTTTCTTCTCCTCCCTGAGCTGCAGTGGGTAGGGAGCTCCTGGCGCCAGTGGGGCTCCTGGCCTGCCGCTCTTGTCATCAGGACCTCCACAGAAGTGCCGGTGCTGCGCACCTGCTTTGTCACTGGCGTCCTAGGTTTTGAAAAACATCTTGTACTTTTTCTTTGCTGCTTGGCAGAGCTTTTGTAATTAGGCAGGAGCTGTAGTTTTAGGTAGTGGTTCAGGACATGGAGCCACATCTGCCCCTACTGGTGGGTGAACTCCACAAGGCGGAGGAAATGCTTGTTACTGTAAGCTTCGTGTTGACCAAACGTGTCATCTTGACAATGATCAAAAGTGGAATGGCAAATATATGCTACTGAGTAAGATGGAAAGAAAAAAGGGTATAGACAGTGGATGCTTTGAGATTCCTACCAAACTTCATCCTCGAAGTACTATATCTGGAGTCACCCAAGTGCTTTATCCTTCACGTCCATTACTACTCCTTAATTTGGGGCATTAACATAGCTACGTGTGGTCTGCTTGTATCAGTGCTCAAGCTGGCTATACTGCTTTTGGAAAGGAGGTTAAAAATTCTGCTGAAAGTTCCAGCAAGCTTAATGTGAAAGGAGATTTTTCTTGTGTGAAGCTTGGAATGAGGGAAACAATTTCACACAGACTCCTGCAAAGACACTAGAGGTGGGTGACTGTTGGACACTGTTGACCAGCGCCCGCCGTGTGGGCCATTAGTGTCTAAATAATAGTCACTGTAGTTTATGTCTGCTATTCTGAGCTACCTATCTCCGTAGGTACTACAGTTTCAGGAGATCTTAATGTTAGGATAACGTATTATCAGTCTAACAGGCTGAACATGAGCTCCCCGTTACGATTTTTTGGCTGGGTGAAAGCTGTGGGGCAATGTTACCTCTGTATATGGCAGTAATGAGCTATTACTGGACTGCAGTGTCCAGTTCTGGTGTCTGTGCATGAAAAGGGATGCTGGCGAATTGGAATGGGTTCAGAAAAAAACCTGTAGAAGTATTTAGACATCTGGAAACTGGATTGCACAGGCTGAGGTAAACCAAATAGGTTCAGCTGCTTATCAGAAAGTGTCAAGAGGTGCTTCTATCAGATTATAACTATCCTTGCAAGGAGAAGAAAGCAGGTCATTAGCAGACAGGGGTAAAACAAGATTCAGTGACAGGAATTTGAAACTGGATGTTCTCAAATTGCAAATAAGGCACATTATTTAGTGTACTAATGTAGCTGAAGAGTATGGGGTTTATTATGTTTCTTCAAAACTTGTAAAAGTCTAAAAGCTGTAACTAAATATTAGCTAGGAAGTAAAGGTTTTACATGGAAGGCCAGACCAGAGGTTTTATTAATATGCTTTCAGGCCTTGCTGCATGTGAATGGCATCACTAAATCCTTATGCTTCCCTAGAAAAAAATACTACTAAGCCCAAGCTATGCTTGCAAAGTATCTTTTATTCCCTCTACCAACCTGATGAAATCCAGTGTGCTGTCTTGAAAGAGATTTAAAAAGTAGGTGTTGGAATGATCAGATTAACCTAATTTACAGATTAATAATTAGATGTGTTTTGCATTGGCTAAGAAGTTTCCTAATATTCACTGTGATGTTAGTAAATAGGATTTGCATGATGTTGGTTTTTCTTGAGATGATATGCTACAACTCTTTAACCTTTACAAATAATCCACTGGCTGCAGGGGTATTACCTGTCTGAATGAATGTTGTATATCATTCCTAGAATTTTAGAACAGCAAGTTTATCTGGTGCATGTGTAAGTGACTCTCTGTGCTTTTGGAAATTTGTTTTTAAACAGTCTTCCCTGCTTAGGTGTTCTGTTTCTCCGTTGTCTGCCTCAGCAGAGTTTGCCCTATGCACAGGTGTGCTGCAAGTGCCTAAGAGGACTGATTAGTACCAGCTGACACAACACATGGTTTTATCCCATGATACCGGACTGTTAGTTGACTGCATAGGTCTTCCATTTAATCCCTGGCCGCAGCTAGAGTTGCTTTTTAGTATTGCTGCAATAGGGTTTTACATGGAGGAAAAAAAAAAAAAAAAGGGCAAGTAGCATGTTATTTGCTCCATCCTGTGACCTGCAAAATGAAAATAAAAATATATTCTACTACATCACATTGTAGTTAAGATATATACAAAACATTTTTGACAACAAATACTTGAAAAATTAGAATGTGTATGATGACTAGCTTTAGATACTGAGGCTTGTTCTTTGGTATTAGAACGTGCAGCATTTCCATTTAAGTGAATGAGAATTTTGCCTGCGTAAGCAGAACCCAGGCCCAAGTAATAACGAAATACATGCTACAGAAAGATCAGATAACTGTACTCTGGATTCTTTCCCAGGTTCTTCCTTTGTCTACTGGTGTATTGGGTCTAGTTATTCACCGCTGAAATCAATGAGTGCATAGCATTGATTATAGCTGGAACAAGTCTGAACACAGTATCTGAGCAACAAGAAACCTTAATTTTATGAATCCTTACACCTTTAACATAGAGTTGATACATGCATCTTAAGCTGTATGGGTCTGGTGTTCAAGGTTAATGGTAATTCATGGTTTTTGTAAGATTGTGACCTTGGACCATAAAAGTGATAATGGTTGAATATTATTTCAAAATGTTACATTGCGTAGTTCACTGTGATGGCTTAGTGTTTTGCAGTATAGATCTGTTTTAGTAGAAAAAATTTTGCCTTGACTTATTTTCTTTTCTTTTTCAGGAAAAGAAATGGAGCAAGTTCAGTAACTATCCAGTCTAACGTCTTACTGATATCTTAAGGAATCTTACAAATACTTGTTTTGAATTGAGAAAATGACTGCAGATATAGAAGAAAGTACAGGTTGTTGGAAAAGAATACCTTTCAAAAAGTGGAACATCCAATAGTTAATTTGGAAGTAGTATAAAATAAATATACCTGTTATGGTGCGATTCTGGAGTGGAGTTAACTCTATAGCACACAGGTAGCTCTCTAAGGAGAGAAAAAAAAAGAGAGCTTTCTGTTTTTCTAAATTATGGAAATTTTTTGGAAGACGTGGACATGGATTTTGAGCCTAGTCATGGTTTCATCGGAATTTCACAGTGACAACAGGCTTTCATATAGTTCTCAAGGTAGGGGTCCAACCTCTGTAGCTGACAAGGAGCATCTATTTTTACATTGCATTTGGGTAATATTTTCTAAACCATGTTTATATAATTCATGAGATCATATGGGCTCTGCTCTTAGTTTTATCATGATTTATTGTCATGGAAGTTTAAATACAGCAAATCTGATTAAATTTTTTGTTTTAATTTCTTTCTGTCTACTTTTAACTGTAAGAAAGCCTTGCAAATTAAATCTAGTAAAATGTTGTACTTGATAATAGTTTAGAGACTTGCTGTAACAACATTAACATGCTTTTAGACGAGGAACTAAGGGTCTAATCTTACTTTGATCCATTAACATTTGTAGGTTTTTTAATGAAATGAAGAGCCATTTACATGTTTTTACAGTATAATACTTTTCATTACTACTGTTTTTATTCTTTCAGGTGGATCTGATAGCTTTTGACTTTGAATGGTATCACTGGGAAGAATGTGTATGTCTTAGGTTAGAATTTAGCCCCAAATGTTTACATATTTGGGATAAATAGGAAAAGATGTAGTTAAAATCTTTTGTATCCCAGTGACATCAAATTAATAGGAAACTGAACATATTTTCTTGACTTAGAAAGAAAAGAATGTTTTATTTTATTTAGTAAAATGCTATGTCTTGTGTTTACCTGAAAACGACTTTTACTCATGAGGGTGATGAGATTTAGCCAAGTATGGTTTATGTTTATACTACTACTTGTTGTTTCCTGTTATATTTTCTTCTCTTCTATGCCCACTCCCTGGACTGTCTTACCTTGTGATTACAAAGAGGAATTCCTGTCTTACCTTGAACACTACCAACTAACAATCCCAATAAGGGTTGATCAAAATGGAGCCTTCCTCAGCTTTACTGTGAAAAATGCTAAACCCTCAAGAAGGAGGAGGAGCACAGACCCTTATGACCAAGAACTGGCAGCATCTAGATTATTTTTTAAACTTTCTGCCTATGGCAAGCACTTTCATTTAAACCTGACTCTCAACACAGATTTGGTGTCCAGACATTTTACAGTAGAATACTGGGGGAAAGATGGACCGCAATGGAAGCACGATTTTTTAGACCACTGTCATTACACAGGATATTTGCAAGACCAACACAGTACAACTAAAGTGGCCTTAAGCAACTGCAATGGTCTGGTAAGTGCACATTACATGTTCTAGTATAATAGTGTGCTTGTCCCTTTTAAATTACAGAAGAAGAACTTAATTGGCATATCTTTCAGTTTTTTGGGTCCCTGATGGAAGCAAGCAGACAGGAAGGTGCAGAAAACTCCTAAAACCCGACCTGGCTTTTGGGGAAAGTAGTCAGTTTTTCAAGCTTGAAAGACCCAGTTCTGTCCAGGATTCTGACGCAGTCTTGAAGCAGGCAACATTTTCAGTGTTCACAGTGTCTGCACAGTGTCATTAGGGCTGCAAGATGAGGTCTGTGCTAAGCTCCTTACAGGTTATAAAAATGTTGCAAGCTCAAGGGGCGAGGAGGAGGAAACAGTGGATCCTTTAGGATGCTGAATGTCTCCAGAGAGACATTGAACTGAACACTTGCTTGTTGTCTTTGAGAATTCGGGTTTAGAAACTTTGAGTAAATAACAGAGAAGAGGAATTGCTTGGTGTAGAAGTCATCATTGCTATAAATTCAAAGGGGAAAGTAGATCCCGTGCAAGCAGCAGCATCGGAAAGTAATTATTTACCTTTTTAAAATTTTGTTTACAATTGTACACAGTTGCATTTAAAAGTAGGATTATAAATTGTCATCTGTTTTATTCTCATCTTCTCTTCCGCTGTTGATCTCTTGATCACATGATGGTAGTACTTGCATGGGAAAAGGCTTCTTTTACTCCCAACAGAAATTAGAAAATGAATGCAAAAAATTAAAAAACAGACTATTGAGTAACAAAATACTACAACAGAAGGGCATGACTAGGAAATACTAAATCAAGAACCAGTAATTTTTCTAGTAAAAATATCTGTATGTATGATGGTTATTCATTCTGGTTTTAATTACAGTAGAACACTGGTCAATCTTGTTAGGAATAGACAGATCTAAATAATTGCTAAGGAAAAAAAAAGATTATGCAGACTTGCTAAACTAATTCCTGTTTGTCCTTGGAAGTGCTATTGAATAATGCATCTTGGGATGTTATTTACAAACAAAAACCAGCTGCTTCAGACCTAGATAGGTTGCATTATACCCAGCTACTTGTGATATCCCAGTACAGTCTAGGTTAAGATTTCGGAGTACTCTTGAGGAAAAGGAATTTAATGGGGATTTCCAGGGCTAAGTGAACGCTTTCAAAGAAATTTAGTTAAAACGGTGTTCCATTGAGTGAGGTATCACAGTTTGAGTAAGGCAGACTTGTAGTGGATGGGTCTGAATTTAGTACAATTTTCACTTTGGTTTTGCAGTTCCCATATAATAACTTTTTTGTCACAGTTATTTGACCTCTTAAACTAATATACTCAATCATTTTGCTTTTGAGCTCTTTTCAGCTAAAAATGCTATGGAGACCAAATCCCCGCTTTTGGGACTCGCTTCTTTAAAAGAGGCTGCATGCCTCTATATCTCCAGAGTTTCTGCCAGTTGAGGCATGTACTGGTTGGCCCCCTTGGAGCTTGCAGTCAGTGCCATGGTGCTCCCATTTCAGTTCCTCTTTGACCTTGGCCAGGGAGTGAGCCAAGAACGCCTGCTCTTGCCTTACTGACTCTTGTTTTCCTTTCATGTTAGGAAAACAAGAGTGGGACAAAGCAGGAAAAAGCCCACGTTTTCCTATCAGCTTTGTCCATCTCTCGCTCCTCATGGCACTTCTTTTCTTCCATGAATTTAGCAGCATGGAGGGTATTATGGTGAAGCAGAATCTTCTTTTTGCTTCTGTGCCTCACACTCTGAGGTTACAGTTAGCATTCCCATTGCTGTGTGTTTTCCCTCTGCCCTCAGCCTTGCTGTTTTGCTGGAGTGAAGCCGCCTGCTCTTCTGTGGTTCTAGGTGTCAGTATGTTAATTTAGTGTTTGTAAGTTAACTTCAGTGTGAAGTGCTTCCCAGTTAAATTGTCATCATCAGTGCTTTTAGTTGTCGTCAGCTCTTACGTATTTCTTCCAGGTATTAAGGCAGCCTTAATCCAGTCTCTGGGTGCACTGGCACTCTTGAGTTCTTCATGGTCATGCCTCTTACTTGGGACTGCAAGTGTCAGGTGTCCACTGCATCTCCTAGAAAGGCTTAGTCACAAGCATGTGAGGCTCCTGTCATGCTCCAGAAGCAGCAGCAGGGGTGACACAAGGCTCTTTATCAGAGAGGCAGGAATCCTGCAGAGGGGTGCAGCGGTAGGCTCGACGCACTATCATCCTCTACTGTACAGAAGCTCCTCTGTCATCCAGTGTTGGCAGGGCCTTCCAGAGTACTGAGTATGGGAGTTACCACTCCATTCAGATAAATCCATCGTGGAGTTATTTTTAAGTGATGATTCCTACTGACAGATATTTTGTTATACAGCTGCTGGTTAGAACATGTTTAATAAAGCAACTGGCAGTGAATATTGAAGACAATATTACTTGTTTTAGAATTAGTGATAGTTCAGAATATGTCGTGCTTAAGGCGTTCATTGTATTTTCCAGTCTGGTTGTTGGTCTGTAAGAGACTGCCAGTCACATTCTGCATAGTCCTTGATTAACATCTGTCTCAAAGGTAGTAATTTTAAGTTTAATGCTAAAGCAAGTAGTAATCTTTAACAGTGATTGTTGCTCACAAACAAAATTTAAGCATTCCATTTATTCCAGTTGTCCTGTTAGGCTTCAGTATTGCCGAATGAGTCAAATTTCTTCCCCTTAGTGAATGTTTTGAGTTGTTCTGTTTAGTTATTCAGGGTGGTCAGGTGAGACCATGATCTAATGAACGTAAGTTGTATGTATGACTTTGAAGAGCACTTGCAGTATCGAATATGAGTTGTAGTGCAAGGAGGGCTTTCTCTCAGTTTCATTGTAATAAAAGTGATGAGCAGTCAGTTCATTTTCCTGTCACTGTTTCCTGTTTCAGCCTCTCCCTCTATATTTCTCATTACCAAGTGCCCGAGAATTACAGGCTGCTACTTACTGAAGTTTCATTCCAGCAGTTTCCATCTGCTGGGCCCTGTTTATGCTATAAATTGTCTGGAGTTACGAGGAAAGCTCTATAATCCAGTGAGCAGTCATGTGAGGAAATTGAAGGTCTTGTCCGGCAGGCTTGCTGGCTTCCAAACTCATATTTACTTTAGTGGATGTTACATTTGTGGATGGATTGCAGGTTTGGCCTTCTCATGAAAGAGCCTGCAATGAGCAGCATTTTTAGGCCTTTGGGTGTTGGGTGCAAGGCAACAAGGCTGAGGCATTGTGTAAGCTGACTATGTCGTACTGAAGGAAAGAAGAGAAGAAACAGTGGTAGACTTGCTGAAGGGAGAACTTCACCTCAAGGGAAAGAATTTTGTCTATTTCTGAGGAGAACAAGTCTTGAAGAAAAGTTTTGGAGCTCATAGTAGTGGAATCAAGCAGAAACCAAACTTCTTGCATTCTGACCCACCTCTGTCCTCTGCCAGGTGTCAAAGCTCTTAACTGAGTGCTCAAACAAGTTTTCTACAGTAGCAGGTTTTCTCATTTTGAGCTGAAAAGTCAGTAGCGGGAAATAGTTTAAAATGTGTAGAAAGTGATTATTATTAGGAAAGTGAATGAGAGGTTAAATCACATTTTGAGGATGCTGTGGTTCCAAGGAAATGTTTAATGTAAAAGGTCAGGTATTCCATGGCATGTGAAGTTCCATGCACCATGTGGGTGTAGCACAGATGTCTCCATCCAAACAGATAAAGAAAGCACAAGAAGTAGGCTGTGGCTAAAAGCATGACCTTACTTGGTTAAAGGAGGAATTATTTTTCTGGAAGACTTCATGTTTATTTCATGTATTCCTAAATTCATGTATATATAGATTATTCGTATTCTTCTTAAATGAGCTCATTTGAAAGCTGATTCTACCATAAAGAATGCATCTACTTTTATAGATTATAAATTGCATATAGTATGGTATTTTTGAATTGTATGTAAATTCATGTCCAATTTATAAAATAATTTATAAAGATCAGAAATTATATTGAAAAGGATTTAGTGTTCTAGATCAGCGTCTTTGGAGTTCTCTTTCGTACTAATATGTATTTGCAGTATGGACTTAGTATTCAGAAAATTATATATAAGCTGTCCCTGTCTTAGTTTTAAGGAGTCTTGTTAGATTCCATGACATACTGTCTCAGGCCAGATCACTATTTTTTCATCTTTAAGAACACAGTAACCAAATGCAATCTTTTTCCTCAGTCATAAAACCACACTGAAGTGTATAGCCAGCTGTAGACATACTAAACAACACTGACATGTTTTCAGAAGTTTCCATTACTACTACTTTATATTAAAAATGTGGAAAGTGTGAAGTCCAGGAAGGTTCAAAACATGGAGAAAATGTAAAACAATAGTACTGTGTGGAAAAGGCATGCGCTTACTTGTCCTCCATAATTCAGTTTGCTTCTGCAACTGATGGGCATCCCCCATCTGAAGGAGGTTAATGCCCCAGCTGGACAGCCTGACAGAAAAAGATTCCTTTCCACAAATTCAGGGGAACTCCATGTGGATTCACAGATTTGTCTGAGCATGTCAAACTGCTGGATCCAGACCTTACATATGTTAGCAGGAGCTGGCAGTCTGTAGTGGGATTGGATAACACAGGACCTCAAACAATCTGTTTTAGATAATAATCTTGGGAATGTTGCTTGTAGTAACTTACTTGGGGCATTCAGCTTGTTTCTGAAATTCACGGTATTTTGTCAAAACCTTTTGCTGGTCATTCTTATGTCTTAATGATATTTCTTTTGCTTTGGAGCAGACGTTTAATTTACAAAGTGTTCAAATACAAAAGCAAAACTAAAAAAAAAAAAAATTCCTTTTAATTCTTTAAAAGGTCATTATTTCGATCTGCTTTTTCAACTGAAGTTGTCTTTTGCTCAAATAGTAGATTATAAGCCAAAAATGACGTTTAGAATGTTGGTTTGGATATAATAGCATAATTCCTACTATTTATTAGTATTGCTGAATGCACATACAATGGAAGTATCTCCAGTCACATGAATTTTCTAAACTCAGAAAAAATGCTGCTTGTCACTGACATAAATACTTTTTATGTACAGAATTCAGAGTGCTTCTTAAAAAATCAGACACTGCAATTCAACAAGACCACTTTCATCAGTTTAATATTGGAAGAACAGTTTTGTTTGCAAGCAAAATTAGTATGTTTGGTTTAAAATGGTACAAGTATGCTGGGCTTATGTGAAGGGCATATGCAGGGCAATTGCATTTCCAGTGTTTATCAAATCACTTGGCTAGCCGCAGCAACTGACCACATACATGTTCTGACTTCCTGGTGGTAGGTGTAAGTTAAAATGTATTTGCAGTTCCTCAGCTAAGTGTTATTAAAATCTCTCCTCTCTTAGTGTTTGGGCAGATGAGGTCAGATGTCAGCTAGGCATAGGAAAGATTAGTGATTGTCTCCTAAGCTTTTTCACTGCTGGTATCTGAAGGAACTGTGATCGTAGTTTGCAGACATTCATAATAGTTTTTGCATATTTGCTCTTGCAAATATGCAATTTGTGTAGAGAATTAATGCTACAATTAAGTGTTGATTAGGGCATCTGAATTGACTCACTCCCACTGAGGTCATCTCACTGCTTAAAACTATCAGTTTCCGTATCTGATATAAATGTCTCATTCATGCTTAGACTTGTTAGCCTGGCTGGACTTGACTACAGACATGAAGCATATATGCTCTGGAGTAATCAGGCTTAGGTTAAGACCTGCTCTGTTGCAGAGACAGAGCCACAGGTTGGATGGTACCTCTGTCTCCTCAGGCTTGGCGTGAAGCGGACAGCCTGATGGTGTTGGCCAGAACCACTCTGCAGGACTCTTCTGCTGTGGAACATAATACCAGAGCTTATAATGGCTCAGGATTCACTTGAACCCAGATGTCTGACATCCAGACTGGATGCAGTCCAGAATGTCAAGGTTCTTTCTGCACATCTGGCAAACCCAGTTACAATTTGGTTTATATTTTCAATACTATTTAAAGCAGCAGTGTACCAGTAAATGATTTATTTTCTAGTAAAATCTTAGACTCCAAGTGACAAGAAGGCAGTGTAAGAGGAATTTGTTACCAGCATCTTCCAGGTGAATGTAGACCCTGATGTTACCTTCTTGAGTAAATAATTGAGTTAATAATGAAAAATACTGCTGAAGAGGAACACTTACTGCTATAGTCACTATGTAAGGAATGTGTAATTGAAAGCTGCAATGTGTTCATACATATATTTAAAAAATTTATAATAGGGTTATATTTGGAAAACACTGCTCATTCTGATGTGTTATACAGGATTTTTTATTTCGTAAGTTTTATGTTGTTACTGAAATCCAGTTATTCCAGGAGTGAAGAACAGCAGGCATTTCATGTACAAACCAGCAGGAGGATGAGAGCTTTCACCAAGAGTACGATGGCAAGGCCTGATCTTAGAAACACCTTTAGGATATTTAGAGCAGATATGGAACAAGTGGTCTTATGGCTGATTGATCATAGAGGTCTCACTGGAGGGAAAAAATAGCCCCTTTAAAAAAAGGCACCTGCATAGTACTTGCTTTACAGATCAAAGGTGCGGTAGAAATTTGTGATTCATCAAATCAGGATATGAATGCAGAAGTTCCTGCTTCCAGTCTCATACCTGATGAGCAGCTCTTTCTCCTGGTGTAGAAAGTTCATATATTTAGAATTTTCTAGATACAGATATCAGAATTTTTTATCTAGCAAATATAGGTGTAGAAGTCTGTCAGGGCTTATTCCCCAATATTTATGTATCCAAAAGAATCCCAAAACTGGATTTTCTGCTAAAGTTCAGTTTTAATTGCTAAAGGTTCAGGAAATTGCATAGTTGGCCTGAAATCTCCCCTTAATTCCATAAACCACTTCCTGTTTGGAAGAAGCTGAGTTCACAAATGTGAAAGTTAGGAGAATAGAATACCTACTATTCTGCACTGCAGTATGAGGAAAATAATGTTCATTCGTTATGGAGAATGAGGTCTAGTGCACAGTCTGCAACAACTTGGATTTGTCAGATTTGTGGCAAGACCTTTTAAGGAATCAATGCTTTGTAGATAGTGTATCCTAAGTTAATATTAATAATTTGATTTTGATAAGTAGCTCAGTTTTGGAATTAAGTATCTGGATGTAAAATGCTGAATGGTTTCCCTGAATATATGTTCTAAAATTAATCCTGTTTTTCTTTGATGCAGTGTGTGGCTTTAAGCATCTGTCGGTATGGCATCATAGAGGGACGTTGGTCTCACTGTTTGAGCAATGCCATTTTGGCTTGGCGTCACTTTTAATGGATATGAATCATGTAGTTTTGGAACATCTCTGTGAAGAGATTAGTTGTCATATACTAAGAATATCTCTTACTTTCTTAACCACATCCACCAAAAATGATGGGAAAGAAGTCCAGAAACAGGGCAATGAGATTTTTATTCTTTTCTCATTGCGTTGCTTATAGGTGCTTACTCCTGCTCCCACTAAAATCAGTGGAGGAGAGCTGGCTCATGCATTGTTTTCTGTGTTGGCTTATAGTTGTGGATTTCTTCACAGAGATAGATGATAGTCAAATGTTTTGTTGTTTTTTTTTTTTTGTTTGTTTGTTTTTTTTTAAAAGTTAAGCTTTTTAATAGGAGTTTTATATTGTTTTTTGCAAGTTTTTATTTTCTTATTTTCTTCTTTAAGCATGGAGTCATTGCTACAGAAGATGAAGAGTATTTTATTGAACCTTTAAGGAATATAACAGAAGATTCTAGTAACTTTGATTATGAGAACGGTCATCCTCATGTTATATACAAAAAATCTACCATGCACCAGCAACATCTCTATGATCACATTCACTGTGGAGTCTCAGGTAAATGAGTATGAGTGTCATTCTTTTTAGAAAATTGTAACTTAAGATGTATTTTAAAATCTTGCTTGATTCACATGTGGACACACAGTGGACAATGTAGCAATGGGAATCCCCCTTTTGGATGATGCAGTGTGCCCTGTTGAAAATTAGTTTTACTTTTTTTTCAGATTCAGGTCGAGAGTATAGTGTCTTTCAAAACCTGAGACACTGGGAGTGTTTTATGCCTGTGTTGTGTACAGCAGTAGTAATGAGCACATGCTTCCTCTAAATGTGCTATAAATGTACTTCATTCCCCAACTGGAAAGCATGGTAGAGTGACTAAGTATTACTGCTCAATGTTTAGTAAGTGTTCCATCTCATTTGAGGAGACTTGACAGGCAATAAATGTGTTAGTATTATGATTAGTAATACATTTGGAACTGGAGTCCACATCTTTTTCACTTACAGAGGTTTGTGGTGTTTTGATACTGGCTTTTGGTTCAGTGGGTTAACACTATTCCATAATAGTCAAATATGTGATTTACAGGTGCCTTATGGGAAGGATTATATAGTTTTGATTGAGAGATGTTTTCCTTGTAAAGCAGTTTTAACTTCCACAAATACACTTTTCAAGTACTCTTTGACATGATTTTCACTTGCTTAAACTGAAGCTGAAAACTTACTTCTTGAGGACAGCATAGAGGAAATCTGACAAGTTATTTTAAAGCGCTAAAAGAATGGGTTTTTTACATACTAGAAGAATGTTCTAATCTTGTCATTTGTTTATATCTCAGAAATACCTTATTCTTAAAAGTTCAGTCCTGGACAGTTGTATTCCATGAGATTCAGTGCACAGGGCAGGCTGACAAATATTAATCTAAAATAAAACAAGATCACTCTTCAGTGATGTAACTTATTTCAGCTTCTTTTGGAGGTTGTAACTTTTACTGGCACCAGCTGACTAAACTTACAGTACAGATTGTCTGCAAAGGCCCATGCTTGGGAGACAGTTTTTCCTGAGTGTTTCCGTTAACTGTGTTTAGGGAATGGCAGACTTTCTGTATGTAACTTCTGTTTTAGTTTGGAAGCATTATTCCATCTACGTGCTTCTAATATTGCAAAACAAGTCTCCTAACTATTACTGCCTGCTAAATGATTGTAAAATAAGAGTACTAATATATGTTCATTTTGTAGGGAAAGCTGTCACTTAAGCCTCTTGAAATAAGTGGAAGGATTATGAAATGTAGGATGATGCAATTTTTGCCATTATTATATCCCTAGAAAAAGAAAGGATATTGGCCTCTGTCAGATGTTATCTTCTAGATTAATGCTAGAAAGTGTTTCTCCTCCAAGGGAGGATGAAGCAGTGGCAGCTAGTTTTGTCAGGTTGCATTCAGTCATTCTGATGGTATCTAACGTATGGATCACAGGACAATCAGAGCTATGCATCTTGCGTGCATTTTTTGTGAAACATGCAATAATCTTTTGCATGTATTCCTTTGCATATTTGATATGCTGCCTTTGTTCTTGGAAGCTCCTGTGTGTTTCCTGAGCTTTCATATCTGTCACATCCTGAAGTCCTTAATTGTTGAAATACTAAAGCACTGCTTTTTACAAGCCGGAGCCTACTATCATGCTCATTCATCTCAGTTTCTCCTTTTCCTGTTGCACACTACTTCTACTCCATGAAAATTTCTGAAGAAAGTTGCTCTCCCCCAAAACTGCAAGGGCTTACTTGTCCAGATGATGTGCTATTTTAATGTTCTCATGGGTACTAAAACCTTTTAAACTCATTTTCTGAGCACTGTTGCAGCTTTATCCCAAAGTGTCATGGTGTCCCAAGCATCCCCAGAATATCTAAAAAGTAAAATCAAATATTAATTTTCAGTTTCACAGCTTTCAGACCCTAGGACTAAAGCCAGGTTTACGGTAATCTTTGGGGCATTTGACTGGTTTTGGAAGTTTTGAGCAGTCCAATGTTGTGTTTGAAAATGCAGTCATAACAAACCTGTAGCTGTCTTTTGGCAGTATATCATTTACTTTGTCTGGAGACTGGTTTTATCTTTACCTTCAGAACAGTTTTGCCAATATAGTATGCTGGGAGGAATCTGCTTGTGCAGCTGTGCCACTATTCATGGTCTGGCAAATTTCCCCTACTGTAATCTAGACTTAAATTTATTGTGTACATGTTCTGTATCAGGGAAGTGGTCAGGATTTTGAAGTGTTGATACAGACAAGGGGAGTGTCATTTCTGACCTTTCTGAGAAAAATTGCAATAATTGATAGAAAGTGGGGTGGAGAATTTGATGAAAGGTTGATCAGAATTGGTTGGGTTGAGCAAGTGATGGACTACTTCATAGTAGATAGCAGAATTATGGTGGCTAATACAAGAAAAGAATTTGAGAGGCAGGGAGATTCAGATAAGAACATAGGATAGATTTTCATAGCCTAAATTAGATTTTAAGAGGTTACGCAATAGAATGTTTAAAAAATAAAAAAAAAATTAAATTACTATTTCATGTATGTATCGTCACCAAGTTAAATTACTATTTCACGTATGTATCGTCACCGAGTTAACTATATTTTATTAAATATGCTGAAATCATTGAGGCCTTGGTAAGAAGCTGACCACTGTCAAATTCCAGTTACTTCAATGGATTTGAGGCCACTGGGTTATCTTGCAGAATGCTGTGTTTGAACAGGATTGAGAAACAACAAAAGTTGACATATGAAAGCTGCAGAGTGGCAGATTTAGGGATGGCTCTACTATATGCTGCCTTATGTGGTGGTTTTACTTGTGCCAGACTTTACAGTCGGTGTATTCTAAAATAGAATCATAGAATGGTTTGGCTTGGAAGGGACATTTACAGGTCATCTAGTCCACCCCCCCTGCAATGAGCAAGGACATCTTCAACTAGATCAGGTTGCTCAGGCCCCATCCAACCTGGCCTTGAATGTTTCCAGGGATGGGGCATCTACCACCTCTCTGGGCAACCTGTTCCAGTGTTTCACCACCATCGTTGTAAAAAAAATTTCTTCTTTATATCTAGTCTGAATCTTTTAGTTTAAAACTATTACCCCTTGTCCTATTGCAGCAGACCCTGCTAAAAAGTCTGTCCTCGTCTTTCTTATAAGCCCTCTCTGAGTACAGAAAGGCTGCAATAAAGTCTCCCCAGGCTCAATAACCCCAACTGTTCTTCATAGGAGAGATTTTCCATCCCTCTGACCATTTTTGTGGCCCTCCTCTGGACCCGCTCCAACAGGTCCGTGTCCTTCCTGTGCTGAGGACCCCAGAGCAGGACGCAGCACTCCAGGTGGGGTCTCACCAGAGCAGAGTAGAGGTGCAGAATCCCCTCCCTCGACCTGCTGGCCACACCTCTTTTGATGCAGCCCAGGAGACGGTTGGCTTTCTGGGCTGTGAGTGCACGTTGCTGGCTCATGTCCAGCTCTTCATCCACCAGTGCCCCCAAGTCCCTCTCCACAGGGCTGCTCTCAATCCCTTCATCCCCCAGCCTGTACTGATACCGGGGATTGCCCTGACCCAAGTGCAGGACCTTGCACTTGTCCTTGTTGAACCTCCTGAAGTTCACATGGGCCCACTTCTCCAGCTTGTCCAAGTCCCTCTGGATGGCATCCTGTCCCTCAGGTGTTTCCACTGCACTACTCCGTTTGGTGTCATCTGCAAACTTGCTGAGGGTGCACTTGATCCCACTGTCTATGTCACTGATGAAGATATTCAACAGCACTGGCCCTAGTACAGACCCTTGAGGGACACCACTTGTCACTGATCTCCATCTGGACATCAAGCCATTGACCACTACCCTCTGGATGTGACCATCCAGCCAATTAGCTATCCACCGAACAGTCCGCTCATCAAATCCATATCCTTCCAATTTAGAGAGGAGGATGTTGTGGGGGACCATGTCAAAGCCCTTACAGAAGTCCAGATAGATGACATCCGTGGCTCTTTGCTTGTCCACTGATGTAGTCACTCCATCATAGAAGGCCACTAGGTTGGTCAGGCAGGACTTGCCCTTGGTGAAGCCATGCTGGCTGTCTGGAATCACCTCCTTGTCCTCCATGTGCCTTAGCACAGCTTCTAGAAGGGTCTGTTCCATGGTCCTCCTTTCTACCCTTTTTAAAAATGGGTGAAATGTTTCCCTTTTTCCAGTCCCCGGGGACTTCACCTGGCTGCCAGGACTTTTCAAATATCATGGCGGGTGGCTTGGCAACTGCATCAGCCAATTCCCTCGGGATCCTGGGATGCATCTCGTCAGGTCCCATAGACTTAGGTATGTTCAGGTTCCTCAGGTGGTCACAAACCTGACCTTCTCTTACAGTGGGAGGCACTTTGCTCCCTCAGTCCCTGTCTTGCAGTCCATCCACTCGAGAGATGTGGGAAGAGAGGTTGCCAGTGAGGACTGAGGCAAAAAAGTTGTTGAGCACCTCAGCCTTCTCCTCATCTCTTGTTACCAGTTTGCCAGCCGTGTTCATCAGGAGGGGTACACTTTCTTTGACCTGCCTTTTCTGGCTGACGTACCTGTAGAAGCCCTTTTTATTATTCATTGTGTCCCTTGCCAAGTTCATCTCCAGCTGTGCCTTGGCCTTCCTGACTCCATCCCTGCACAACTGGGCAGCATCCCTATACTCTTCCCCGGATACCTGTCCCTGCTTCCACTGCCTGTGCATTTCCATCTTGCCCTTTAGTTTGACCAGCAGGTCTTGACTTATCCATGCCGTTCTCTGCGTTCCTTTCCTGATTTCTTACACCTGGGGATTGAGAGCTCTTGTGCTCTATGCAAAGCGTCCTTAAAGATCTGCCAGCTCTGTTCTGCTCTCTTGTCCCTGAGGGCAGTTTCCCAGGGGGTCCTATTGACTATTTCCTTGGACAGCTGGAAAATGAAAAAATGCTTGTGTATACATTAAATGTTAATGTTAAAATAGTAACAAAAAAGCAGCACGTAATGCTTCACTTCAAAATATTCTCATAGTTGCACCTTACATAAGTAGCTTTCTGTTGCGTTTTGAGATCTTTTTCTGTTTGTGTTCTCTGCTCGCTCTCCACCTTCACCCCCACTTAACATCTTTAGAGGACTGACTTAGGAGAACTTGGGTACCATACTTGTGAACTCCATGTCTACACACATCTGGATTTGTTTTCAGTTGTAATTTAAAACCTAATTCCCTGTTTTTGTAATCAATATTTTGGGGTTAATTACAGTGCGTTTGTGTGTTTTGTTTTGTTTTGGTTTTTTTTTCTATTTTTGCTTTTTTTACTTCCCGATAGCTATGTTCGATGTTAATGAAGCTTAAGTTTTTTCTTTTTTGATCTACAAATATGGTGGGAACATGACATAACTTGCCACAGAACTGTTTTTGTTAAATGTATTGCAAACATTTATTGACATGTTTTAGCTTTTTAAGGAAAATTCAGTCAGCATTATTTAGTGTTTTTAAAGCAAAACAGCATAAACATTGATAGATCCTGGAGTGTGAGCCTAAGTACTCAGGATTGTTTCCAGCTTTCCTATTACTTTGAGACCAGCTGAAGCCTAAGCTTCTCATCTGATAAGAAAAGGAGAAATGTTTGTTTTTGTGGAGTCTTCTGAGACCTTTGTTTGAAAGACGTTATCAAGATGAGTCCAAAATAATATTTTCTTTTTTTCTCTGAAAGTTTTCTGCATGAGGTCATCAGTTTTCAAATGTGTAGAATAGACTTGCGTCTTTGAGTGAAAAATTATGAATGAATGTGGAAGCAGTATTGCGTTTCTAAAGTACTTATAGCACTATAAGAGCATCAGAAACCCTCAAATGTCACCATTTGTTATTTGAAAATGAAGAGTGGATTTTTTTAAAGTTCTAGTACAGAGGCTGTCAGAGAAAATTCCAAACATTCCTAAATCACTGCCTAAGTGAGAGGAAAATCTTTGAACAATTAAAGTAACTTTGAATTTTCTACAATAGAGGTGAAAAACAGGAAAAAGCTTAGTATTTGTTATAGAATCCTCAACAGGCTTTAATACCTGATACGTTTTTTTAGAATGGATTATACCCATTGCAGAATGAGGACAATTTTGTTACTGGCATTTTTTTCAACTACCAGGTTTATTTTCATTTTTTGACTTCTCTAAAATATGCACTTTTTAAAGCCAACACTGTGGCTTCATTAAAGGCCAAATTATGAAACACTGCAACAGTGGGAATGCTGAAGACTTTATTCCTGGTTTTGACCTGAACATACATTCTTTGTGGTGTAGTTATTGCTCTTTGAAAATAGCATGCTTAGTTGAATTGCATAAGGCATTGCTTTTTCACAGAAGGTACTGGTCCTGTCTCAACTCATCCTTAGCTGAACCTGTTTTAGTAGAGGTAAGGATGCATCTCAGAAATCGTGCACTGGAACAGTCCTGTTCAGACAATTATAAATGTATCTAACTGTTAATGTTCTTATGTTCATCCATAACTAGCAAGAATAGCTTAGATATTTTGAAATCCTACTTAGGTAAAACGAGACTAATAATATACTTTCATAAACATAAGGTTGAGATCTGTTTGAGCCTTTGTGGAAAAGGGATATTTAATACACACAACAATGCCACTTTTGCAGGGCAGGATGGGTTCAATTTTGTACTGAGGACAGGAATCAAAATTCAAAGTGAGTCTATAGTGTTTGTTTTGCTGATAATTACAGCTGTTTAGATTTTTAATAATCAATCTCTTGCATGCAAGAAATATTTTTTCTATATATTTATGTGAAACAAATACAAGTGTCAACATATTTGAATTAAAATTGGCGTTAAAAATAACTATAGCAATTATCCCATGTTAGGCCATTTTAAACTTCCCATTATAGTTAATTTACGAGATAGATAAAACATAATCTGATAGCTTTCTGAAGAGAAAAATAATTTATTTGGCCCAAAAACTGTTAGGCGTGTAAGCATAATTGCCCAATAATTACAGAGTTTCACAGGAGGGAAAAAGCTTTTTTGGTGCCTTATCGGTGTGTTTAATTCCTTAGTATACTTTGATACCTTTTACCTTAATTTTGAATTTTTGGTTTCCAGTATGTTTTTTCCAAATGTTATAATTGTCGTGTTCTTATCCTTAAAATTCTGAAGTGTGCTTGTGGTTAATTATAACTAATCTTTAATATTAACATAGATGCGCAGAATCAGATCCACTAAGAGAAGATTGATGATTTATTATTTTAAGTCAAGTTAAGGAGAGTTGAGAATATTAGAACTTAAAAGTTGGTTTTCCATTATATAAGGTATTTTTAAAATAATGAAAAAACACATAATTTAATTTTTCTTCGCCTCAAGAAAGACTTCTTTTTAGAAGCTTGAAGATGGTAATCTGAGCATAACACAGCTGCATTTGAATGAGTTTTACTAGTGACCCCTCTGAAGTGTTTAATTATTTTGGTTCTTAGAAGACCTCACAAGAAGCGGTAAACCTTGGTGGATGAGTGATGCATCTGCTTTTCCAACTTCACGTCCAGTCAATGACACGTTAAATAGTCATAGTCGACAGAAGAGATCAGTAAGCCTTGAACGGTTTGTGGAAACGCTGGTAGTAGCAGACAAAATGATGGTGGGATACCATGGTCGCAAAGACATTGAACACTACATTTTGAGTGTAATGAATATTGTAAGTTTCGTCCCTCTCTGTGTTCATATCAATATGCATGTACTGAAATGATAAAGCAACTGTAAAGTATTTATTTATTGGCATGAATAATACTTTAAAATATGTATCGACTTGCAGGAATTAATAGTTGAAATATGGCAAATGTTAGCATTGTGGGAAAAATACAGTACTGTTTCTGTACACTGTGATGACTTTTAAATAGTTTGTCTTTAATTTTAAATTCATATGATTACATTTAGATTCTACAATTCTGTTTAAGTCAACAGTCTAAATGCTCCTTGAGCTGAATGAATTATGAAACACAGTATAAACAGTTTTGACTGAAAAGTGTGACCCAAGAAGTTTGTTTTACTGAATGGTCAGTTTTTTTGTCCAAAAATAACTCTTATTCAGGTGACAATGATAATTAACATTATGAAATTACATTGAGCGAGAAAATAGGTTCACTTTTAACCGTTTAGGAAACAAGTAGTGTTCCTTGTCTGACTTTGTGCCTTTTCTTATTTTCTGGAGGTCAGGTTGCCAAACTTTATCGTGATTCCAGTCTAGGAAACGTTGTGAATATTATAGTGACACGTTTAATTGTCCTCACTGAAGATCAGGTAAGAGCTCTTGTGCTAAGCTTTATACCCCTGAAATACAAGTTATGTTATTGTGTAATGTAGTTTTCATTTAATTATTGCTTGAAATGGCTGCATCTGAGCACAAAACCTATCTTTTCATCTTTCACTACTTTAATCAAGATGAAACAGTTCAAAGGAATATTCCTCATATATCATCTCAAAGATATCTGTTCTTACTTCAGGTGAATATTAATACACCTTTGGGAATGTCAGTTTTATTTTTAGATCTATATTTTGATATTCTGATTTTTTTTTTATTGACATAATCATTATTAAAGTTGGAGCAGAAAGAATGCCTGTTCAGTAATACACAGCTGAACTTGGGGTCAGGTTTTAGAGAGATAAAATTTGGCAAGAAGAGTTTATTCCTAGAAACCACTGCTTCTAATTATAGTCCCATTTTAGTTTTCAAAAGGCTTAACAACTGACCTTAGTAATTTGTTTGGAACATTTCTGGTATGCATGTTGTATTGCAGCCAAACTTGGAGATAAACCACCATGCAGACAAGTCCCTCGATAGCTTCTGTAAGTGGCAGAAATCCATTCTCTCCCACCAAAGTGATGGAAACACCATTCCAGAAAATGGGATTGCCCACCATGATAATGCGGTTCTTATTACTAGGTATGGTCATTATAAGTATTGTGTTTTATTTTATTTCCGTAGCTTTATTGTTCTTACCTTATATATAGAGAGAGAGGCTAGTTGTGAAGTAATATAATTGGTAGGTAATCTTAAGAGGAGGAAAATTAATAGATGGCTTGTCTTAAATGTATCAGACTATTGAACTATAGATTAAGAATTTGGAAAAGTAAGATGTGCAAATTACTTGCTTCTGCTGTTATTTTCACTTCATAATTGCCAATGCAACGTATTCCAGTAGAACAGATGGATCCTATTGAACATCTTATACTTTTGTAATTGAAAAGAATTCTTAGGATTATGGAGAACAAAACAGTATGGAAAATGTTTTGTTAACCATATATAATGTTTTTAATACGAATTTCAAGCCAGAACCTCAACTACTGTAATAGTATTTCTGCTGAAAAACAGGTTCTTGCAGATTCAGGCAACGTGAGAATCTGCTTTGTAACTGTTTTGATATATTGTGCTTAATTAAGATGAGAAGTGACAGTTTTAATAGGTAGTTTCAAAGCCTGCATATGTGCCCATTTGCTTGCTTCTATTCCACCGTTACTGTGATAAATTCAACAAAGCTTGCACTGTAATCGTGCAATCCTGAACCTATTCCTGTTTGTCCTTTGCAGTTATGGGTAGGCAACTGTACTTTATTAGGAGATCAGTTTCCCTGTTGTTTAAGGACACTATTCTTTTCTGTTCTGTTTAAATAGCAGCAGATGCAGCAGGACTAATTTGGATTAGGATCTTTTTACTATAGTTTCTGCTTTCCAGGACAAATTCTGTACTGCTTTGTATGTGACCTATTTGTGGAATTACTGTGTTTACTGCAGAAATTTTTAAAATAGTGATTAAAATAATGGCTCTTTTCTGGAATTTTACATAAAACATGTAAAACTGGCTGGATTTTTTTGAGATGGGTGGGTTTTGTTGGTTTTATTTTGTATAAGGAACAATTTTTTTGAGAGGAAATAAAAAGCTACTGAATCACTTGCATGAACTTTTGCATTCGTATTTGAAGTATAATTGTTACATGTGGTTATATAATTCTGCATAGTAACAATTAGGGTGATTAAATGCCAGAGTGACTTAAGGAGCTGTGACAGTCCAAAAAGTTTAAAAAAAAATATTAAAGTCTCTAATAAAAATAAATGGAATGAAATTCAAAATACAATACAGTTAGATTCTAAGATATTGATTTTTCATGAAGGCCTTCGTTTATGCTCAATTTTTTGCATACAAGTCCGTCCTTCACTAGGGCTGCTCACATGTGAAATTAAGTACCTCTTTGCAGCTGTGCTACACATCAAGCTTTTACTGGTATAATTTAGGCAGTGAGTGAAAAAGTGTAACCTGTAGGTAGTATGGTTGTGTCAGTTGAAACCCCCTAATATGTATGTATAAGCTGCATTGGCAACACTGTATTTTTACTGCTATGGCTGAATAACTTTGATGTTTTGTTAGTGTTATTCTGGCACTGTAAAGCACACTTGTTTATTTTCTTTCACTGTTGTGCTTTAATATGTTTTGTTACTGTATGTTCTGTACTGGCTTCCCTGTTCTGGTAGGATGTTCCCAGCACAGTTATGAACAGTTCTGTGTTCCAGATGAAGGCTTAAGTCAGTGCTAACTTGCAGGCCTTTAACTGCAAAAGGAGCAAGTTTTCACAGAACATGAATAATACCCGTTGAACGCTAAGCTTTTTCAGCAAGAAGTAGTAAATATTAAGGACTTGTTTTATTCCTCGTTATGGGGGCTTAGTAATTACATGAGTATGCTGCAGGGTTTCTTTAGGACTTGTGTATGCTATCTTTTAAAAAGGACATAAGTTATAAAAATAACTTCTGAGTTTACTTCTAAGAGTTTTACACTTCTAAGTATACACCTATGTTTTAAATCAACGAAGTGCCTTAGTGTAGTACCTGCAGGCTAGTAATACCTACCTTTATAAAACATCGCTGAACTTTTAAGTTCAGTTATGTATGCTTTCATGATAGAATGCTTGTATTCATTTATTTACGATAGTAATTGTAATTTCTAAAAATAATCCCAAAGGCTAAACTAATCAATTTGAGTGGATCAATCAGGCTTTTGCTGAAACTGCTGGCTATCCTGGCTTTTACTAATAAAAAAATGTATCAGCATATGTGAAGAATGGATTTTTCTTTTTTTAGATTGGAATGAGTAAAGATAAATTTGTATTAATTTAAACATGTAAATCCATTAATTTTAAAAAATTCTAAATGAATTACTGAAATGGTGACATTCTTGCTTTCATTCTGTTTTGGATCTCTCATCTGATGAACCAGAGTTAATGCACTATATGTGAAAGAGAAGGGTATAGGTACAGTGCTTTAAACTCCCAATGGGTTGGAGAGGTCTTTAATAACCTCTTCCACCTGAAGGAATTTGAACCTATACTACCAAATATTAAGTTATTTTTTAGCCACTGTAATAGTGTTTTGAAAGCAGTTTTCTGAAGCTGTTCAACTGATGCTGCTCTGCTTTGTATGAGGTAACTACATTTTAATTGAATTTGGCACTGGAACCATTTTTGGTCGTTGTGTGTATTACTATTTTATGGAAAGTAGGAAAGTTTCAATTCAACATTATTAATAGTTTTGTGTTGATCGAAACTGGATTTTTCAGTCAGTAATTGATGTATTTGAAAATATTACCTAGCCCTGGCTGAGTATTTAAGTTTGCAACTACAACAATCTTTATCTGAAAAGTGGGGCAAAGTTGTTAAGAAAAGGAGTTGTTATCTTCACCTATGCAAATGAAGACAGCGCCTCAGCTTTTCTTAGCAACATATGGCTTTCCTCTGTAGTACTTTCAAAGATGGCACGCTCTTACCTGTGAAGAAAACCCATTATTAAGGGTGCTGATTCCCTAGGGGTGTCTGCTTGACCAACGTAGACAGATTTTTGTACCCTAAACTAGCTGTATGCTAAAACCAGGTAGCCTTGCTGGCATGGAGGTATGCCACCCTAGTCTAGTAAGTCCCATGGAGATGTTATCATGCCTGCTAAGCCACTGGTCTTTGTACAAGAGCCTACCCATGTTCAGCGTGCCTCACGTATGGCCTTCTCTGTCGTGGTCCTGCAGGCACCCTGCAGACTGCAGAGCGCTTATTTTACTAAGTGGGTAGAGGATTGCAGAAAAGTTCTTAGCTGATAATGAAAAATAAGGCAGGTAAGAGACTGGTCCAAGTAAGAGCCTGATTCCCAATCAAGAGAGCAAAATCATGGTGATGCAAATATGGTATTACTTGCACAGATATGGTAACAGAAATAACGTGTGTTGTCAACTCACTATGGTGAATATTGGGACTGGTTTAGCTTCCTTAATGCTGCCAGACTTTATGCTATAGGCATAAAAATTATAATTAGCAGGACCATTTTCTGATACTATTGTCAGCAGAAGCATCTTCCTTCAGTTTCACGGGGAGCTTGTGAGCATCCCTGAAATTGATAAGAATTAGATACCTTCTTATAATGGGAACCCAAGGGTAGGTAATAGGCTTTATACAGAAAGCTTATTACAGTGTCTTGGAATATTGGGTGACTTTGTATAACAAGAATAGCAATTACCCAGAACACTGATAATACTTTTGTGTGTGTTACTGTAGTTTTGCTTTCTTTTATTTATTTACAGAACTTTTGTTTGTATTTTCTGAGTCTTAAGTTAAGTGCTTAATGTTATTTCAAGATAAGACTCTGACTGAATTAATGTTCTAAAACAATGAGACCTGTTTTTTTTGTATAGTGCTTGCTCTTTGAAATTTCACCTAGAATTTTTCTATTGGAGACTATATTTAAGTCTCAGGCTTTAATATTTTATCCTGTAATTGTCCAAATTGGGTTCCTGGGGGCAGGTGAAAGTAAAATACTAAACAGACAGATTTTAATTATGAAGTTGATTAATAGTGTAAAACTGTTAAGACTATGTCTTCTTTTTTCCATGATGTGACTTTGACTTTAGATAAACCTAGTGAATCCTTAAAATTCTTTCATATTACAAATCAGTAAAAGCAGGAGAAAAACTTGTATGATTCTCTTATCTCAAGTTTTTTGGTAGACAAAAAGTAGTCTTTGCGTTTGGTTCCTGTATTCCTGCATCACAGATGTGATAATCTTACTTTTTAGTGCGATGTTGCGTTCTCAGATTTGTCGTTTTAAGACACAGTGTAAGTTTTGAGAGTCGCTGTGTATTCTCCCTTGTGCATCCCATCTCCAGTGTAGAAGTATCTATTTGCCTTTTTGAAGGTAGTTCTTGTTTATTTGCTGATTTTTTTTTTTAACCTTCATTGGTAGCCTGCTTCCTCTTTTTGTTTCTTCAGAAACTCCCTAAGAAATAGAGCCTCCATAGTTTACCTTAAAAACACAAAACTTCAGAGGTCACAATGCACACTATGATATTGTTACTTATTTTTAAAGAACACTTAACCCAGCTTCCCTTCCATTTCAATCAATTGATTCCTTTCTTGACCTTATAGATCATAAAGGAGGAATTATGGAATTCCTGAGCAATACTTTGGTTAACTTGCAAGCATATACATTATGAACAAAACTATTCCTTGTCCTGTGCACCTGCACAGAATGGTAGGGCCAGAGGGTTGCATTCTAGGAGAAGATGACAAAATTTAAAAAATGCCTTTATTTTTTTTTGTCTTTTACACCCTAAGGCTTCTCTAGTACTACATTTCTATGTATCTCAAGATGGTTAGTTTGATTTGTCCAGGTACTAAATAGTTGTTTTTCCAAATGACGTGTGTGACTGACTCTCTAAATTTTGCAGCCACAGAGTCTTTTCCCGCTGGGAGGGAAGATCCAAGCTATTAATTTGCCTCCTGGTGTGTCAGTAGATCAAGTAAAAGGCATATCAACCAGCCCATAGAGAGAAAAGTTTCTGGGGGAAGTTGAGATGTGCGCGCGCGCGCGCGCGCGTGTGTGTGTGTGTGTGTGTATCTGGAAGGGGGCAGAACTTGGTCTTTGAGATGCAAATGTTTTAAGCAGAGAAACATTTCAAACCTTACTCACTTAAAGAGATAGTACTTCTCAAAAGTCGTTGCATGAAATGTCATCTCCTGTTGGTAGTGTCACATACCAAGAGTTTGTTTTATGTTAGAAAACCAAATCCACTCTGCTTGACAAAAGCATTAAGATCTCTTTGATGCAGCTACAGTGGTTTTATTGGAACATAAGTGATTCTATGCAGAAAAGTTCATAAAGTTTTAGTTTTGAGACTGTAAATCTGCATCCTTTTGGTTTTTTTCCCCTCTGGTACACTCTTCAAGATGCGCTTCTGTAGATACAGCTTCTGAAATTAATGACTTATAATATCTTGAAATACAAAAATCTTTTCCTTGGATTGGAGTCCACTTGAGTTAGATTTACTGCTTTAGCAACAATGTATACTGCAGTCCCACTGAACTGATGTACTATGTTGGAGGAATCTTTATTTGCTTGACTAAAGAATCAGGGCCATAAGATGTTTTTATTGATTAAGCCAAATAAACCTTGATTTGCAGATTAAACTAGTGTCAGTAAAAATGTTCAATACCACAGATGGTATAATTTTTCTATTTCTCTGGGTTTTAAATGGGCTTGTACATGTTAATTTTTGTGAGACAGTGAATGAGTGAGCTCTCTCAATACAGACACTTGTATTTTTGCTAGATACCACTGTACTTGTAATTCAGTAAGTATTGCTAAGCAGTGTGGTATGGCTGCTGTTAGCGTTAACCCTGGTATTAGTATGCAGCATGTCTCTAGCAACATTTGCTGAAGCCCATATGGGAGGCATTAGCATAATTACACAATTGGTGGATTTTTCAAATCTGTCAAGGAGAGAAATTTTACAGAAGTGGTTTATGTTTATTGTATATGTAAAAGATTAACTTCACAGTGCTTCGGTTAGTCATTCCGTCATTCATGTGCCCTCATGGGCAAGGTATACTCTCTTTCGTTTGTCTGTAAGATATGTATCCCCTGTGCAGCCCAGTGCTGCCAGTTTTTCTAAGAGGGCAGAAGGTATATGTGTATAGCAGCAATCCTAAGCTCCTGCAAATCTTGTGGTTCATAATCTAAAGAACTGCAGTGGTTCTAGCATTGCTGTAGATACTCGAGAGGGGCAAAAAGTTTCTTGTTTCATTTTGCATACCTGTGTAGAGCTGACCACAATCATGCCTTTCATTTTTTTTGTAACATTAAGGGGTTTTAAGCAGCTAGGGATGATTTGGTTGTTGCATTGTCCCAACAGCAGTCCTAAAAGGAAATGTATTTTATGGACACAGTTGTCCTTTTGTGTGTCAGTTGCTTATAGGTTAGTAATACACTTTTATTCTGTAATAACAAGTAACATTTCCACATCAGGTTCTGTACTAGTTAAGGCATTTGGTAGTGAGGTAGGGCCAGCCAGGACTCTGCACATTCCTTTCCTCCTGCAGGTCCAAGATAGTTATGCTTCTTTTCTGAGGCACTTTTCCACTTTTTTCTGGGCCGCTTAACTTGTTGCCAGGATTTCTTTTCTATACAAGACACTCTCACATTGCTCTGTCAGGACAATTTCCTAGCCTTGTCCAATAAATCTGGACATCCAAAGCATTTCTGTTCCCATGAAGCCCTGTCTCTGATCCTCGTCCTGCGGTTTCTTCCTCCATTAATGAGAAGGGCTCTGATTTCAAGAAGTAATTCTGATGTCAGTTGTATCTGTTTGCTTCTTATTTCCTTGACTCTTAGACCATTAAGTGGTTTTCACCCTTGTTTTTTATGCAGCCTTTTAACTTGTTCTACTGAAGTTCCTTGCAGTGAATTTAAGCCCCTGCCAGGAGGCTGTTTTTCCTTAGTTGATTTTTGTGCAAAAATCATAAGGTTGACTTAGTGTCCTGGAGACCATGTGTATAAGATTACTCCTTTGAGAGAGAGGGTTGAAAATCTGAGATGTATATGTTGCCCTTAATGTCTCTCTCCGCAGATATTTAAAGTCCGAGGAGCCCACTTTGCAAGTAATAACACTAAATTCCCCATGCCTCTTTGTTTTCAGGGAATTAAAGGGGTGTAAGTGAAAAATCTGTCTGCATAGTCAAAATGATGTATTTGGAAAAAAACCCAAACAAACTTGAAATGTACTAGGACTCTGCTACAGCAGATTGAGGAAAGTAAGGTATTTGATGTTGTTTGCATGTGTGCTTTGCATAATAGGGTTTCTATACATTACATGTTCCTTACACTCCTTTTTAGAGATCTGCTACTGACCACTGACAGAATCAGTATGTTGCTAGATAGGAAGCCGGTACCACAGGTTTTATATTCTTACTCTTGTGTCAAGAACATTTTGTGCGTCTTCACTATCCTAAGGCATATTCTTTGGAATGACTACCCTAAGGTTGACAAAAGAGAAGTTGTGGCTGAGAGATGCAGCATAACAACTGTGAGCCATTACAACAACACAGGGTCTCTACGTGTAGATGATTTGCTTTAGATACATATGGCTCTAGAGCCGTGTTCCAAAATTGCAAGCCCTACACGTTCAGTGGCAGGAAAAACACGTACAAAGATTTCAGTGGAGAATTCTCCCTCATCGATTTACGTCTTTTTGTGAGCTGAGAGGCTGTAGGCTGTGAAATGATGATAGAAGATCAAATTAGATAACACAGGCAATAGAGAAAAATATGAAATAGTTGGGAATTAATAAAATCAGTTGGCTTGTTATGTATTCCTATTTATGTGACAGTTATACACTGCCCCACCCCCCACTAACAGAATAAGGCCTGAAATGTTGTTCAGGTTTCCACTCTTGGCTGTGAATTTTTTGGGGTTTTGGGGGGAGGAGGTTAGTGTAAATTGTATCTTTAAAATTTATTCCTAGATTTTGCAGCTGAAAGGAATCAAATGGACTCTGGGATTTGAGGGAACTCACATAGAACAATAAAGAAGCTAGAATGTGAATCTGAAAAACTGCTTATTGCATGGCAAATGTCAACCAGCAGGTGATTTGCAGCTAATTAACAAGCACACTGTGTGAGTGGAATGTTTTCTGATCAATAAAGAGGCTGTTATTTTTAATTTCTGATGCCATTAGTTGACTCAGTTTACAGTTGGTTAGTTAGAAGATGTGTATTCTGATTTAGTTTATAAAATTCGAATCTGTGAGGGTGGAAAGGTGGAAAAGGTATAAGGTATACCCAGAGTTTGCCTAATCCATTCCAGATGGACAAAATGTGTTCAAAATGTGTTTTATTTAATACCAAATCCAGAAGAGTGACCAGTGTCATGCAGTAAAGCTCAGGCTTTCATGCTCTGACTAGAGACTTCAAGTCTGAAAGCTGTTTCCTTTTTTAATTTTTTTGGTAGATTGAAATATTTGATACTGAGTAAATAGACAAATAACATTCTCCTATCTCAATTGAAGACAGAAATTTTGAGTGTAATCCCACAAACATCTCTTAAGATGTGCTCACTGAGTGGAACTGGTTACACACCTAATGATTTCCTGAACTGGAAAACTTGAGAGTATCTACCAGCACACAACGTGGGCAGCGGAACTCCTTACTGCCCCCAGTTAAAAGTCTTTCTCTAAATGAGGCAATGAAACCTTCAGTAATTAAAAATGCGTTGGGATAAATCCATAAAATATCAAACTACATTTGCTGTTGTGATAGTAAAGGTATATTAATGCCTCCTGTAGTTTACAAATAAAACTTATTCTTTTACACACTAGACTTACTACGGAAGAAAAAAATCAATGAATAATACTTTTGTATGCTCTATTTTTTCCCCATTTTTTTATCTGGGCATTTACCTTCTGAGTTGCACAGAGGGTCATAAAACTATTCAAATGATAGTTTTTCCAGGAAATGTTTGGTGGTAATAGTTCGGGATATCTGTTAGAACACTCAGTTACTGCTTGGCCAGATATCTGAGGAAGGGCTTTCTAGCAGTTTGAAATGTCATCTTTTGCCTTCTTTTTTATAAAGAACATAGACTTATTTAAAAATCTCTCATTTTTAATTTTTCTTAGTAGTCTGAGTAGAATCCTAGCATTCTTCTCTTTTTTTTCTTTTTTTCTCCCCTCTCTTGCTTAAGTACAATATCAGGGCTGTTATTATTTTTCACAACTTACAATGCCTGGTGGAATAATACATATGCAAGTGAGTAGCTGCGCTCCTCATTCTTAACAACCCAGAATACTATATTAGGCCAATTTCTACCCTGGATTTTCACCAATTTTGGATTTTGTCTGCGATCTGTTGCATAAATTCTGTCTCTCACCACACATGAGTATATACTACATTTTCATGTTTTCTTCACATTTTAGACATCAGTCTGGAGTATTTAGCTCAAATTTATAGCTACATTTTATTAGATGTCTTATGTATAAGAATACGTTAAAAACATGCTTTTAATTAGGACACAGGTTGTAAATTAATTCTTTTAGTGGCAACATCATATCAATTTAATTTTAGTATTCAGTATTCTTCAGTTTCTGCTAGTTTCCATCAACCTCTCCTAACGAAGGGCATAATTATTTATGCTTTGAGGTCAACGGCAGCATGCCTGTTATTCCAGTAGGATCTGGACAAGATTTCAGTTTGAGTTCATAGCTTGTTCATTTTAATTATGCAAATAGTCATGTAAAACCTAAAGTGAGCACTGTTTGTTCCGTGCTACTTAATAACTTTTTGAAATATTTTCCAGCTTTAAAATGTGGATTGATGAAGTTAGGTACATGAGTGTCTTAACCTTTTTTAAATTAGGGGTGCTATTTTCTCTGAAGTTGTACCCATTTGTGTATTAAATTCACTGCTTTTATAAACACCCATTTTGCATAGAGATGGATCACTCCCTAACTAATTTTTAAGTATATTCAGTGTGTTAAAAGTACTTTCCAAAGTGATTAGCACTACTTACAGGTTAGTGTGGGTTGTTTTGGTTTTTTTTGGGGGGGTTGTTTTGTTTGTTTGGTTTTTTTTTTTTGCTTGCTTGCTTTATTAGTGAATTTACAGCAAAGAAGTGACACTTGAAAGGAAATGTCTGGAAATTTTCCAGTCAAAGAGGAGGTGTGAATAGGCAGGAGCAGAGGATATTACAGAATTGTCCCAAGTAAAGAAATATGTTGTATTTCATGTCTGCAGTTGTAGCTCTTGGGTTTCGCTTTCATAATGTATGATGAAGTGTAACTTAAAAGGCTATTAAAATTCTGACCAAACTGGATGATGGAGGTAAAGTAAAAATCCAAAGTTAAAATTCCATACTTGAATATTTTGTAGTTGCCATGCTGGCCTGATGACGTGCTCGGTTAATTGGTACTGAAGTTGATTCTGAAATCAGATCTGCTAAACAGATAAAATTTTGCTTTAAACACAAAGGAAATCACACTCTTGTTTTCACCTCAAATCAAAACATTTTAATGAATAAGAAATTTGATGAAGGAAATAAGAAATCACATTTGTTTACATGTAGTATATTCAGAATTATATTACCGTCTGTGTTGCATTCTCAATTATTTTCTTAACTGACACTTTTACTTTTCTAAAGATATCTGTTTCACAGTCTTTATATGACGTAAACACTGGAAAATGTCGTTGTTGAAATACAAACACTGAGATAACACTGAGAACTAACTGCAATTCTGGTCAAACCATTTATTTTGCAACAGCGTGTGAAAGAATGGTGGTCTGGCCAGCTGTAAAGAATTAAATATGAAATTGTAAACACATTTAATGACTAGCAAGTCTTGTGTAGATTTGCTCTTTCATGTACTATATTCCAGTTCTTCCTACCATTGTTTGTTTTCTGTTGCCTTGTGTTGCTGCCACATTGACCTATTATCAGCAGGTGAAACTGTAGCACATGGGAATACTCCAAATGGGAATATACTCAGCAAATGTAACAATTTCTGCTTTTTTTATGCTTTATCTTTTACTTATTTCTGGACTTGAAACTCTTTGTACTTCTGATGATTTGGCCTTTACTAGCTGTATTTCTACTGGCTAAGCTAATATAGGCGAGCAATTACAACATTATCAACAGTGTGAATAAAAAAAATGTTTTAATGCTGCATAATCAAATATCTTTCTTAGATAACTGGTCATTAATCATCCACACATGCGCTTATGCAAAATTCTAGACACTCCTAGTTTAAACTCATAATATACATACCAATATTTATAGTATTTCAAAACTATATCGAAGTAGTCCATGAACACTATGGAGATAGCCAAAAGCTGTTGCGTGTGCATGGCCAGGGCCTACCACCATGGATGCATGTGGTAGTGGTACCTTGAGCTGATAAATTTAATCAAGAATTTAATTTTTTTTTTTCAAATTATGTGCGGTTGTCTTAGTTTGAGTAATGACTGATCACTTCTTTAACAGGCAATACTCTCATTCAAGCAATTTTGTATGGTTTAGTGAGTCAAAATGTTAGTTTGTCAATAGTGATAGGTATTCTAATATTTGATGTTTTGGCATAGCATTGTGTGTAGATACTTGTACTGAATATTTCATATGCTTTTCCTCTCTTGCATTTTGTAACTATTATACAGCAAGACGGAAGTGGCTTTCAATTATAACTGCTGTTGAACTAGATGAACAATGGTGAAGATCAATTTCAACTATTTATCACAAATAGGAAAATACTCTTTTATATAAAAAATACTTTTATGTTAAAGAAGCTTTGTTATATTTTGGTTTTGCATATTATGTATAAACATGAAGTTTTATGTAAGTGCAACAACCTGTAAAATGAGCAAGGATGTGCATCCTTTATTTTAACACATAATATCATATATAGTTAGGATGGTAAATTCCAGCAATGTGGTAATTAACAACAGAAGATATTAGACCCAGTGAAAGGAGCCCTTGGGTGATCTCAACTGAGACTGCCATGTTTGTTGCTGATAATTTAACTTGCAAAATTTCACCAGCAGTCACTAAGTTTTGAGCACACATTACAATAGTGAATTTTCTCAATATCATTTTAGGCCGGAATTGTTGCTGTTTTTCTCTGATTAGTGGAAGCAAGCTGAAAACCATGATTAAAAATTATTTTGGATGGGTTTTAAGTACCTGATTTGTACCTTCAGAATAACTCCTCAAGTATACTGTACTTACTTTTGTATACCAAGCAAATAATCTCCTGCAAATACCGGTCTTAACCAGCTAAAAACCACAGAACTCTTTTTTTTCTTTTTTTTTTTTTTTTTTTTTTTGGTCACCTTTGCATCTGTCTCTTCCCATGTACTTTTTGTCATGCATGGTGAGAGCATTCTTTAATTTGGACCAGAAGTCCTTCTGCACTGTCTTCTCTAATTCTTCTCTCCTCTAATTCTTCTCTCCTCTAATTCTTCTCTCCTCTAATTCTTCTCTCCTCTAATTCTTCTCTTCTCTAATTCTTCTCTTCTCTAATTCTTCTCTTCTCTAATTCTTCTCTTCTCTAATTCTTCTCTTCTCTAATTCTTCTCTTCTCTAATTCTTCTCTTCTCTAATTCTTCTCTTCTCTAATTCTTCTCTTCTCTAATTCTTCTCTTCTCTAATTCTTCTCTTCTCTAATTCTTCTCTTCTCTAATTCTTCTCTTCTCTAATTCTTCTCTTCTCTAATTCTTCTCTATTTTGGACTAGATGATCGTTGTAGGTCCCTTCCAACTGAAGTATTCTATTCTATTCTTAATGGTTTATAGAAGCTTTCAGTTGAAACAATTTATTTATACAAGCACCAAATATACCAAGTGTTTTAAGGTGAAAGGATGTAGCGGTGGACTTGCATTCTTTCAGAAAGAGGGGAGGAATTTCTTTTCAGTATGTATTTGCCTACCTGAAAGTTAAGATTTTCTTTAATACTCTTTATACTACAGTATGATTTTTTTTTCCTGTGGTAGCACAAAGCAGTGAAATATACTGCATTCTATTGCAGCAAAGTTACTATTTGTTACATGTAGCAGTTTTATTTCAATAAATTAGATATGTTTCTTTATGTGTGATGGAGAAATTACAATTGTTCTGACCATTAGAAAAATCCGAAACGTAATCTAAAAACATTTAGCTGTTAGATATCAGATACATTATACAGTGGGGCTTCTCTGGCTGTAAAAGATTTTCATCTTCCTCAGCCTCATCCAAAAGACCTTTTTGCCATCAGAGTAATATATAATTTTGTCCTCCTTTGCCTATGACCTCTATACATATAACTTCTCTAAGTGGTTCTGTTTAGTGAGTTATCAGGAAGAGTATTTTCTATGGCTGCAGTCCTGCATTTTGGTCTATAAGTCAAACTCTCATGCTTATGCCAAGTACCTTAAATATTAACTTGGCTCTGCACAGATATATAGATATATATATATATATATATATATATATATATAAAACCCCAACCCTGCACGAGTATATCATATTGAAGGATTTAGGCCATACAGAGGACAGAGTACTTTCTTATCTTTTTCTTGCTTATGGGTGATAACAGCTAGATTTAGTGTATGGGAGGGAGGGGAAGGAACGCGAGAACATTGTGTGTGTGCATGGGGAGCAACACCCAAGACTTGTTTAAAACTGTAGTACTTAGGACTTCTTTTACAGTGTCATAGTGTTATTTTAAAAAGGCATTTCTTCTGACTTTGCTTGCTTTTTTTTCCTGCCATGCTGATGATGTGACTTTAGTTCAAGTAATATGACTTTTGTAGAACTAGGAAGGAAAATAAGAATGTAAATGGTATTTTCTTTAAGCCTGCAAAGTTATTTTTGCTACTTCAGTGATCTAACTTCGAGCTATGCCTTCTGGTAAAGGTCACTGTTACTGATCTACTTATATGTTGCAAATGATGTGTGCCATAAGCTCTTCTGTTATCCTTGAGGTTCAGGTGCATCCTCTGCTCCCCTGCTGCCTGTTAAAGAGATTCTTCTTCCACACAGATCTTGAATCACTTGTTCCCCAAGTGTCTGGTGCAGCTGTATGGAAGTATTTTCTGTGAGGTGGGCTGGAGCAGTGTTTTGTGGGACTGGTAATACAGATGTGTTTTAGTGTCCTATTTCTAAAATCACCTCATCTGTAGAAATAGAATGCTCTATTGTTAAACAGTTATTTGGAATCACAGACCCATAGCAGTGTAAAATGAATGTGTACTTTAGAAATATTTTTGTTTTTTAAATTCTAAGACAATAGATATAAGTAGTACTTGAATTAATTCCAAAGATATCTCTCACTTCACATATATATCAAGCTAACAAAACTGAAGGGTTCATCAAGGCCTTTTGGCTGAGAGTTTAGTTCCTGTGCTACTCTAGTCTTGTGGAAGATTTGGCAATGAGGACTCATGCACCACTGTTAAGGATTTTTGTCATTCAAAATTCTTTCCATCCCCATAGGGTATTTCTTTAAGGAATTTCTACCTTTTTGTTGCTAGACCATTGTCTTCACCTTTGGAAACACTGGCGCCCCTTGATTGGCCATAGTCTGAAAGTGTGAACAGTCTGTAAAGTCTGTTCAGAGTCTCAGAGGGAAAAAATTTTCATACTTAGTAAGACAATGTACAGTCCTCATTGTGTGAACCTTCTCCATATAAGTACATGGATTTTGTGTTTTGTACACAGTTGTAAATTTATTTAATGCTTGTAAGTGGTAAGCATATGATGGAATTTATCACTATGTGTTTTCAGAGACAAGACACTTCAATAACAGGTTTGAGATGAGCTATTTCCCTAAGTTGTCCTTCAGCATTACTATATCAGTGTGTAGTTTCTTCTAGCTCACAACAAAACAATTTCTGGAATTAACGTTTCCATTTTATCAAATACTGTGATTTTTGTAGATAAAGTACTTCTTAAGATGCTAGGTTAAAAACTGGATACAAATTAAGGAAAAGAGTATAATAAAAAAATTATTTTGTGTCTGATATCACAATATCAAAGATACTTGCATATGTGAAGTGGCAGTTCAGCGTAATATTTGGAGGGAAGGGGATTATAAAGACATAACAGAGCAAAGGCCTTGACTATCTCATACATCGAAGGCTGGTGCAACTCTGCAAAATCAGGAGGAAAATGGGACTGAAACCTTGACTTTAGTAGAAGTGCTTACATAAATTATGGTTTACAGGATCAGATGCTGTATTTGTGGGTGTTTCTTGGCTGTTAAGCATGCAAGTTTGAACTATGTGGACAAGAGAATGCTTCTTCCTAAATCACTCGTCTGGGATACATTGACTTCTGCTTTTCTGTTGAGTATTATACTAATACAGTATTTTAAAATATTTAAGTTTCTTGCAGTTCTCTTTCTTTGGGCTAGAGCTGTTCTAGTTTCATACTGATTTTTATGGTGCAAACATAGAAAGCTCTAAGTCATATTGATCCAAGTCTTTCTTCAATCCTGAGGAAAAGGATTTTAGATTAGAAGATAGAGAATATATTTTTTTTTTTTTTAGCTTGCATTTCTCTACCCAGGAAACTGGATTGTTTGGAGTTGTGTAGTCTATTTTCAAGCAGCTTAAGGAACTGTATGTAGTATAAAAAGATTGCAATGCTTCTGTGAATGTTTCAAACATAATCTGCCTTTTTCTTAATTTAATTATTATCAAATAGGAGTGCTCGATCTGCTGTGATCACCTCACTTAGAGTAATATAATTCCAAAGTGACAGGCCTAGCTAATTATTCTTGCCTGTGCATGTTTACATAACACATAGGAACCTTAAACACTCCATTTCTAGGCTTTTTGCCTTCGATATATCTGTAGAGTATGTCTAAGACCTCCCCATTCATAAACAGCAGGTTGTCTCCTTTCTCCTTAATTGTTATAGATTGAGATAGGCCATTTTCTTCTTGCAGTAGGCCAAGAAGGCTCCTCTCTTAGCCTGCTAGCTATTTTGTTATAACCTCTTTCACTTAATTGGTATGGTTTCACTTGCGTATGACTAAACTTCTTATTAAAAACAAACAAACAAACTTCACTGCTACTTGCCTTTGTAGATGAAAGATCTGAAGTAGCAGCAGTTTAGTAAAAATTACCAAATGCATAATGGTCTGTTAAGAAAGGCCTTGCCTTAATCTTCAGAGCCCATTCTACCATGCTTGTTGTGGTAGCTTTGTCAAAAAATATTTCCATGCCTGACATCTTTGACACAAGCATCAGCATTCACTGCAAGCACTGGACAATTGCTTAGGATTGTTTGGGATGGATGCAGCCCTGAGTAGGGATATGCAGTCATTGTTGCACTGGATCCTAAGAACAGTCTCCAGCAACTTATTGCTACACTGAAGTCCCCTATAACAAAGATGATGTGTATTGACAGCACTGCAAGAAAGAAGCAAAATTACTATTGGTATCTGTTGTGCGTCAGAACTTATCTTGATGCACCATGCTTTCCCATCTTCTTTTCTGCTGCCTCAGTCTCTGTACAACCTGGGATTTGAAGATGAGAGAAAATGGTGTGGGTGAGTATGAGTGTGAGTGTGTGGAGAGGGGGAAATCATATCGTGTCAGTGCAGAGCAGGAAAAGAGGGAATGGTTGGGAATGGTTGTCTGTCAATACTATGGCCAAAAAGTCCATAATCATATTGATTGTATGATTTTTATGAAAATGTGCATTTGAGCAATGTATCTTGAAGAACTTAATCTGTTGGTAAGTAAATTCATTTATGCAATCCACCAAAATCCCTCACTTTTTTTCGACTGTCATTTTGCCCTTAGGTCTGTATGTATTGTTCTTAGGAATTATGTTAGTTTTATATGCTGAAACCAAGCTTGAGAAACTCTTGGTTTTCAGTAGTATAGACTCCCTGAACATTATACGAGACGTAATTTTATAGTTGCTCTCAAAACAAAATCTTGATGGTCTCCTCCTCCAAGCATCTATTTTTCCCAAATAGTTACCAAGTAATTTCCGGTTACATGTGGTGAGGTCAAATCCAAGACTGCTAGCTCCTGATTGCTTCATATTTTCAAATACAGCTTTTTGGAGGAAACTTTAGAAACAAGGTCATATGTTTCTGAAGTTTTGCTTTCCACAGATGAAATCTTGGGGAAAAAAGTTGATTTTTTTTTTTTTACCTTTTTATTTTTTTTTAATAGCTATCATAAAATTGCTGTTGATTATACTTGACTAAACTGTCATCTGTGTGTATTTGAATGTGTTTTCCCACTAAGATAGTAAAACACAAGTGAGGCTGAGCTATTTGGTTGAAAAATATGAGAGAGTTGAAGGACTGGAAAGGGAACACTGTGAAAGTACTGTAATAGTCTGCGCAACTTTTAAGTTCTGCAGGGGCTCCAGTAAGGCAGTTTCCTGTTGTTGTACTATGCTGTATTTATAGTAAACATGTGAAAATTTCCTAGCCAAGCTTTTAAAACTAAAGCATCTCTATACCATGCTATTTTGTAAAATTTTTCAATGTTTCCACTTCCATTGAACTTGATGAAAGCCGCCTAGGACTAAGCATTTTTGAAGCGTATTTCTGCTTTTTAAATTGCCAGTACGGAAGGTATTTTATTTTGACTTCCTTATTCTCGGAAACACTACTGGCAAATAAGAAAGTAAGATTGTGATTCTGTCGAATATGCAGTAGTTAAAATTGTCAAATCCTACAGCAGATTTTGGTAAGCAATTAGGGCATGTCAGAGGTAGTAGTATCTAAGCTCCACATCCAGCTGGTTGCTCAGATCCTCCAATTACTGTACTGTGAGTTCTTTGTGGAAGGCAAACTGTCTACAAGGAATATGAAAGAGCTATTTTTTAATGTCTAGAAGCTTGCAGAATCTAAATTATTACTTTCTACCCCCTTGTGTGTTTTTTTCCCCCCTGTATTGCTTGTTCACTGCTGAGTATTGTGTGGAAATAAAGGTTTGATTTTTTGTGTGGTATAGCAGCTTGGGGCTCTTAGTGACAAAATCACATTTTCTGTATACACTCTCAAATGTTTCAGAATGGGAACCATAGTATCAGTTCACTCCTTGGAAACATTGGCTTTACGAACATCACAGAGGAAGAGATATTCCTTTTTAGAGCTTGTATGGTAGGATGATTTTCTGTTTTAATTAATCTCTTTACTGAAATAGCTTTTGTGTATTAGCAAGTATTTTAAAAAGAGGAGGTAATTTCTGAGAGTAAATTAAAAACAAAATTTAGGATATACCCATGCCTTTCAAAGAGACATTGGCAGTGCAGGTTACACTCCATTTCTAATAATTTTCACTGACTAGATTTCAGATGTGTATTGTACACTGTGCAAATGTATAAGGGGCACAGCAGGAATTGGTTCACAAACATCCAGACCTAATCACTTGTGTTCTACAATTTAAGTTAAAGAATTTGGAATCTATAGATTCTTCTATATTTGGCAAAGAATGAGACAGAACACGCTTAAGGGTTACATACTTTTCTTTGACCACTGTACATATTTCTAGAAGTAGTTAAATTTTTCTGCAGAGGTATGCTTTCATATGTTGCAGTTGATTATCAACCAGTTTGTTAATCCAAAGGTCAAGTAAATTAAGAGTATCTTCTGTAACTGGTTCTTCATGTTTTTTTCTTTTTTAATATTTTGTCTTTTAATATAGTTAAACCCGTATTCCAAATCTTTTAAAAAGAGGGGGAAAAAAAAAAAGGGAATAATGTCCTACTTTTCCAAACATAATTTGATGTGTGATTTTGAGCATCTTCATGTTTCTGTGTCCAACTATGAGGGATTTTAAAGAGGCAGAATATTCAAAAAGTGACATCTTCCCTTTAGAAACTAAGGCTCTTAAATTACTTAGAAATAGAGGCATCAGAAGCCCTTCAGAAACATTTTAGGCGTAAGTATTAATTTGGCTAAAACACTAGCTCACTTCTATAGAAACATAGAATCACTATCATATAAATTGCAGTAACATTTCAAAATAAAAAAAAAGCTTTAGATTTTTAATAGGAGGTAGGAAGCTCTTTAAATATCACTTAAAACTTCCTTTCCTGTTTGTGACAAATATGTGATTTGTTGGTTTTATTATAATTAAGTTATTGACTCAGTAGATGGCACTCTTCCCCCTGAGTCACCAAGGTGCCTAGGTCATCTGTATTGAAGGTTCCCTTTTTTAAATACAATATAGAATTGATCGTGATTGCTTCTGCTCATTAGAACAAGAATATCAGTTGCCATATTCTGAGAAAATTTCTATTTAATTATTACATTCTTGTTTGTCTCAGTCTTGGGTACTTACTGCTGCTGGATAACGTGGTTTTTTTTTTTTTTTTTTCTTTCCTCTGAACTGTTGTGTGTGTTAGTGTTAAAATAGTTGTAACATCCCCCACATGCATATATTGCTCTACCCTCCACTCCCCATCTTGCACCTAACAGGGCCTAATTGTCAAGTCTTTACCCTCATCACTGGGTCTTGTGACTTCAGTAGAGTTATTTTCATACTAAGATGAAAATTCCTTGTGTAAAACTTATCCATCAGTTACCTTTCAGTGAATTTTATGTGAGACTTCAAGGCATGCAGTTGTGCTGATACTCTGTACTTATAGTATCAAAACAGAATCTCGTGCCATGGCTTCTTATCTGCTTTAAAGGTCTAATTCTGCTGCTGCAGACATAAATGCGAGTCACCAGTAAACCACTTTAACTGTAAAATACAGTCTTTAAATACATGTTCTTCATGTGTATGTTATTGAAATTCTTCTGGAAATTTAATTTTCCTGCCAATATGCTTGGGTCATATAAAGTTACAACCTTATAATTTTGACTGTCAGTACCTTTGTCCATGCCATGCTGTGGATGTCTGTGTCCCCTGAACCCATAGCACCAAGGGAAATAGGGCTTCACTATCTCTTTCATTATTCATACTACTTATGCCAAAGGCACCGAACTCTTATATGATCCACAGATTTGTACACCATGTGCTTTTTCTTTTAGCCTTTTATATAGCAGATTAAGGTGGTCCTGGTTTTTTTCTGGTTTTGTGCAGCTGGGTCATTGAAAAACAATATCCACACCATCTTCATACCTGTTCTCTAGTTTCCACAGTAAAGAGAGTTTAGCTACCTACAGATGGAAATAAGAACCAGGTTTTGAAATCTGCCCTTCTTTTGCTGCAGTTCATTCCATTTTATGATACCAATTTGAAGTGGCATTATTGGACACATCCTAAGTATTATTTCCCTTTTTTTTGAGAAGACATTAAAACCAGGGAAGTCCATCTTAAGCTTTTCATAGTATTCAGTGAGAGCTTCCTCAAAGCAGAGAAGAATGCTAGCTTATGCTGAACAGGCATCTTCTGCTGTTCATCCTGTATTTTGTTTTACTCTTTAAAAAGTGTAAAAGTGAGTTTTTCCTTCTTGGGATCTGGTAAAATGAAAAGATAAATCCTCGTCAGGCTCCCAAACAGAATTCAATTTACAACTGAGATGTATTCCTCTGATGTTTTGTGGCATTTTGGTCTTCATACCTGTGATACATTCTCAACCAGCAACCCATAGGTGGTTTAGTAAAAGCCATTAGTTGTCATTGCCCTCAGGTCTGGTGATCCGTGATCTGTGATATGGTGATGAGCACTGAGGAGCAGATCCTCCCAGAATCAAATTTCTTTCTTTGTGGTGACTTAGAAAGCAGAATTATTGTTTAGTGTCCTTTGTTGTTTTAATGCTCTTTTAATGAACTACCAGTCACAACCTCTGTTGTTCTCCAGATTGGATGGTAGAAGACCTGTCTTTCTCTAGATTTTTATATACCTGGACTTTTTTTCTCTAGAAGCAAATTGCTTGTTTTCTTCTTCTCTCCTAAACAACTTAAGCAGTCTTCATGTGACTTGAAATAAATAATAGCTAATTACTTGCTGTTTTGCCTAAGCCTTACTGATCCAACAGATTATCCTGAAAATGCTCCCATGGCTTTAAGCCCATAGTAGTTTTGAATGGATACCTACATGAGTATTCAGAATTTTGACAATTTACTGCTACTCTGCAGCCTGAGTCTTTGTCCATGTGGTTTGCAGCCTGCTAGGAAGATACACTGTGTTCTAGATACTGCAGAAAAAGGATGCTTCTACAAATGTGCACTTACCAGTGTATTTTTCAGTTAATGAGCAATCATTGTGACTTTTTTTCATAATTTGGAATTGAAAGCTTTTGTATTATCTCTCGGAGCATAGTTACCATTCAGGGCAATTCTTTGTGGCTAACTTGAACTTTATCATTAGTGTTTCTTTAGGTATAAGAAGATATGTGTCCATATTACAAAACTTGTTAGAGTGACTGGCATTGTTTTTAGCAATCAGACTTCACAAACATATCAATGATCTTTGATACCTGAGTCTTGCATCAGTTTTGGAAGGGTGTTGTGAAAATACTTGCTGTGGCATTACAGGTACTGAACCTGGTCTGTGAATAAAGGGGGAGACTTTTTTTCCCCTATAAAACCAAGTTATGATTAGTTCTTAAGAGTAACAGATTCAGTTAAGAACACTTAAAAAGTAGAAACTGAAAAACTTGAAATATTGCGTTGTTTCAAGTCAAATACGTCTTTGATTTTTTTTCCTGTTTCTAATTCTACCAAAAAAATCAAAAGATCAAGAAGTGATTTGCAAAACATTGAGATAACTTCTGATCTGTTGTCATTTAAAAAATTCTAAAGCATTGGCAGTAAGACTTTTCTGTTTTGCAGTGAGATGTAATTTTGGTAGTCTGGAATTCATGTAACCTTGCTAGTTACTCACTGAAGAATGCTGAAGCTTAAGAGTTCTTTTAGTAATGGCTTTAGATTCTTTATAAGACTGACTGGGCTGTCAAGTCACGGCCTTGGTCTGTGGAGAAAGAGGAATACTCAGATCATGTAACTAAAGTATTTTTTTCATATGTTTTATTGTTTACGTTCTTTCCAAAGTTGAGCTGTAGTTCTTTAATGACTTACAGTTGATTTGTTTTGATGTTTTAAGAGCATGTTGACCTACACGATTTTTGTGGGAAGACTCCTATACCTACATACAGTAACACTGGTGCCAGCGAAATATAAGAGTGTGTGTAATAGTTCAGACATATGAGCAACTTGCTACAAAGTACCAGCAAGATACTACAAGTTAGTCCTGTTTTGTCACACGCTAAGCTGACTCAGCTAATCTTTCATTGTCAATAAGCTCAGAGTTACGCAGTTATGATCTTGAAGGAAGAGGTGCTTTAATGTCAGAACTAGAAGGATAGAAACTGCCAAAATTCATTATTTCTTTCCAATATGGCCATTTACAAATCTTCGTTTTAAAATCAGCTTTGTGCTGAGTTGCTGAAGGGATGATACTTCATGACTATCTGATGCTGCTGTTGGAGTCAAATCTCTGCTGTTGGTGTTTGTTACATTATGTTAGTGCAGCAAGTGTTCATTATTGAATATAGTATTATCATTGTTTTAGTTATTTCTGAACATTTTGTTCAGGTTGTGGTCTGAAAACTGTGGAACTTGGTATTTTATAGAGCTGATCACATTCAGCTTCCAGATGAGTGGGGTTCTTTTCCAGACCTTTTAAGCTGGCTCTTTGGACAGCAGTGAGGTTGCATTTGGATGGCCTTCACTCTGCTTCAGCCAGACCCATGGCAAATCTCTCATTTATTACTCTCGGCAGCTTGAAAAAGGGAGTGCTAAGTGATTGGATAAATAAGGAGGAAGAGGTACAGGCAGTTCCTTAGCTTGCACATTAATTTAGCTGTAATGAAAGGTATTTGCTTATATTGTAATTTTAGGATGGTTAGTCCTGCTTAAAAATTGCAAGGTCATAAGTAATGCTGACAAATACTCATTGTCCAGATTCTTTCAGAAGAAATGTCTACCCTATGAGCACTTTCAACCACCTGCCAAACTGGAGTGAAATACATTAGGCAATTCTGAACAATATATTTGGAAACACTAAAGAACAAGAAATTGTACTCCAAACACTAGCAAAACTAAGGAATTTTTCAGATGTGTGAAATGCAATCTGTTAAGCCATGAAAGTGTTTATGGGTCTTTGACCAAGATTGGTTTTGAAGCTATTCCATTTTAGTCATATTTTGGCTAAGAATCTTAATTATTTAGTGGTTAAGAAAATCAGCAGCAAACAATAGAATAGTAAGATATGCAATTGGTCAGGATGATTGTGATGTTTTGCAATTCTATTTTTGGTTATGCCTTGAGTCAATTAAACAGATTGTTTGGCAGTCTGAAAAACTTTGTTCCTGTACGTGACCCTTTTTAAAAATGGGATTCTAAATAGTATGGTGCTATGCTAGGGGTAGTAACTTCCTGAAATGTGTGGCTCTTCTTTGTAGTCTTTGCACTGCTGAATTTGCTCTCTCCCTGCATTACTGGAAGGAAACTACTTCTGCGCATTCTTTTAAGTAGCTCTAGAACTTAAATACATTTATTCATCTAATATTTTTACATTTTTAACTACTAAAAAATAATTTTTTACTTCAGAGTTTTTGCTTTAGACTTTTACAAGTTCTTCCATGCAAAGGGGGAATTTGATTAAAGTATTTACATTTGTAAATGACTCGTATTTGTTGAATAAAGCCACACTTAACATTAATAGAGACACTAAAATAACTAAAACTGAACAAATTAAGAACCAGACTATTTTTCAGAACAGAAATTATGGTTAATACATTGAGAACAAAATCAAATACTGGTATTTTCTGCATGTTATCCAACGTCTTTCCAAGCATCCTTACTTTATTAAACTTCTATGTTGATCTTTATTTCTGTATAATTTGGGTGGAAGTTAAGTGTTTCGATTCACTAACTTAGCATAGATCAAAGTAATTAGATAATTTTGTGATTTTAAAACAATAAAATTCTCCCTATTTTTCAGCCACAATTGAGAGAAATGTTTTATCCGATGGATTTAAACTTTTCTTGTTTCCAGATTTTATGTTACTTACTTGCATTTATTTATAATGGTTTAACTACATTAATTGCCAAAACTTACTGAGCTGGAAAAAATAAGGCATGCTTACTTTTCTTTCAGCTTGAACTTCTTGGATTTCTTACGATTAGTGTTCTAGGCAGTTGTGTTGGCATTGCAGAAGAGAACGTGTTCTACAGGACAGTGTCAGGTGCTTAAAACTTAACAGTCAACTAACTGGGGAGTGTGGTTCAAGAGATTTCATGTGTAGTTTTTAGTAAGATGTAGGACTGTTCCAACTCAAGAGTGGGATGGGAAGGGAGACGTTTTGCCCTTGATTTCTGTATTGATAAAATATTTAGACTACAATAACTATGGCTGTAATGAAGCTTCCATTTGGGGTATGTAATTTACTTTCCTTTTCAATGAATATTCTGAAGAGTTGTATTAAAATGTCATTTTTATTTTTCCATGGTTATTAAATATACATTTTGAAGATCTGCAGATAACACCTACTTAGAATCTATGGGATTCGGGTTGGAAGGGACCTCTGGAGGTCTTCAGTCCAATGTCCCCTGCTAAGCAGGGTGAGCTATCCGATCAAACCTGGTTGCACAAGGCTTTATCCAATCAAGTCTTGCAAAACGTGTTTGGGCAACCCACTTTACTGCGCAACTGCCCTCTGTGGTGAGTTGACCCTGGCTAGATGCCAGGTGCCCACCAAAGCTGCTCTATCAGTCCCCCTCCTCAGCCGGACAGGGGAGAGAAAATACAACAAAAGGCTCGTGGGTCGAGATAAGGACAGGGAGAGATCATTCATCAGTTAACATCATGGGCAAAACAGATTCAACTTGGGGAAATTAGCTTAATTTATTACTGATCAAATTGGAGTAGGATAATGAGAAATAAAAACTAAATCTTAAAACAGCTTCCCCCCACCCCTCTCTTCTTCCTGGGCTTAACTTCACTCATGATTTCTCTACCTCCTCACCACCAGCAGCACAGGGTGACGGGGAATGGGGGTTGGGGTCAGTTCAACACATGTTGTTTTTGCCGCTCCTTCCTCCTCAGGGGGAGAGGACTCCTCACACTCTTCCCCTGCTCCTGCATGGGGTCCCTCCCACGGGAGACAGTCTTCCATGAACTTCTCCAACATGGGTCCTTCCCAGGGGCTGCAGTTCTTCATGAACTGCTCCAGCATAGGTCCCTTCCACAGGGTGCAGTCCTTCAGGAACAGACTGCTCCAGTGTGGGTCCCCTGCGGGGTCACAAGTCCTGCCAGCAAACCTGCTCCAGTGTGGGGTCCTCTCTCCATGGGTCCACAGGTCCTTCCAAGAGCCTGCTCCAGCGTGGGCTTCCCATGGGACTACAGCCTCCTTCAGGCATCCACCTGCTCCAGTGCGGGGTCCTCCATGGGCTGCAGATGGATATGTGCTGCACCATGGACCTCCATGGGCTGCAGGGGCACAGCCTGCCTCGCCATGGTCTTTGCCACAGGCTGCAGGGGAATCGCTGCTCCAGCACCTGGAGCACCTCCTCCCCCTCCTTCTTTACTGACCTTGCTGTTTGCAGAGTTGTTCGTCTCACATATTCTCACTCCTCTCTCCGGCTGCAATTGTTCTGTGTTTTTTGTTGGGTTGGTGTTTCCCCCCCCCCTTCTTAAATATGTTATCACATAAGCGCTACCACTATTGCTGATGGGCTCGACCTTGGCCAGCAGCGGGTCCATCTTGGAGCTGGCTGGCATTGGCTCTATCAGACATGGCGGAATCTTCTAGCACCTTCTCACAGAAGCCACCCCTGTACCCCTGCTGCTACCAAAACCTTGCCACGCAAACCCAACACAGCCTTATGGGTAAAAAAGTTCTCCTTTATAGCCAGTAAAAATTTCTGCTCAGCATTTAGAACTTTATAAGACTTGGGGGAATAATTATTTTAATAGTGTCATGCTAGTATTCAGTATCTGGTAAAAATAAAAAACATAAGTTCAGGTCACTTTTAATACAAAGAAGTAGTCTGTCAATTCAAAAAAATAATGGAATTATCCTTTCATAACATTTGTAGAGGAAACAAAACTAGTTTTGGAAATACAACTGCCACTGTTTTTAAAAAAAAAAAAGTGGGTAAATGCTTAGTGGGCTTAATAAAAGTACTGAAGAGGAATTTATTGTCCCACTTCAAGACAGGTTAGCTTTGAAAGACTAGTTTACAAAATTAAGGCTTGAATAATGTATGGAAGGTTAAAACTAAGGAATCAGTGAGGAATTCCTTTTGACAATCAGGTAGTTTTAATATGGAATTAATAGCTTAGTTTGAAGAACTCATACGTAGGGAAAGGAATCTGACAGGTACATCCCTTTGCAAAACAGATTGCTGTTGCTGCAGCCCATTTTCTTTCTCAGCTAGTACTGAGTCTTCTGTGATTCTTTATTGGCAGAAGTACTAAAATAAATTGCACCTGCTCCACTCTTACATTCTTTAAGGTATGGGGAACTAAGTATACATGTGTGCAGACAGTCTGGATAGACACAGTTGACTAATCCCAGTCCTTATACAATAAGAGTAATGTGGTTTGTGAAGAGCCACTGTTGTAAAATAAGTTACTGTTCTCATGGTATTCAGCCATTCATTCACAACAGTTAGTTGCTGTTATTAAAATGATTTGTAAAAAATAAGATAGACATGATAATGATAATATATGTCATTCAGACTTTTTTGTCTTGAATAGAGGAAATATTTCTTCCAGCTGTGTATTGTATGGAGAAGAAGATGAAACAAAGATTTATATGCAGTTCTGGATTGGATGCATGGGTTGCACTTTCTGATACACATAGACTTCAGAGATCAGTCTGAGGTGCAGGTATTCTGTTGGCCAGCGCATTTAAAAAAAAAAAAAAAAAAAGAAAACCAAATTAAGTCCTAACACGACAGGACCTTTGGGTCAATGCACTCTCACAAACTTGGACAAGATCTCAGTCATGTTGTTCTTCTTGTAGACTTATTCTTTGTTCACTTCTTTTAAACTTACGTTTGTTACAGACATTGCTTCTGCCGCCATTTCATTCTGTCACTCTGTGCATTTCTCTTCTCAGTTCACAGGCAGTCCACAAAATTCGTTATCTTCAAAATTTGTTAGCTGTAGAACACAGCAGTGGCCTGTTTGATAGAATTTATGCATGTCATCTGGAGAACTATCACAGATATCTAGCACTTGGTTGGCTTTGTATCGTTCTTTAAGCACTGGCAATCAAATTAGTTGCTGTCATTTCTTGAAGAGGAGAAATCTTTTATTGTAATTTATCGTAACACGCGCTTATAGAAATAAACACTAAACTTGTAAAATAGATTATTTTGCTGCTAGAACAAAAATTCCTTTTGATACTTGTAAGGGTTAAAAATCATTTGAATGGAGTGATTGTCTTTCTTTGTGACCTTAAAAAAACCTCAGCAAATAGATTTTATTCCATTGACTGAAGAAGCTTTTAATTACTGCGTTAAGCTACCGAAATTTAGTTCTGTGTAAACACAACTCTGTGATTACCCAGATACTTTGTGATTGTTAATTGGGCCCAAGCACAGGGCTTATTGTTCTTATCATGTTCAGGAAAAATAAGTTGTAACAGTACAGAGTTTTTAATCCTTTTTCTCAGAAATTTTTGAAAAATATCAACCAGAAGCAACAGAAAATAATCACTGATCTTCTTTCCTATTTTGATTCTATTATTTGATAATATTATGATTTTACTGAAAAGATTTGGGCTACATGTAAAATATACGTTGTTAATCCAGCAAATTAAGTATTAACAGTTATGGGGAAAAGAACAAAGAACCTTATTATGCCATTGAGTAAACTGGATGTGATATGCCTACGTCTTGAATAGTTTGTGTCATTCTGGCAGTCTTATCTCAAAAGGTCTTAGGAGAATTGGAAAAGAGAAGCAAGGATGATCAAAAAAATGCATGACCACCTTTACCAGGAATGACTAAGTTGAGGACTCTCTTAGCGGAGTCAAATTTTGGACAAGTCAAATCTGGGAGAATATTACAGTGATCTACAAAGTTACAGATTGTATGGAGGGCATAAATAAGGAACAATCATTCATTGCATCTTTCAGTGTAAGAACTAGAGGCTGCCCAGTAAACTTAGCAAAAGAGAGGCTCAAAACAAGGAGAAGGGAGGCAGCCCTTTATGCAAGAGTTTGCTGATGTTGAAACTCCTTGGCAAGTCACTTTATGGAAGCTGGACCTGTGCATAGGTTGAAAGGTTGGCTAGGCAAGTTCACAGAAGAAAAATCCATTGAGAGTTACTAAATACCCAGAAGCACATCTGTTTCAAAAAATCTGAGCCAAAAATAGTTGAAGTTGGTAGAGTATTAGGGTAATTGCCTTTTTATACTTGCACTGGTGTTATTCTTTCTTGGGCATTCTCTTAGATCATCATGAAGGCATGGTACTGGGATAGTGGAATCTTTGGTCTGGCCCATGTTGCAATTCTTATGTTCTTATTTTTGTACCAGGTGTGGTCTGTCATCCTAATGAACTGCTACTATTTACAACCTACCTCAAGTACCAAGCGTTTATCCTGTATACAGTGTGAGTAAGGGCAGATAAAGTGGGTTTTGTGTATAAAGACATGCATGATCTTCTGAGAGACTTGTAAACTAATTATTTAAAATACTCAGAAAGTTATAAAAGGAAGAAAGGCCATATCCACAGCAAAACTTATAAATATATTTGCAATATGTCATTGCTATAATTTATCTGATTTATTTCTGTACAACAGAACTAAAACTTGGTTAGTAATCATAGCTGCTAGCTGTGTTTCCCTCCTGCCAAAGGTCTAGACTAGTGGCTTCCTATAAATGGTTTAGCATAATATTTTCTGCTGTATGGCAGGATGCCCCCAACCACGCCTATGTAATTAGTTTTGCTAGTCTTCCTTTTTCCCAGACTTTGTTGCATTAGCGCACTCTAAAAAAGCATTGCCCTGCAAGCTGCTTGAGCTGCTCTGAGTGAATGTCCTTTGAACAAAGGCTTTATGTATTAGTTGCCAGACTTTTCCCGAATACACTGATAGAAAAATTATTCACAGTGTACTTGGAGTAGATATGCAGAAATTTCAGTTCTGTTCTCTAGGCCAGCTTTAGTTAATCACATCTGTGTAACTAACTCTATCTAAATTTTTGCTCAGTACTGTGAATACAATAAAACTATGGAATCACTTTTAAGGAACAGAATACGGCAGGTTAAGCATTACCTATGTTGTGATAGTGCAAATGCTGAATCTCTCAGTTGTCTCTGAATGGTGATGAAGTCACAATTGTGACTCAGGTAGGTAGCTCTACATTTCTGATGCACTAGTATAACAATTTTTGCTGTGAATCCAGAGCTATCCTATGGAAAGAAAATTAGATATGCCACAGAAATGTTTTGAAACACTCCTTGTAGTTCTGCTAGATTTAAACTCTCTAATTATTTTTATAATTTTTATAATTTTCACAGTCTTCAGCTTGCAAGCTTTGTTCCTTACTATCATAATTACTTTTCAAATTTTTACAATTTTGAAATCTACATGTGGTTTATCCAGATACAGGGTTTTTAATGATTTTGTTGAAAGATGCCTGGTTGAGGAGTCTCAGTGTTGAAGGGGACCTAAAGCCTAGCTTGAAACAGAACTAACATGTTCTGAAGAAGAAGGATGGATTCATCTAAGATTGGACTACAACTGCTAGAAGGCCTGGAGTTCCTTCTATATGATGGCTTACGCTGTCTGTACTGCTATCAGTAAAGTGATTCCAATATACTGAAGACTCAGTCAAACCTCTTTAGTTAGCTTACGTGCTGGTGTTAAATGCAGAAGCACAGAACTCGGTGCAGGGTGTAAAAATGGAAAGAAGCAAGATAGTTCTTTGGGTGGCTACCCTAGGCTGAGCCTGTTGATGCTGCTATGACTGCCATGTGGATATCCCGCAAAATTATGTTTATAGTAGGATAGGCCTGTTTGTATAAGCTAGTTGACAATAGCTTGAGCCATCAATCAATCTTTGATAATCTTAAAGCTGTGGAGAGAGAACTCTGCTAGAACTTACGTTCACTGAGGATCACAAAAGAAAATACATGGAGGAGGGAGGAATGAGTTTGAGCAGCAAGCCTGTACATGTTGGATACAGAATAGAAAAAAGGAAGAGAGAACTTCTAATGATGGAGAAATCAAGGCAGAGCAGAGTGAAGTGACATTGCTAGTCCACGGTCTGCAAGGGGCAGGCTTTGGAACAACAAGTGCCTGGCTGTTTCTTCAGTGCTAGAGTTTGCTTGTAAAGCTGTCTCTAGAGTAATTCTAGAGTCTACATTGTCAATTAAAATTGTCTAATGAGTTTGTACAATGTTCATTTGCCTTCATGATGTTGTGATTGAGCTGATACTTTCTTACTTTGTAGTCCTGTATGGTCTACAGAAAGGTTCTGATTAGAAGAAGAACGCGGGGAAGGGAAGTATTCTGTTGTTTCCAGAGTTTCAAATGATGTTAACAGTATGTCAGCGGACAGCAAGGAATTATCGGTATTTTTATGCTACCTAACTTTAATCCACTTGATGGTACTTTCTTAAGAGCAAGGATTGCTCTGTGGTAAGTGTCATATCTGAACGAGTCAGCAGTATTAATCCTGTTTAAGTCATTTTTTTAGTACTAGTAGAATACTGACATTGTTCTTCTAAGTTTCTGTAGGTGTCTGTCTTGGATACTTAACTAGATCATGATCTAACTGTTTGCAGCACTTGTTATTCTGTACTTCCCCTTACTTCATGCTCTTCTCATTGCTGTAGCTGGTAAGGACATGTTTCTCTATGAGGATCATCGCTTACATTGGAAAAGGAAGCTTTTAGTCTGGATGGCTGTAGAAACACCATGAAAAGTGCCCAAAATGTAGATAAATACAGATAGTCTTAGAAAGCAGAAGATGACTAAAAAGCCCAAATGTATTATTTCCTCAAAATAACAAGACTTTAAGGCTAATCCTCTGATCTTTGGTATGATGACTTTTTGTCAGTGATTTGAAATGGTGTATCACGACCTAGGGTATGTTTCAAGCTGAGGGTCTTCACCTTGTCTTTAGAACTATTTTAGTTTACAAACTCATCTATGAAGTCCTCTATTTTAATGTAATTAGTATCCTTTGCAATAGCTCTGCAATATGCTTGCATGACGTATCAACATAGTGTTGAAGAAAAACGTGTCTGTTGATGTATTTTTCATGAACTTAGTTGAAAATTTTTTTAGACACTCTAGGGGTGGAATTTGCATTGAGAGAATCTTTTATTAAATCATTATCTCAAAATCAGCTTTGTACATCTGTCCTAAGTACATTGATAATGCTACTGATTATGGTAAATTTGCAACTGCTATTCTAATGTTACATTGCCTAAATTGATGAAGACAAATGACAGCATTAAAAAAATTGTTTCAGAATGGAGTTTATTTTTACTGTTCTGACTGCATTTGCAGTTTAGAAAAGGTAGTATGGAAATGTTTCATCTACAGTGCAATTATTTGAAGTATTTCTTTTCATATAAATCAGGAGAATTAGAACTTATAGCAGTAATAGTTTTTCTAGCTGTACTTGAGAACTTCATTTATCCACCCAAGCTAAGTATCATAAGAAGGTCCAATAGAGCCAGACTTTGGTTGTCTATGGCAGTTTTAAAGACATGGAAAACTAATAATAGAAAAAGCTATTTCTGTTGAGTGATGTGTAACATGTAACATTATGCTTTTCCTTCCTTGGTTTAAATAGCTCTTTCTGGTTTGAGGTTTTTGAGGAAGAAACCAAATAAGACGTGTACTTTATTTTAAGGCAGAATGCTGTTGCGGTGTACCACTTTCTGTAAGGCTAAGGATATGCTCTAGTAAAGCTTTTAGAAAGACATCAAAAAGTACTGTGTTATAAAGAGTATTGCTGTTTGTAGCCTGTGCAAATCTAATGAATGACCAAATTATCTTAAGAGCGATGAACTGTTGAAGAACTGTGATACAAAGCTTTTTATAAAAACTGACCAAAAGTCAGTATTTGTTTTATAACTGTTCTTCCACACAATTCTCTACCATTAGTGACATTGTCTGCACTTGCAAAAAAAACACTTTTTAATCATAGCCAAGTATATGTAAGCAAAAGAATATGGTGAAACTACAAGCTGCTCACTGTTTTTTCATTTTTGTTTTCCATAATTTAGAAATAAGAGTTGGAATTGTCAGATAGCTTGAGGTTTTTGATCCTTTTAAGGGAAGTGTGAGATTTCAGTTTGATTCAGCAGTGGTTCACTTTATAGTTGGAGGTGTTGGAACTAGGTTAACTTAATTTTTTTAAATAGGGGTTTTTGGGGTCTAGTCTTTTAACAGTTATTCAAATATGAGACAGATTGGGTGCATAGATAAATCATGTTGCATAGCATGAAGAATAAAAAGTAAAAAGATTGAATTCTAATGAACCCTTTATGTTTATTGTTGAGCAAGGGTGTATGAAAAGGACAGTCCTTATTTGAATAGCTTATTGTCAAAACCTGCAATAATAAAAAGCAAGTGTCAAAGAGTATAATTTGGTTTAAAACAAGTGAAAAATAAAACCTTCTTTTCAGAGATAATATATTTGGATATGTTCCATAAAAATGAGCTCTTAATAATTTATATCCTCTAGTCAGGACAGAACCAGTTCTTAGGCTTTATTTTGTTTTCTGACAACCTTTTCAAGCAGGTTAATTGGCAAATCCTGTAGTATTATATATATGAAGTACCTGCTGAGCTGTCTCAAAGTTATGAAGAGCTTTATGTCTAGTCATACCTATTTGACAGTTTTGTCTAGCCTAAATTTTCTTATATTCGTGTACTTCTTATGTTTATATTCCAGCCATCTTTGTAGGTTTTTCCTCAGCAATTTGCTGTGATTATATTTTTTGTTTCCTAAACTCTTTTTCAGTAAGAAATATTCCTTCAAAAGCCTCACTTATTTCTGTCAATATCTATCTCAAATATTACTCAGGCATATTGGTAGCTTTCAGGTAATTTTAGAGTAGATTTATGTGCTTGTAAGTAAGTAGCTTGTGTTTCATAGTGGTTTTGAACAGTTTGCATTTCTAATAAGAGTTTTCATGCTTTATTCATTTATCATACTTAAAGAAAATACATGCTGTGGGTTATTCTTGTTGATTAGTTAAATTCTTTAAAGTGTATCCCATGCTAGTATTCATGTATGTTTCCAGTTCTGTTATATGTATATTTCTATCTCAGTGTTGAATTGATGCAGATAGCCCTTCTTTCTGGCACAGTAGATATTTCCAGTAACATACAGCTAGTGATAACTGTGTTTTATAGAGATTCTTTTCCTGTAGTGGGCCATTTCACATAATCAGACTGGTGAAAAGGGCAGTGTTAACTCTGAATGTATAAATACACAGTAACATGTAAGAAGTAGTAATTAATTTTGTCTTTGTATCTACTACTGTTAATACCACTATGAAAACGACTTTTTGAATTGTAATATACATGCTCCAGAAAGTTTAAAAAGCCCTAGAGCTCAAAGGAAGCTGGCAGAAAGGCCACAGTGTAGTGGTGCGATGCTGATAAAGTTCAACTTATTAATCTGTTTTAAAAGAAATAAAAAAAATTATTTCAGCATGAAAGAGACCTGTACTGGGACAGAGGGACTCAACTTTGCTGTTAACGGTGTGACAACATCCCTGTGAATTTGTATCTCTCTCTCTTTCTCTTTCTCCCCCTTTTTTTAAATAAGGGAATACACTTGCCTACATAGAGCTCTGTGTGAACTTCATGGTTGCACGATTACATGCATTAGGCCCGCAAGCTGACAGGTTGCAGGGATCAGGAATAATCCTCTCTCCTTTCCCTGCAGTGTACAGCTAGATGGGAGAGAAATGTTTGTCTTCCTCTAAGGTGTCTGGGATTAGCTGTAGCTGCAAATAGCTTATCTGACAAGATTGAGCAGTGCTTACAGTATTTACAGAAAACTCGTCTTTCTTATGTATTTGACTTGTGTTCTACTCAAATGATCAGGATCATACCACTCATCAGATTTGCAAAGGAAAGGGATTTTTCTGCAAGTCAGAGTTGCAGATGACTGAAACTTCTTCAAGAGGTAGTCTGTAGCTTACATCTATACTAATAAATTAAATAAACCTGTCAGTGACTTTTTTCTTGCACTGAGCACTGCTGGCACAGAACTTCTTGTGTCCATGCTATAAGGCTGACTTTTCAAGAACAGAGTAGCTTCGTATGTTTTGCAGGCTCGTAATTGTGTGTGGCCACCTTCTGAAATTTTCCTGGGAATTCTTTGAGAGTAGTTGTTGTCATGAGCCAAATCTGTGCAAGGAACTTTTTTTTTTAACAATTTGATGAATGTTTAAAACAGTTTGATAATACAGATAATAGAATTTCAGTGTCCAGGAGTGTGGTCCTTTTCACTTTTTAATTCAGTGGTATACATGTATAATTTAGCATGGGGCATGCTCATATCCTGGCAAAAAAGACTAGAAATTTTTCCTTTTAAGTGCCCTTGGAGGACACACTAACACTTGCTCTCTGATTCATGGCATGACAGGAGGCTATTGCTGCTCCAATTCTTGACCATCGTGTTGAACTGATAATAGTCTATCTCTGCAGTTTCCTTCTGGCTGATCTGTCAGTCAGAGTTGTCAGTGACAGCTGTACATCCATCGTGCATTTCCCACCTGTCTGATGTGGCTCTTCAGCAGCCTGCAGGTGTGTCCAGAAGTCCCAGACCTCTTCCCCATCTGCCTCATCAAATGACTTCTGATCCATTCAGGGCGGGAATGGACACGTAATTAACAATCTTGCCTAATACCTCTTTCCACATTCCACTTCCCCAGCCTGGTCACACTTCAAGGATATATGGACCCACTTTAATAGGAGGCATATGATCCTCTCTTCCAACTCGGGCAAAGGATTTCCTTGGCTGTCTCAAAATGGTCAGGCTGCCATCTCATCCTGAGGGTTTTTACAACCTGCATATCTGTATTCTTACATGCAAATTTTCTGTGGTGGCTCTCTTACATGTTCTGTCAGTGAATCAAAAAGAAAATGTATTCACATCTTGCAAACTGCATTTTTGCATAACTCTTGTGAATGTTGTTATCATTTTTAATGCTTGGTTGAGATAATGTTGGCTTGAGAATTTACCTTTTGGTTATCTTTGGCTCCTGAAGTATTTATTAAGGTCCTGGTGACAACTATGACCCATCTTCACCTTTGTGGTGGTGTTGGTTGGTTGGTTGATTTTGTTTTTTTTTTTTTAAAAATAGCAATTAGACCAATCTAATCTCATGGATAATCTGGGTGATTTGTCATTTCAGGGTTTCTTGGCTTGAAGCTACTCTCTGGCAAGTATTGACTTTGTAGTCTTCTGCATTTTGGAACCCAACATCTGTGGGTTAAATGGATTCCTTGGAAATTCAAAATAAAATTAGAGGAAGTGGTGCCAAAAACATAATAGGCAAGTTAGGCCAATTTGGTTAAATTGTGTAGAGAAGCAAATGATGGAATTGAGCAGTTTGGTACATAAAAATGGTAAAAGCTTTCAAACAAATAATAAGCAGAAACCATCCATATGAAAGGAAAAAAAAGAAAAAATGGAACTTGAAGGTGATGTAGGTAAAATAAATCATTGGACATTGAAAACTTAGAGTTTTTTTCTGTTAAACGGAGGTGTAAGAGTGTATGAATGCTCCTTACAGGAAATTAATTATTGCCTATAAAATTTGAATATTTAATGAAGCCATAATTAGAATACATTACTACCTGGGTATGTTCTTGCAAAAATAATTAGTGTTTTGGAAAATAAAACAATATTTTCCTTAGTTTTATTATCTAATTTAAGTTTCATTATCATCATGTTTTCTTACAAATGCTAGGCTATACATAAGGAAGAACACTTGCTACCCAGCATAAGCAGAAGGATACCATGGTCGTTGTTTTTCAAAAATATGACAGGAACAATGGACTTAATTCATATCATTCTCTCCTATCACAGTTCCTTGTGAAACTGAACTGAAGATGAGGAGTAACTTCAGATTCATACCTGCATGAGAGTAAGCAGATTCGGGCCATAAGGGCAAATTTTCAGCTCTGCTGAAATCAGTGACAACGTTTTACTTGAGTTTAGTGGAACTGGCTTTCTTCTTAAGTATCCATTTTATCTAAGGATTTATGCCTTTAATTGTTTTTTCCGGTTAGCACTGGATATTAAAAAACATTAGAAGACCAGTAATTTCTGTGTATTGCACAGACTTCCTTGTGTTGAGTCCTAAACTACATTTTAAAGAAATCGAGCAAGTTTGGGTTTTCTCCCTAAATAAGCCTGAGCTCTGTCTGCTTTCTTTGAAGAATAATTTTGCATGAATTTCAATAGAATTAGGTTCAGGCTCCGTCCTAAATGCAGAAATAACAAGTTTGCTTCCTTAGATATGTAAGAGGCAGGAAATACTCAGTAAAAATCTTTGTATCTGTGTCATCTTAAAGCTTTGTAACATACAAAACCTGATTATATTCCAACACATTTTATGTGACTGCTGATTTGATTTCCTCCCCCTCTCCAAATAGCAAATGGGAAATAAGTGAGAGCTTTATGTACATATAGGATGGCAGAGTTTGAATGACCTTGATGAGATCAGTGTATGTGAACTTTTGAGTACAAAATCCGAGCTTAATCCCACAAACTGCTCCACACTCAGTACCTTTAAAAATCACAGGAATTCCATGTGGTCACAGCAGTCTACATGCACAGAGAGTTTACTGGATTTGTTCCAAATTTTCAGCTTTGTTACTTTGTCCATGGATTTGGCTTACAGGCAGACCTTAACTCTTTTAATACTGAAAGGTATATATCTCTTGATCAGACGCCTACATGATAAGTCCTTAGGTTATTTTAAAGAGAAATGTCTGGTGGCCTGAGATTAGTAACTACTTGGGTTAAAAATTAAAGCATAAAGATGGTATCTTTTCATCTTTGTTTTCACTCACTATTCAAAAGAATAGAAATTATTCTGAAACATACTGCAGGGAAATCAGTATAAATCCTTGAAAATCAAAGGCATTGTAGGAGTGTTCTCATATCACTAGCCATATCATCAGATTGCATATTCAAAATATGAAGGTGTAATTAATGAATTGACTGCTGCATGAACGCTGCTATTATTAGCTATGCTGCAGAAAGCATTTTAATTCCATTTTCAGCTCCAGATACTTAAAATGTTAACTACACAAAAACCCACTTGAGCTTCTGTATTTAAAGGATTGTTTCTAAAGTGATGAAAAGTCTCCCTTAAAGGAATTATTTAGCTTTTTGTAAAAATGTTTTTCATTTTAGGTTGTTATAGTATACTCTTAAGACATATAATCATTGGAAGATAACGGGAAGGGAACTATAATGGCAGTTCATAAGATTTTTTTTTAATATAATTGTTGGTGTAGTAGTTGAGAGTTATAGTTTTTAATTAGAATCAAAGTTTAAATACTAACAGTTACAGTTAATTTTGTTTAGTTGATAAGTGTGAGACTGTAAGAGGATTCCAATTATGTTCAAAAAGTAAAAGTTCAGTGTTTTGAATCAGTAGCATTCTATAGGCATGCTGCTGTAACTTCGTAACAGCATGGTAGACTGCTTTATGGAGCCGGTGATTACAAAGATCCACTTTAACCATTTTTTTCTTACTGGCAGGTGTCCCACTGGCCTGAGGCCAGCGGCTGTGAGTGTACTGCAGCTTGTGGTTTACACCAGAGTGTAGAAAATGCCGACACCAGCTGGCTGCACATAATTAAGCTGATTGCGGTCTGACAACTTGAACTGTCATACAGATACGTGATAAATATACAAAATATCTTACAAATTTGATTTTCTGACATATTTTATCTACTTTTTTTCCTCCTTAACAGATATGATATCTGCACTTATAAAAACAAGCCTTGTGGAACACTGGGTAAGATTATAAAGAGAAATATCAGCTTGTATTTGCTGTTTCCTTGCTTTGTACTCAGCTATTGATTTATTGACTGATTAGATCTTTTTAAGTTTATCCTTCCAAAATTTTGCCATTTTATAAACATGAAAACCAAAAGGTAACCTAGGTGGGTTTTGGCTTTGATACATTGCTGGAAGTTTAAATTAAGTGAGCTGCTGATGTGTATTTCTTCTCTGATAGCTTTAGTTCTGATAAAACCTAGCAGATGACTCAAACTTTTTACAGAAGAGAACTTGCTGTTTATTTCCATTTAATCTGTCTCCATGATCTACTTAAAAAAACACAAGTCAAAGACCTCAGGAAGGTTAAAACCCAAACCAACCAACCAAACAAGAAAACCCTCACAAAAGAAACAGACTTTGAGGTTTACACTGTTGCTGTGTTGTACACAGGGAATACAGCTTCAGATCATTCCTTTCACAGACTTAGAGAAAAATACCACAGTGATATAAATTACAGTAATATTGAAACTCTGTAAAATGATGCTTTGACAATGGAGAAGCACACATAGCAACCTTAGGTGCAGGATGGAGAGCTATTGTTCTCTCCATACCTAAATTTGTCAACAAAACTTATTTACTATAGTATAGTTATTACCTTTAATAGTGCTTTAATATATGAAAGAAACATTATTCAGTGTAACATTTATTTATATTTTTTCAATTTGCATCCTTTCATAAGCCTCTTTCTCAGAAATAATTAAAGATACGATTCTAATTCGACTCATTCAGATTATTAGTACTTTGCTCAATCAGAGCTCATAATTGTATTTGCTTTGTCTTTCCCTGTATTACTGTATGCTTTGATAGCCTTAACTCATGTTAATTTTTCTGCAAGTCCCGCTCAAGTCAGCATGATGCTTCTGGCACAGTAATGTAGTTTACATGGGGAAAGGTACCAGAATTTTGCCTGCTGTAAATATAAACAATATCCATAGCATGTTTTAGTAAACGTCAAATGATGCTGATGAATTTCTAAATGTAACTGATTTTCTTTGACATCTTTGTGGAGGACACAAAACTGAAGAGACTGTCTATATTGATGTCATAGAATTGTCTTTGCAAGTGTTAAAAAGAAGAAAGTTTGAAAGAGTGTACATTCACGCACGAACTGTTTGATATTTTTATGTGATATTTTTAACACAGATCATTAGTGTGCTAGTTCTTACTGTATCAGACTTTGGCATAAAGGCAAATTCTGCTTCACTTGAATCCAGCATAGCAGAGGATAGACTTTGGCAAATGTTTTATTAAACAAAAGGCTTGATTTTTTAAATAAAAATCACATATGGTATCAGTTCCAACTCAGTGTTATAGGACCCTTGGCAACACAACCATGACAATTTATTTGCATTATAGACATTGAATTGGAGAGGAGACAAGGCCCTGTGGCCCTCTTTTGCAAGGGATTTAATATGCTTAAGTCCCACTGACCTCCAGTAACTAAAGCATACATTTAAGGAGTCTATGGACAAAAGTCTCAGAGAGGTCTCAAAAGGTCAAAAGAAACCTGAATCATTGGTATTCTAGGAAGAAACAGAAGTAAAGGATTTCATGTGGCATAGACATCTCTCTCCTATTCCAGTTTCCTAAAACAGGGAATCTTTCATGGAACCTCTTAGAAAAAATAGACCTCAGGTGTCTTTGCAGCACATCTGTGGCTCCAGTGAAGGACAACTTGTTTTTTAAATCTGAGCCATAGACCGAGTTCTTGACTTGATCTCTGTCACTTTCTGCAAGCATAGTATGGAATTATATTAATCTGGTCCTGTAAGTCACTGAAGCAGGTGCTCAGTTATAAGGTCTGAAGATAGAGATGATGTTATCACTCAAATGTGGTGGACTTTGCAGGGGAACATGGTGGTATATAAGTATTGCCATGTTGTCTTCAGAATGTCCTACTCAATTAGAATAGCATAAGTGAACTGTAATTATTGTATTTTCTACAGGTTGCACACTGCAAAAAATACACAGATTTTTCTCCATGGATAGTCTTTTTTCTTCTGATGTTATATCCTTTCCTTAGTGGGTGTGTCTACACTAATGATTTGTTTATAGCACTAGTAGTGTTTTGATGCAAATTCTACAGACACGCATTGTCACCTTTTGCCCATGTCAGTTTGGTTATCAGAGTAGTTTCGGTTTGTGCAAAGTAGATTTGTTTTGGAGAAAACTAAGTCAGAACACATACTCCCCAAATGCTCCATATGTGCCTACAGGAGACGTTAAGGTCTATGTTACTACACGGGCTGATACCCTGTAATGTTTTTTCCCTTTAGAAAGCTTTGAACCACATGTGTAGTGAATATGTTCAGCCTACAGGATTAAACTAGTCCAAAGTAGAGTGTCCAACCCACTTATAAAGGTATGTAAGGAGCCTCAATATCAGTGCTTCACTCTGCTGATCCACTCCTATGGCTCCAAATTACTTGCTAATGTGGACACAGACAGAAAGCACTTGTTATCTTACTACTTGCTTACTGTTAGTCCAAACAGAATAATTGGAAGTGCCTGCTCATGTAAAGAGTATGATTTCTCTTTTCCCCCCTCCCTGCCCCATTCCCCCCACCCCCCAACTAGAGTTAAACTTTTTCCAGTAATTTTTTTGTTACAGTGTAGTTAATGGAGCAGGTAATTTCCTTAAAGAAAGGATTACTACTTCTTTCAGATAAGAAAATCTAGGCATGAATACATTAAATTAATCTGATGTTTAGAGCTTTCTCTGGTGGCACTAAATTGTGACTGCAGTTTCTTGTGTGATAATCTGTTGCTGAAGAATGTGTAAGATATGGAAGAGCCATATTCTGTAAATGTCAGTGGTTGTCTCTCTCTAAACAAAGTTTTTAAAAGTGCTTGTAATACAATAAGGTTTTAATTCCAGAAGATGATGGGTGATAAATGGAAAAGACTTCCATGGTTAAATGAATGCTTGTTATTAACATGTCTCCTCTCTCTTCATTGATGCATTCAGTTTTGTTTTTTTAATTTTTTTAACATTCCATGTGGGGCTTTTCATAGCTAAAAAAGTTGCTTGTATGTTTTTATGAACCCACTAAACTTAAACAGATTTCTTTAGAAAAATAATGTGGATACATTTTGCTTTCTTCAGGCTCAAGAATGTTAAAATAGAAATGCTTTCTTGAATTCCCTCTCCTGGCTCAAGTTACTAGGTGGTCCCAAGTTACCAGAAGTAAAATTTATAAATCTAACCCCTAGTCTAGACATTTTCCAGCACTGACTGCAGTTCAAAAAATATTAATGTCTAGCCGGCAAAGTGAAATTCCCCCCAGTGATTTTGCAAATGACTAGAAAGTTAACCTTTTGCCAACTGCTCCTTCTGTGCATAGAGGTTATTAAAAAGAATCCAGGCATTTATAACTAGGGCTTTTAAGACTGAAACACCTTGGCATGACCCTTTGTGTCTCCTTCTGTTTATTCAGGCTTGGCCTCTGTGGCTGGAATGTGTGAGCCTGAAAGGAGCTGCAGCATTAATGAAGACATTGGCCTAGGTTCAGCTTTTACCATTGCACATGAGATTGGTCACAAGTGAGTGAGTTTAAAAAAACCATACGTTTCAATGTATCGCCTTTTTAATATTAGTTTAATAATAGATTCCCCCCCCCCCCCCCCCCCCCCCGCATGGCTGTACCATCTCTATTCTGGTGCTCCATGTTTCTGTATATAGTATTCATGAGTGGCAGTACATCTTATTTAGCATATATTACCAAGGGCTTTAAATTTAGAACTGAAGACTCACTGTTTACCCTTTGATTTCAGATTCCAGTTAAATCTGTGCTTTTGCGATTTAGCTCACAACCGTCCTACTCGGTTTCATATTTTTAAATATTTGGCTTTGAAAATTCCCCCTCCCTACTTTTGTCTACCTTTCTTTATGAAACAAAAGTGGTTAAAAGGTAATTTTTTTGCATTTTGTTATTTTGTCTTAAATATAGTTCAAACTATTTTCATTAAAACATTGATTCTGTTGTCAATATTAATACGCTTTTAGTATTCTTTCACTCAAGCATGAAGTATATAAAACAGTCACAGAGCAGTCATAGCATCACTTGTTACATTTTAAGCATCAGCATATCATTTTAAAGAGCATGATGTTATGAGACTGATAAAATCTGAATAGAGTTTGGTCTGGAAATATTTCATGTCTTCCTTCAAAAGGCAGCATTGTTAGTACATTGTGATGACTCTGAAAAGACTGGGCATCTTCTATTATCAAGAGGTTTCCTTCTTTGTTTACATGGGTTGACCAACACTGAGTTATGGATGACATGTTTTTCCAATCATTAGCTGATGCAACTGCTAAAAGTTCCAATGCAGACTGAAATGGAAGCTATCAATCTGCTGATCAAAAAAAGGAGTTGGAAGTAAACAGTTATTTCCAGCCCACCTATCATGCAAGATAATCACTGGGCAAGTATGATCTCATTTATATTATGTATGAAAAAAACACTGCAGTTGCACTGAAGTAGATGAATTTTAGAATCCAGAAGCAATTGTATAAGATCTGTACAAAAATAATTTGAAACACATGTAATTCTCCTCATCCTAATTTCCTTCATTCTTTTCCTTCACTTGCATGAGTTGAAAAAGATAGGGTAAAGGAAAATATATTTCCACTGTTGAGGAAGGAGCTCCTCCAAATCACTCATAGTCCTGCACTTCCTGTTAATAACATCTCTTACAGTAATAGGTGACCTTGCTGTGAATTTGTCACATGTTTAACACGAAAAACAGTCTTCAAATACCACGTCTTCAGTCTAATCTATATGTCATGCAACTACAAATTTTATGTAGGTTATTCCACAGATACATGAAAATAATTTAAATATATGCAGCTATTTTATCATGCAAAGCTGGCATGATGACAAGCATTGATTTGAAGAGCTTAGACTTTGGTTAGAATCTGAGAAAAACAATACAGCGATAGCATATATCCTGTGATCACAGGAATTTTTTTAACCCTCTGTGTTTTCCACATTCCATATCTTTTGGCTTCTTATACATAAGGTCTTTTAAAATTATAAAATCTCAGCTCTTTGAGGCTTTCACCTCATCCTGTAGCTGGCATGACATGTCAAATGCTGGTTTGAAAAGAAAGTAGAAATAGTATTCCTTTAGCTTTTATCCAATGCACAGCGATTAAAGAAAGTTGCACTGCAAGCTTGGTGTTAAAAATGAACATGCCATGCAGATACCTTCAGTAAAAGCTGGGAAGAATATGTGGGCAAAAAATCTTCAAGGTTTATAATGTTTTGTGTTATCCACTCATCACCTCCCATTCATCCACACTTGACTGAATGCCACTACAACTAAATCAGGGAAGTTGTTGTCTCAAATTCCTGCATCCTAGTACCTGCTAGAAGGTACTTGCATATATGAGTAAAATAATTGCTTTGGGGAGCCTTGGAAATGTTTTTTTGGCAGTACCATGATGATTGCTTTTATCTTCAGACATAAGTGGGAAATAGGAAATTAGCTTCATTGTCAAATGAAAAATAGAAGCATTTAAGAGATGTGTCTACACAGATTATATAACATACAACAAAAAAGCACTCAATTAAATTAGAATGGGAGGACTGCACTTCGAAAGATCTTGTTTTGATTCATTATATTGTTGCCATGGAATACTGAGTTTTTTAAAAAGATGTTGAACTAAGGAATAAAATTCTCTTGTGATTAAAAGAGAATGGTAATGATAATACATATATTTTTATAGATTATCCACAGTTTCTCCAAAATTGGATTTGTAAGATTCCCTTATGGAAGTATGGCTCAGCTTGTTGTTAGTTTCTAGTAGTTTATTAAATTATAGAGTGATGAGAAGTCATTAGATCATTCAGTCTGACTTTCTGTATATCATAGTGTATTAAATTTAACTCATTTAACCTTGTATTGATCCAAGGAACTTCCATTTGGTTGAAGAATATTATCCAGAAAAGCACTTAGTCTTGAAGACTTAAAGAGACTGAGAGTGTGAGTGTGATTATTATGGTCAGTCATACTTTCTGTTAAATATCTATAAGGTTTTTTTTAAAGTATTTTTTTGGCTTCTGTTCCTTACCACTTTTAGTTTTTGTATGTGTATAACCCAGTTTTGATGCAGACAAGCTGTGTGCAGTTGAGACTCATAACCAGCTGTTTTTATTGAAGATGACTGTACACGGTGATTAACTCTGTGTTTCTTTCTTGAGAGCATAAAGAATGGTGCTAGACTAACAGTTTCATGTTTGTTTCTCCCTATGCATGTCTCTGAGAACAGCCTTATATTACTCTTAGTACTTCTGTGAATCAAATAAAATTCAGAGTGCACCCTTTAGCCTTCAGAATAGTGTCTCCAGAAATTTGATTTATGATGCTTGACTTACAGAATGCTTGCTTTCCTACCATTATATATTTCACACCAAAGAAATACTAAAGATTTCCAGTAAGCAAAAGTCACAACCAGTGATTTCTCATGGCAGGAGTGAGAACTGAATGTGTGTCCCCTGCATTTTCAAGGAAAGTTTGACTTTTTCTTGTTGGTGAAGAAAGGAACTATTTGCAGGGTTGAATATGCTCTTATGCTCAGACCAGTTGTAAGATTTAAGATCCAGTCCCATTTTCTATTTCCCTACCAGCTGAGTTAGGTGGCTCTCTGCTCTATGCTTTTTAATTTGGATACTTTCTAAAATGCCTAGCTTGCCCCATGCATGCTGTACAGGATGCTTAGTTGAACTGTTAAGGAATTCCAGGCTCCATTGAAAGGGGTATATCCCTAAAAGAAAGGCATTGTGCCATTCATTGTTGTAGTCCTATGGAGTTAGCTGAGATCCGGAAACTAAAGGGGTAAAAATAAAAAGGAAATGTCAAAACATGAAGATAGTGGACTAGGCTTAGAACAGAGAGCTGTCCATAAAACTTGGAGTAAGAAAAGAATTTACCAGTGACAGACAGCTACTGAGGGCTGTATGGAAGGAGCAGGGAGAAAAGGCTGATGGCTAAAGTAATTTCTGTAAAGTCAGAATTGTCTTGACTTATAGAATATGTAATGAATTGAAATTCAGAGGAGTTTGGCAGTCATATTGATGAAAAAAACTGTAAGAAATAATAAGATAGATTATAGTCTAACAGAGTAAATTGGCTTCAAGATGAAGAACGATATTTTCAGGCATGGATTTAGTTCTGAATTAGTTCATACAGCTAGCACGTGCCTGCAATTCTAGCACTTTTTATAAAGTCTTTTTCTAGTCTGTATGCAAAGTAGAAAACTAGCATAAATATCTCTCCTCCCATATGAGAAAGCTTTCAGTGCTGGAGTAGAAATTTCTAATCCAGGAAATCCTAGAGGTACTTTCAGAAGTTGGTTGTCTTTTTTTCAGTCTTCAGTGACCAGTGAGCTTCATGTTTGATCAGTCAAACCTCAGCTGCATTACAGGACCTGAGTTTGAGTGAGATATTTTCTAGAAGAAATGTGTATCGAGGAATGTTTGTATTGTACAACTAGAAGGAAAATACTCCAATCTGAGGTAATAGGGATGCATATACCAAACTGCAAAATAGCTTTCAGAAATAGTTGAAACACAACTAGGATGAATTGTACTAACACCATCTCCTGTCAAGTCTCCCATGAACAGATCTCCAGTTGGTGCTGTCATCATTGTTTTGTCTATGATGATGATGATGATGTCTTCCATCTTCAACTATAGCAGGGCTGACAGACCGTCTCAAATCTACAGTGTATGAATACCTCAACACCAGCCAGAACAAGTTAAAACTTGTCACTGCTAGATGCCTATGGTCCTGCTAGATGCCTAGGATTGACTGAGAACGATGCCTTTAATTTTTAGGGACAGTTTAAGCAACTTTTTTAGTTAAAAAAAAACAAACAAAACAACCAAAATCCGAAATGTGTCCAGTTTTTGTCTGGACAAGTCACATAAGGCCATACATAATCATATTCTCGCTCTCTTGTGTCCCCTGGCCCCTGGCCTCGTCTTTTTTGTTTAAAGGAACATTGTTTTATGTCTGCCTTTGAAATATTACAGGTATAAAAGCATGCAACTTCTATTAAAAAGTCTTCATTGGGACTTCAATTTTAATGGTGTTTTGTGCATATAAAATGAAATGTCATAAAACATAAGGCTAGAAAAAGAATTCTGGCTTCTCTGACATGTTTATATTTACAATATGAAAAAGGCTTGCATCTAAATATCTGTGAAATATTACTTGACGTTCAGAATTTACAATACTAAAATAATTTGTCTAACATTACTTTTCCTTGATTAGAATGCTTTAATGTAATAACACTTCACAGATCTTAACAAAAGTGTAAGAAGAATAAATGGGGGTGAAGAGGAAGGTTATCATAACCTTCAGGGCATCATGAATTTCCAAAGGAAATCTGAGCTTAGAAGTTTTGCTTCCTGATTAGAGCCAATACTTTCCACTTTGACCTACAGTGTGGAGACGTGGTGCATTCACACTCTGGCTTTGTGTAGCACACAAACCTTACTTGATGTTACTCTTGTGGCATGAAAGCTGGATAGCTATGGCAATGTAAACCAGGAGGAGAACTCTGTGCTCTACTTTTTCTAATATTGCCATAGAAGTCTGTCATTTCCCCATAAGAAAGTTCAGGTTTCTGAACAGGCTGCATTTTTTTAGTAAATTAGAATTTACTGTGCTTTTAAGAGCTTCATACGTTATTTAATACTTATATATGCTAATATATAAAAGTTGTATTTGATGGGGTGTTTGATCATCAGCCATAACTCAGAGAAGAATGACACTTAGGAAGTAAATGGGAAGAATGTTATGATAAAAGTATGCTAAAATTATGTTTAATTTCATGGCAGGTATGCTTGTTATAAAGCTACCATTATTCAATTAGTTTGTTTCCCAGGTTTTCAGGGAAGTAAAATGTTTCACCAAAGTCAAAGCTTTAAATTCTGCATTACTTCAGGATAAAGGATTAGGGATGGTCCAAACCATATAATGATCTCCGAATGCAGGAAATCAGCAGTTAAAGGTTAAAATCGACATTAAGACATGGAAATAGAAAGTAAAGCAGCTAATTAACCTTGATTCCTCTCTTGAGGGGAACAATGCAATATTAGGTAGTTTCAATAAATGCTATCAATGTTTGTGATCCTAAATTAAAATAAACTGATTTTTCAAGACCATAGTTTTTTTCTTTTATTTGTAATGTCATTTAAGGGTGAGTTGCAATTTGCATGCTGTTACAAAGCTATGCACAATACTTCTATAACATTAGCTAGAAATATTTGGAGGGCTATATATGGAGAGAACTTTCTCTTACAACATGGTATGGGGGATATGGTTAAAAAAGTAAAGAAAAAGTGCTGACCTTCTATTACTATAAAACCGTAAAATATGAAGAGTGTATCTTCTTAAAAAATTTACTATCACATCATATCAATTGAGAAACATTTCACTGCTAGTAGACATGAGAATAATTAAGAAAATTGCCAGGTATGTCCACACAGAAATTGCACTTTGCTACATGTGGTTCATAGCTCTGATATTGTAGGGAAAAAAAAAACATTGCAGGGGGCTGGAATAGATAACCTTTAAAGGTCCCTTCCATCCCAACGCATTCTGTGATTCTATGATTCTATGAAATTTCCTTTTCTTAGTGACATCAGAACATGTACAAGGATGGTAGAAAGGGAAAATGTTTCAGCATTATTTTGTTCAACAAAAAGTCGATGAATGTGAACGTGATCTACTATTAAAGAATAAAAGATATTTTTTTTTCCCTACAATATCAGAGCTATGAACCACCTCTCTGGGCAACCTGTTCCAGTGTTTCACTACCCTCATTGTAAAAAAAAATGTCTTCCTTATATCTAGTCTGAATCTACCCTCTTCTAGTTTAAAACCATTACCCCTTGTCCTATTCCTACTGGCCCTGCTAAAAAGTCTGTCCCCATCTTTCTTAGAAGCCCCTTTTAAGTATGGAAAGGCTGCAATAAGGTCACCCCGCAGCCTTCTCTTCTCCAGGCTGAACAACCCCAACTCTCTCAGCCTTTCCTCATAGCAGAGGTGCTCCATCCCTCTGATCATTTTTGTGGCCCTCCTCTGGACCCGCTCCAACAGGTCCGTGTCCTTCCTGTGCAGAGGACCCCAGAGCAGGACGCAGCACTCCAGGTGGGGCCTCACCAGAGCAGAGCAGAGGGGCAGAATCCCCTCCCTCGACCTGCTGGCCACCCTTCTTGTGATGCAGCCCAGGAGACGGTTGGCCTTCTGGGCTGTGAGTGCACATTGCCGGCTCATGTCCAACTTTTCATCCACCAGTACCCCCAAGTCCTTTTCCTCAGGGCTGCTCTCAATCCCTTCATCCCCCAGCCTGTACTGATACCGGGGATTGCCCTGACCCAGGTGCAGGACCTTGCACTTGTCCTTGTTGAACCTCCTGAGGTTCACACAGGCCCACGTCTGGAGCTTGTCCAAGTCCCTCTGGATGGCAATTTAAAGCTATGGTAACATTTACAGATATAGGGAAGCTGACAATTTTCTTATTTTTTTTCAATTGAGGCTGCAAGTAGACATTCTAAGCTATATGAAATACATATATAGATCTAAATGACACCTTTTTAATAATTATGAAAATAAGTACAACATACTACAAAAAATAAATGAATACAAAGTTTATGAAAAAGTATCTAATAAAATAAACTGGCAGTTTTTACAAGCAAATTATAGTTCACCCTTTAGGTCTTTTATCTAATACAAGAGTACTTGTTTAGGCATGCCTTCCATCTTCTCACTGTAGTAGAGATTTACTGTTAGAAATTTTTAAGGTATTCTTCACTGGTGCACTTTATGACCCTTCCCTGCCCTTTGCTTCATTCTCTATAAATGTTGTGAGAGCATTGTCCAACATGCTGAGGCACTGCATTCTAGCAGTTCTAGCAATGTACCTGGGTCAAGATACTTAGCCTGAAAATGACCCATTTCACTCTTAGTATGTATGTTTATTTTGTCTCCCCTAGTGCAAATAATTAGTATAATAAAATTTCTTAAGGTTAAAGTTTCTTTTCTCCCTTAATAAGAACAGTTTATTTTTCCTAAAGAGTTACATGTAGTTATGCATCTGTAAATCAGCCTCAGATAATGGACAAGAAGGTCAAGTGCTTGATTTTACAGTATTTCTCTTGTTTGTGTTCCTGTAACTTTGTTGTCTCACCTGACTCAAGTTTCTTAGTCTCTAGTTCACTTCTTCCTTACACTGCTAAACAAGTGGCAGAGCAAAGTAAGAGCCACTGCTTTAAAAGAATTAGGTCAAATTCATATAACTCATGAATTAGTAAGCAGCTAAAAAATGAACATACCCTGTTGTATTTAGAGAAAGGAAACATTAGCATACTCTGCAGTTCTGAATGCTCCAAACCCTAAGAAAGCTAGGAAATGATTTGATATGCAGATCATCAGCACTACAGTTGGAAAGCAGACATAATTGATTGTTAATGAGAAAAAGCAGTTCACTTGAGTGGCACATTTCAGATAACTTCAGTGCTATAAAAGTACATGGTATACAAAATGAACCTCAGTGAACAGTAGTGAGGAGCATTAAGATTGGTTGGGATCTGTCTTCTCTGAATCTTAAGTGTCTGGATAATAAATCAGGATGGAAGCGTCCTGGCTGTCTCACAAAAATAACTGCTGTCACTTCAGATACATCAGCAGTAAATGTTTTGGCAACCATAACCATCATAGTTTAGAACCACCCAACAAATCAGTAACCTAATTTTAAATACAAATTCAGTTGTTGGGACCTGCAGTATTGTTCCTTCGCAAGATGAAGGAAGGTTAGATGAGAAGTTTACATTCCCATCCTTCCCTCTGCTTATAATCCAGAGTCTCTGGTTTTCTACTGCTGTTTTATTCAGTGCAGCTGAGAGTAATTATCTCCTCTGTGATTTCTGAGTTCAGATCTTAAGTTGAATGTGTATTACAAATGATTCCCTCAGATAATTTTTTCAGATATAAGGAAAAACAGAACGCCAAGGAAAAAAGAATCTGTTCCATTACAGATGTTAGTAAATGAAATGGGCACAGAGCACTAGTCAGATGTGCTGCCTTCTTAGTATTTTTTAAGAAATATGCAAACTATAGAGAAATTGCAGGAGAGTTTCAATTATGATTTTGAACTTCTTAGTGTTGCTGCTTTGCACAGTTCTTAAATGTAATATAGGTGCTGTCTTGGGAAAAGAGGAGCCATAATGCCTGAAAAAAAAGAGCTGCTGGGTTAAACATCTTTCCTTGAGATGGTAGGTGGAAAGGTAACTTCACAGAAAAACTCCTGTGTCACCTGAGAAGACTTTTAACTCTCTCCTTATTCATCCGGCTGTTCTTTTAAAGACAGATTTATACTGGTAGTTTTAGACAGGCTCTTTAAACCAGTGAAAGAAATACACTCTGCATCTCTTTAGTGAGTTTGAAAAAGGTAAGTAAATTATAACATCAGTTATGAAGAGTGTTGTATGTTCCTTCCTTTCTTCTCTGCCTTCCCACCCCAATCTGATTGCAAACATGCTTTTGTAAAAGACAGAGCTTTAATGTAGTGATGGTCAAATATAACCAATGTGTTCTGATGGAAATAAAACTGGTACTTTGGACAGAAATGTGTTTTCGTCTGCAGTCCTGGCCATAGGAGTGCAAATTACTGGGCTGTAGTGACATGCTGCCACTACCATCTTTGGAAATAGAAGACAGTAATTGCAAAACCCCGGTCCAAGCATCAGAAAATATTACCTGCACCTAATTATCAGTTTCCTCCTAAATTCAGAAGCAAGGGCAAGTAGAAGAGCCTTCTTGGAAGGGAATAGATGATTTGGGTGAATGAATATTTATAAAAAATGAGAATACCATCATCTCATGAAAAGGCATTGAGTTCTTGTGCGCATCAGGAATTGCAGCTTCCATTCACAGACATGCTTTTTATCAGGCATATCACTGCCACCGTCAGCAACATCATGTTTTTCACAAGGAGAGCTGGTAGAAGAAGGAAAACTATTCAACTACACAGTTTGTTCTTCTTTTCATAGGCCCAAAATATACAAATTTCATTTCCAGACAGTTGAAATCTGTCGTTTCTTTGACAAATGGAATATACTAATTAGGGACAAGCTGGATATCAGGTATAGTCAGCCTGATCCAATTCAACTCTTTCCCACACACTGAAATGCCCGTGGGAGGAATGGTTAGCTATACCTTGTGCTTGTAGGTTGTTGTGATCAGCTGAAGAGGTGAAACGGTATCCAGTGTATTGAAGCTCAGAGTAACATGAAGGTCTTGTATTTTTATACCACAGTCTGGAGCAATATGTTCAGATTAATATACCACCACTATCACTGTTTTCAGTAAAGAAAGTGGCGTGAACTGGTATGAAGTGGTATTGTCAGTAGATAAATGGCAAGCCTCTAATCTGCCACCATTTGTATCTTCTTGCAGTCAGCCCTAAGTTTCTAGAAAATCAAAACGGAGTGCCTCAACACGTTTATGTTCCTGAATGATGAGTAAGAAATCAGGGAGCAAGTCGTCTTAGCATTTGTAATACAGAAGGCTCCAAAGACTGACCTCTTTGTATGATGCACCAAGAAGTGACAGTTTTGATGCTCTGGGTGTGCAGAAGCTCAGTTTTGGCATTCCCTTTAACTACTTCTCTGTCTCATGGTCAGGGAGGCTCACTACCTGTCTCACGACCTGTCCCTCTGATTTCGTAAGCCTTGTGCCATGCTTGGGAAGAAGGAATGAATTTTGACTTACTAATTTCCCCCCAAGTGATTGAATGGAAATTAATCAAAGGCAGACTAAGACAATGGAGTTTTTGAAGAGTGTATACTATTAAGAAATATTCTCTTCAGGTGCTTCATTTATGTCAGGCCAGTCAGGTATACATTGCTCGTTGTTTAGGAATAACAGTAATAGTTTAACTAAAGATAGTCTGTAATGAAAATCTTTTCAAATAGATGCCCTGTGAATTTACTTCTAGTTTTAATTTGATGGTTATATTGATGATCTATAGCTTCAAGGGTGTATTTTGGTTGTGCAGGATTTCTAAGAGATAAGGATTCTTTTGCCATATTTCTTCTTCCAGAGTCATATCATCTTTGTTGAAAGTTAATTGATTTGTTGACTGGAAATCTCTGTTGGCCAAGTGCCACCCAGAGGTGTCTTTCCGTATCTTATGCTGATTCTTAGCCGTTCTCATTCCGATGGTCCATGAGAAAGCAAAGCTCTGATAGAAGGGCTTCAGGTCACTCTGTGAGTGGATACAGAGAGGGAGTGTGCATACAGCGTGGCCCTGGGAATTGCAAACCCCATATTCTGATGGAATTATCATTGACTGCTGTGTGCCTATACTGTACTGTTATAGCAACATCACCTATTCTCTGTTTGTACTTGTTTACTAATCTAAATGTCAGTGCCACAATGTATATTCCTTGTCCAGGTACAATACCAAATAACAACTGAGTGCTCTGTATTTATCTTGCAAGAATATTGTTAAATTTTCTTTAAAGGCTTTAGAAAATAAGCAAAATGCTTTCAAAAGTCTATGGGAGAAAAGAAAGTTATGTAATTGTGCAGTATTCTGAGATGTGAGTAGAATAAATAGAACTTAACTGATCCTGATTTTCCACTTAAGAGTTCTCCTGTACTAAGTGTGTTCTTTTAGGTCCAACATGATTTCTCTAAAGGTGACATGAAGTTTTAAGAGATGTCTGATGCTGTAGGAAAGTAATGGGCTGTTTCTCTCCTCCTCTTTTGGGCAGTTTTGGTATGAATCATGATGGAATTGGAAATTCCTGTGGGACCAAAGGTCACGAAGCAGCAAAGCTAATGGCAGCTCATATTACAGCAAACACCAATCCTTTCTCTTGGTCAGCCTGCAGTCGGGATTACATCACCAGTTTTTTAGAGTAAGTAATCTATCAAGAAAAAATCATTGGTGTTCAAAAAATTAACACTTTTCAGGATAAATAGTAGAAATACAGTGACCTGTTCTGATGGTTTACATTTTTGGAATGAACAGACGGAAATATAGCAAGTCACTTAAGATTTTCATTTTGTAGAGCACTTTTTCTATGTAATGGCAAAAGCTTCTTCTGATCCATTCTCCACCTTACAGTTCTCATTTTTAATCTATTCAAAACATTTTGAAGTGCTGATCATATCTCATTACTTCATTAATCTGAGGGTGAGAAACAGAGAAGGGTGGAATTGTTCTGTCAACGGTGGAAAGTATTTTTTTTAAATACGTGCATAATACGAGGAAATCTAATGAAGGGAGAAAGGTTATAGCCCTGTTCGTCGTACATTACATTCTCCCGATTTTTTTCATGGAGTCTTGTGGGTTTTTATCTATCAATATTCTTTGGTACCATTGGTGAGAATATAAAGTTTATAGGAGACGATGGCATAGATCTTTATATTAATACCTTAAAATTGCGCTAATTTGTACTTCTGTGGTGATTTTTGTCCAGAAGTAGATTGCTACCTAAAATTTTACTTCCGTATGAAAAAATTTAAACAATCTAAATAAGTCAGTCTCAAAAATGTGCTCATATCAATGTATACATTGGTATATATGATCCATAATGAAGCCTTTGTATGTGTTTTAAATTCTGGAAGACAAATACAGAACTGTGAGTTCACTGAGAACAGATTAATAGCAGGATTTTTTAAAATGGCGTACGAAGGGCTTTATGGGAGCAAATAGCAGTTGGTTGGTAGGTTCAGTGTCATCAGTGCAATCATTCCTTTAAGAAGTAAAGGTGGTTCAATAATTCAGACACTTACTGTGTTTTAGGAGATGCACTTAAACCAGTCAAGTGGTCTAACCATGAGACTACTAAGAATAAAATGAGCGTCTCCTCCTCTTTCAGGGATCTAACCTCAGAATAAGGTTCTGCATTCTGAATCTTACCTGAAGGGACCCATCTAGACTGATAAATTTTCTTTAGGTTGGTTCAAATGTAGCTTCCTACACAATGTGGAGGATCACTGAATCTGGTCTGAGGAGGTGTTTGAGCTCGCTATAAAATCAGTGGGCAGAGACAGACATTTAACATTGGTGCTGTTCAGAGGAAAAAAAAAAAACTTCTCTCCAGATACTGTATCAGGTTAAGACATTTTGTATCATGCCACTTAATTGTGCACACACCCAATTTTATGTATTGGAGCATTTAAGCTGAGTACACTAAAGCACACTGAATAACTCATCCTTACATATATGTGTGATACAGGTTTCTCACAATATAAATTGATTTTCTCAGGAGAGATATATATGCATTCATTTAACACTGCCATTATAAAAAAAAAATGTACAGTGTAGTTTTGGTTTATCATTACCAATAATTTCTGTTAATTCAATGCTGTTCCCATTAGTAGTCTTTTTAGTATGTCATGCAGCCTAGTTTTAACTATGACAAAGAATACGATTTTTGCATCTCTTCTGAGAAATTATTTCACAGCTTAGTAGTTCTGACTGTAAGTTTACAGTTCAGGTATTTTCTCGTAGCATTTGGGAGTTTTTTTCTTACTGTTACAGGTCTGCTATTCTCTGTCTCATTTACTTCTATTTCTTGCTGTCTTTTGACCTCCATTTTGATCCCATAATTGTCCTGACAATAAGTTGTCTGTTGAAGAAGACATAATTCAACAGATAGCTAAGAAGACATTTCTTATTCATGGATTTAGAGAAAGAAAAGTGGTAAAATTCTGTGGCTTGTGCTATCCTGCAAATGTAATAGAGCTGCACATTTATTCATAATGTTCCTGCACAGTTTTAAATTTCAGCCTGAACAAACTTTCTTGTTTCTTTACTTAATATGTATGCAGTGATCTTTCAAATTTTTACTGCCAGTTAAAAACATGTTTAGCTTGTGCCTCCTCTACTTCGTGTTTAGTTTTTTAATATATTTTATTATTTACTGTTAGCATTGCCATTATTCTTTTCCATTTCCTAGGTTTGATTCACTGTTAAGTTTAATTTTTGTCTGTGGAATGCCAGTGAAATTGTAGTTATATTAGCATAAAGACAGCATAATGCTCTGGTTCCCATGGTTCTAATCTCTTCAGGGTTTTTGAGATACTTCTCTATCATTGCCAGTGTTTGCAACTCTACTCGAATTACTACCATCTGTAAATTTCATTTAAAAAATCATTACTGAAGATACTGAGTGATATTTGAGCTAGAGTAAAAAAAAAAAAACAAAAAACTACACAAAACAGCTTCAATAATAAATGATCTTTTGTAATATTTTAGCTGTATTTTTGTAACCTGGAATGTAGATGTTATTTTTTTCAAAGCCACCTTGGATAAACATTATTTTATGCATTGCAATTATGAATAGATATTCCAGTTGTATAGGATACTGTGTTAAATAATGTACTAAGAGCCAAAGATAACTTCTCCTTCATCTACTAATTTTGCAATCTGCTTTTAAAAATGTCAGATTTCTCGAACATCATCTGTTCATTATAAATCTATGCTTCTTATTGTTTGTGGTTCTAATATCCTATAAATGAATTGATACTTTTTTTCTTAAAATAGTTCTTTTGTTATTTTGTGAAGTAGAATAGTCTGTAAAACTGTAGATTTTTTCTACAGTTTCTAGTTTTCTCTCCAGCTTTTCATGTCATCTCCTCAATGACAGCAGGAAGCTGTTGAGATAGAGTTACACAGGTATCTGCAGGACAGCTGTTAGAAGCCTGGATCACGTCTTTTTACCCATTCACACCTTTCCGTAAGGCAGAACAGCTTTAAGAGCAGATACTTCTCTGTTGCAGCTAATGATCAGTGAGCAAGAAGCAAACAAAAATAGAGTTTCCTGTGGTAGCAATTCCCTGAAAGCTCCTATAAGAGCAGAACAATCTGCATCCAGACAGGAAAAATTATTCCATTTTTTCTAATACTTCTTCATAAGTTAGCAACAGATGAGGAAAATGCTGATTTAGAGCTTTAGAGGCAAAGCCTCAAGATGTTGTTGTCTGTGTCTCCAGATGTTTATTCCAGATAGATTAGACTCTGCCCCCTTTCTTTCCATTCTTCAAGAATGGGAAAACAGCTGGGACAGGACGCAGTAGACTACAAACAAGGAAGACAATTGGGTTTTTTCTGTGCTGAATGAGTATGGCTAGTTTAGAATTCATTTAGCTCTATCTAACAAGAAAGAGAAAACACAGTGGGATGAAATGCAGATACCCAAGCAGAAACCTGGGGCCATGAGTCTGTATGACATACCACAACATCTTTTAGATTTATTGGCTTGGATCTGGATACAAGTTTGGGCAGGGCTCTCATGGCACCAGGATAATGCAGCTGGAATGAATTTCACTGGAAGCTCATTACATGTTCACAGTATTATATGGTAAGGTAGATTAATGTGGATTTACTATTTTACCAGCTTGGGTCACCACTTGCAATGGTAGTTTTGCACTGTGTGCCATTTTGTAGTGTGGATACCACATTGTGCTTTATCATCAGGCAGAAGCATTTTGAAACAGAAGTCATCCTGGTGACACTCAAAGTAGAGCCTCACCTCCGTCCTTCTCTTCCTCAAGACTTTTTTAAAACTATACCTGGAAACAAATTTTCCAGACTGAGGCTACTGAGGAACAGCCATTAAGTATCACTTGGAAGGTATCAATTCAGTCATGCGCTAGTTGGGAAAACAATTTATTTTGGGGGATACCCAGATAGAGGATGAATATGGCTCAAAGGATGACAATAAGACAAAGCAAAGCTATGTATTGCTAATAGATCAAAAATCTCAAGAAGGATGACCAGACAGCACAGGCTCTGAACTAGCCCCAGAAAATAGTTTTTTTCTGGGGAAAACATTCCTTCTAGCACATAATAGTTGTTGTCTGTCAAGCTTTATGTTAGAGTGAAAGATTGACTGAATTCAGTTTATCAGCTGAATTGTTCATAAGTGCTTTACAATGGCTTTAAATTCCACTAACCTTTTATGGAATTAAATGCAGAAATACTCACTGAGAATTGAAGGGTTGGAGAGTAGTGTTAGAGAACAGAGATTCCTGTGAGAGGAGTAGAAACTCTTAATATCTGTTTATAGGAGAAATGAACCAAACCTAAAAATATTGTTTGTGACTGAAAAACCATTAGTATAAATTTCGTTCTATGCAGTGTGTGTATATAAAATAAATATATGTAACATGCAAGTTTCATTATAGCCAGCATATATTTATACAGTGTGCCTACAGAGCCATGCAGATACCTAGATGTAAAGAAGAGAACTTTCTGCTTAGAATTCTTTATTCAGTTACTTTTATGTTTTATGTAGCAAAATCTGGGTGATTTCTGGAATCATAGTTTGTTAATCTGGTCAGTATCAGACAGGAGAAGATGTGAGAAGAAACCAGATGGCCAACTCTGTCTTGCAAAGGCAGGATTGTCTTTTGAAGATGAATGGAGAAGAACCAAGAGTCTTTAAAGTATTTGAATAAGTCAGATCTATCACAGTAAATTCTTGGAGAGTCTCTAGGATTGCCATGCAGCGGGATTTAGATCTAAGACTACACCTTTCTAACTCTGGAAAGGAACCAAAACTACCTTGGTCCAAGCAAGCTGGTGTACACAATATAAAAAACATTATCTAATGTTTGGGCACAGACATCATCTACCCAAGAATCTTGGACATACAAGTGGATATGCAAGATAAATATAGGATACATCTATATATGCCTCATATGCTGCCTATGGCAGATTGGCCAGTCCCCTGGTACTCCAGAAATCTAAATTAACTTTTAAAAAAAGTACAAGCCAAGACTAGTTTTGAACGAGAAGGTCACATTAATCATATCAAAATTTCATATCTCTCTCTACAAATCAATGGAGAAACTTTACATTCAGTACTGTCTGTTGACCTACAGTTTGGATTATAATTTGCTTCTTTTTTCTTTGAAGTTTGCTAGGACTTTTTTTTTTTTTTTTTTTTTTTTTAGCTAACAGATAATTGAATAAAAAGCATATGTCCCCAATTACTGTAGATTTCTGAAACTTTGAAAGTCTTATGTTTTGCTTAAAAGGCTACCCAGTTAAAAAAGAGAAACCAGTTTCTGTAATCATGGGCTGGCAATATGTTTTTGAGTGTTGACTTTGCAAGTATTACTCTTTGTCTACCTCTTGGATTATTTAAATTTAAAGAAATTGTAAAGGGCAGAATCAACAGCAGATTCCCATTAGCTTATGTGTTGAATGTTTGATGAAATAAATATAGAACAACAAATTGGCCCAGTATTTTATAACTTAGTATCTCCCAAACTCTCAAGGCCAGATACCAATAGCTTTTGGTAGGTGGATGATTTTGATAGATGGACCAATAGATTTTTCCTAATAAGGCTGCTGAGTAATTATTCAGATGAATAAAAGAATGCTTTGAAACACAGACCCTATCATGGAGGAAAGTATACATTAAAGAAATAGCAAATCATCTACTACCAAACAAAAGAAAAATTGAGTATTATGAAAAGATTGTGCAAAATTAGAGAGTCTTTCCTATGAAATAGATAATCAGACATAGAGCCAGCCTTGCATAAAAGATTGGAAAGAAGTAGAATTTATCATGAGAGTGAGTGGTAAATCTACATCAATATCTGAATTTCTCTGACATTCAAGAATGTTTTCGTTTAGTAATCCTATTCTCGTTCCATTTTATTTTTAAACATACCACTCCAAATCACACTTTCATTACTTATGCCCTGATTTTGCAAATATTTATGTTATTATCTGTAGACTATTGAGCAATCTGCAGAGTTTAATCATTAATGTCAAGCTAAGCAGCTTTTCTGACCTGTACGGAAATATATCCTCGTGCTCTCTAAAAATAAGTTTTTACTCAGGGAACGCATGTAATAAATATGAAGTAGGGATTCTGCTAGGAGCCAAATGTTATATAATTCATGCTTTTATATGTATGTATACGTATAAAATGCACTGTGTTTATAGTTAATGAATTTTACTATTGTTTTTTTCCATATTTTTATGGGTAATTTTGAAAATAAAACATTATGTATACTGTCCATATAGTTATGTATATGATTGTTTAGCTATAACATATAATTACAAATATTTATAATACATTTATTTTATGATTGTTTATCATAGCTTACATTATAGTCCACGTCATTATTATGAATGAGCCAACTCTGTAACATTCAAAACCTATTTTTAGTGCCAGTGTTTGGGATATTTTTTTCAGCCATTGAAGTAGTTGTGTTGTACTGTGTATGTTGCTGAGATATTTGGGAATAGATACTGTAAAAGGAGCATAAACCCTGAAAGTTCTTCATCCATGGTTTTTGCTTTTTCTCTTTATTGGCCTTGGATACAACAGTGATGTCTGTACAGAGGTGATGATCCTCAGTTTTGCCATTATTCAGCCTGTAAAGATTCTAACATTGAATCCCTGGTTGCTGTTATTTTGATCAAGCAGTTAGCAGTGATACCATGTCTGAGATCTTAAGCTTTCAGAGAATGCTCTAGTATCCTTGATATCCTTCCCAACAGTAGATTAATTTGCTATCCTGTGATATTAAAATACAAACCAATGTTTAAATTATATTGTAAAGTGTTTTACAAAGATCTCTTGAGGCACTATACTGGAATACTGGGATGAAATGATATCAAGCTTAGCTATTTTATAATTGAAACCAGTCCCACTATGCCCCATAAAACGTCATGAAATTAACCTAAAATGAGGAAAATGAGAAAGTCTTTTGAGTACTACTAGTATCTTGTGGAGTAAATAGAATGTAAGGATGAGTTTGAGATCATCTTATTTCTATTGCAGACACTAAAGATTTATCCACTGCCTGTTCAAAAATGTAAATGCTCTGCAGGGATATCCTGTAGGTTTTTTGACTTTGTATATGCTTCCTATATAAGGTAAAATCACAAAGCACAAAAGTGATTGTGAGTAGAAATTTTCTAAAATTGCAGAGATGAAGGTGTTTGGGCATTCTTTTCCTTCCAATTATCTTTTCTACGTCTACACAAAGGGTTTTTTTCACTTTTGTAGGGCTGATCAATAATAACTATTAGATTTCTGTTTATAAAGTGCTCCGATACCATGATTCTTCTTCCACCCTTTTGGTTCATTCCCCTAGATTTAGCAGATTTTTTTTTCTCAAGTATCTGGGTTGTGCTTTGGTGGAGAAAAGAGAAAGGGAGAACAAGGACATAGATTCAAGAGTATTACACCGTTCCTGAGTCCAGCAGAATTGTGTGGAAAGGTTATATAGTCCTCAGCTTGTATTCATCCTTTACACAGCTTTGGTGAGACCTTTCATTACCAATGAAAAGTCCCTGGTTTTATTAATGTGTTTTATAACACATGCTATTTCTTTTCCAAAATACTTCAATTCACACAATACAGTATCAGGTTCTCACACTAAGTTTGTAAAATGTGTCAATTTTGTTCAACTACTTGAGAGAAATAATGACACAGAAGCAGAAGGAAAGAGAGAAACAGGTTTTCAGTCTGAGAGGTGGTGATGTAATGTAGCTAGTAAGTAAATGATTGCTTAGTAGTCATTTTCTTGCTTTTTTACTGCTACAACAATATTTCTTTATGGTGGAAATCCTGTCATTAGAGCAAAAGAGGCATATTTTTATATTTACTAAAAGGATTTTGACTTATATTTCTGCAATTATATGCCTTGTAGAGTAAGTATAGACTTTAGTTTACAAGTTTGGTGAGTTTAAAGATTTAGATCTGATTCTGTAATCTAATCCGTGCAGGGGTACATAGGTCTATGGAGAGAGTCACCGAAGGTAATGAGGGTTTTTAAATGTTGTGCCCTTGGCTGTCTATTTACAGGATTACAGTTTACACACCAAACTGCACCATTGGAATCTCTGGAAATTTTCCCATTATATGCAATACTAGCTCAAGCTGATGTCAAATGCTAAACTTTCCACTGCTTGTTTAAGCAAAGTTCCTATCTGCAGTTTGGTCCAGACAATGCAAAAAAATCAGATTGTATTTGAGTTATTTTCATATTGGAATTATGTGCCCCTCATACATGCAAAATACAACACTGAAATATTTCAAAAGAATGTAGGATAGTTTCCCAACTTCTGCTATTAGAAAAAATATATGCTTGCAATAATTAAAACTGGAATAAAGAGGCAAGTACATTATTTTTTATGCTAGAACCACACAGTTGATATTTTAAAGGTACATTTCAGATGAGGAGAGGGTGTGCATGTGTGTGTGCATGCAGGTGGATCACACTAAATTCATTGAGAATAGTAACCAAATATCATATTTTTTTCTGTATTTACCTGGTTATTGCCTTAGTTGCTGTTAGCATTTTTCTGAAGTAGTCAGCAGTTGTTTGTTTTTCCAAAGGGTTTATTGTAGTATTTCAAAGAATTGAATAAAGTAGGATTAAAATGAGAACATAAAATGTGTAGTTAAAGGAGACTTTTTGCTCTTTTTTTATCTGCAGATGAAAAGTATAGAAAATTGGAGATCTCCAAAAAACAGTGTAGAACATTCACTTCTGAAATTATGTTCCTTTGGCAAGGTGCATGGAAAAGATTCGGAAAAAAAAACATAAGTGCTGGCAAAATTTGTAGGAATGTCGGAAAAAAATTTAAAGTGTTGGCATAAGAATTCTTTAAAAATCCTCACTTATTCACATGTGAAATGAAAGTAAAAAAGCATCTGTCCTCTTTTATGTACACTGACTAAATAAAACTAAATAATTATATTTAGCAAAGTACTAAGTTTTCTAAACAGAACTCTGTCTGCCTTTGGCTTTCTTTGTTATTTATTCCACTACACTAAAATATTGTGGTTGAATATGGGCATAATTTGGGAAAAAACCCACCAACCACCAAACAAAACAGTGAATATAAAAAAAGGAAATATTTAAGTTTTCAAAGATGATGATCTTAGTTCTAACGAAATTTTTAAGACTAAGTATTATTAATACAATAGAAAAGATCTTGGATCCATACAAATTTTTTCACTCACCATAGTATAGGTAAATTTGAAGATCCTGCAGAATTTTTACTACTGTAACTATTTTGTTCACTCAAATGGAAGAAAAGCATGCATGTTAAGGTCCTAATCCTATAAACATTTAGTCATTGAAATTTAAATGTGTTTTATATAAACCAATTGAGCTGCTCATAATGATAAGATCATATTTAGCTGTTTGAAGGATCAGAAGAGTCATTAAGAACTGTAAACTGACTTTCTTTTATTTGCTTAATTTGTTTATTTTTCATTCTATGACCAAATGTAGCTATTCTTCAGTGAAAACAAGTAGGAATCTTAAAACAAAAATGAAAATCAGTCTTGTGTGGCTCAGAAATTATCGCACTTTAAAAAAGGATAATATATGAAATCTATTTCACAATCTAAAATAAGCATTTTTGTTAATAATAAAGATGAAAAATTATTTTAATCTCTTAATTCCCTCTAATTATTTTTTCTTTTTACTATGGGTGTACCATCTTACTGTTTGTTTATTGCAATCATATTTGTTTCACACCCAGTGCTGTTAAAAGTAAGAACTAGATACATGATATCATTACTGTGATTTACAGTCAGTAGAATTCCTAATTGATTTGGTCCTTTATGTTGAACAGTTCGGGCCGTGGTACTTGCCTTGATAATGAGCCTCCCAAGCGTGACTTTCTTTATCCAGCTGTGGCCCCAGGTCAGGTGTATGATGCTGATGAACAGTGTCGCTTCCAGTATGGAGCAACATCCCGCCAATGTAAATATGGGGTAAGAAGTCTTAATCCTTATGCTGAGTGTTCTGCTTAGTCATTTGTATATATTCCTTTATAACATAAATCTTTAGTTAGATGCAGTAGTGGGTTACAGATTTCCGATAGCATTTCTGGTGCCATCATACATAAGCAAAGGGTACATTTTAATCCTTATGCTGCATCTTTTGCTTGAGTCATCTGTGTGTACTGTACACCAAAATGTGTGGGTAACAATAAGCTGGGGAAAGCATTCTTTAATTTTAGGAAAAAAAGGAGCCCAGAACACTTGATCCTGCTCCTTGTGAAGTGTACTACAGAGTTTTCCCTGATTTCAGTTAAATGAGATCAGGTTCATGTTGTATTAACCTTGAAACATGAAATCTGTTGTGTTGGCTTTAACTTTTCAATTTAAAGCTGCATTTTGAAATTAGTTTTGTACTTGTGTTGATCTGTCAGGTCTGCTTTTATTTTCTTTTTTTTTTTCCTGACATTGAGTTTATTGTTTCTCACGTTGTTCAGATCTCTTTCTGGAAAGATGAATTATGGTTATGGGAACAGAGGAACATGAAGCTAGATAGCTGAACAGAATACTGAATAGCTAAGTACTAGCAAAGCTTTGGCTGCAAGTACCAGTGTGCAATAATTAAGTTAAATAAATTTACAGTAGAAATAAAAACCTGCACACCTAGGCCATTATGCAATAAATCTATAAAATACTTACTTAAAATCTTGCAGCCCAAAGTATGTAGTAAAAGGATGCATTCTGCTGTGCTTGTCATCAAATAATCAGCTGAGACTAAATTAAATAAACCTTCAAAACATACCTAGTGCTTTAAAAGTAAATAGTTTTAATAATATTTTAATTTTTAGATTATTCAGATAAAACAATGTAATAATTGAATTTATACTCTATTTACTTCTCTAAAGGCTAGCTACAAAGAAAGTCCATTTTTAATATCCCTCGGGTGATAAATACAGTATTATTCTCGGGATGCCTCTTTGGCAGATTCCATTGTGCAAAAATTTAAAAGCTGTATGTAGCTGGCTGACTAGATCACTGGGCCTTCTGCTCCTGATCCCTCATCAAACCTCTTTTGGCCTTTATTGTTCCTCTTTAAGTTCTCACTTCCCACCACTGTTCTTTAAGGGCCCTGTTTCCTGTCACTACATCTAAGTAATTTTTTTTTTTTCTTTTTTCTTACAAATTCTCACCACACTCACTCTTTTATTTTCAGACTAAGGAAATCTGCAGGTATTTAGTCTATGATTTATAGCACAGCCTTTGGAGATATACTGCATTTTGAATTAAACTGGAAAGTTAATAATGTGCGAAACCTGGCTTTTCCACATGTATGTTATTTTTTTCAAACACTGTTAAACTATGTAATCATTGTTGTGATGATCACGCTGCAAGTACGCTTTATTTCTTAAACCAGTTTCTAAACCACAAACAATTGGAAGTGATGAAGATGTGTAGGTAATATTGGATTTCTGCCTTCTGCTTTCTTTTTGTTTTAAAGTTTTTGTTGGGATTCCCTTATAGTTACAAAAAAGAGGTTGACACTTAATTGAGGTAATAGTTAACAGAAGTTATGTCTTCATGTGACATTACCAGTCCTCTGAACTGATGTAGCGTATTGTGTTCCATCAGTGTGCTGTCAATGTGAGCATAACTTATGTCTCAGAAAAAAACATGTATTTTTAATAATAGTATTCAGACTGCATATATTAAGATAACAGGTTATTGCAGAAGTCTGGTAATATCTACTCTAAGAAATTATATGCATTTAAAATAGCATCTACATTTAAAAATATTGTCCACCATGGCCTTAATGCTCTGAAAATGTGATCATGATTATTATGATCATACAGATTTCAAGTGATAATTTTGAAGGGGAAAAAAAAGTCTTGGAAAGCTGGTAGTGCAGATGGAAAATATCCACACAAGAAAGACCTATTCATATATGAAAGGGTTTTTAGAACTGAGTAGTGGAACTAGATCTAAATACTAGGAAAAGCTAAGTTGAATACTCTGCTCAACTCTTTCATTATCAAAATTAAACAGCCAGTGCTTTAGATATTCCTATTTGATACTGTTCACATGAAGATGCCATTAATAGTTCATTGATCTTATTCTAACAGACACCTGTGCAGCTATGGACAGAAAAACAGTAAAAGTCGCTAATTAACAGGGTACCTAGTTCTTATACTAACTTCTTTCTAGCACTTCTTTTGGCCCTTTTTATTTGAAGTGACTGGTAAAAAAGGGGTAGAGCAGGTTTTCCTACATGTGGTTTAGCGACCCAGAAGGAAATAAATTCTAAACCAAAGGGAAATCTCAGAGAAAATTGCTTGCCTTTTTGTCTTGCTCATGTTCTTTACTGATTTGTGATGGTGAGACATGACAAGAGAAACAGTCAAACTCTCAAATCAAAGGCCAAAAAATTACAAGTCTCCTTTGGGCTCTGATGTAGCTGTTGAGATAGTTGGTGTTTTCAAAGTAACTTGGAAAATCTTCATGTTCTTTCTGCTTTGGAATTCTGTCATAATGTCTTATTGGCCCTTAGAAAAATTACCTCTTTCAACCATCTAGCTTTAACATTAATCTGTGTTCATTGCCTTTTCTCCCATATTTCCTCATCCATTCCCTCTGTATGTTTATTTTAAACTGTTTGTTGCTTTTGATCATAGATCACGTCCTAATGCTGCAAAGAATTTTGCACATTTAAGTACCCGAAGCCTTTCTCACTCTAGGAACTTGAAGTTAAATACATGGAGAGGTGTTTGAACGATTAAAACATCAGAACTAAAGTACTAACGAGGCTGCAAGTTTCTGCCTTTCTGTGTGTATGTTTAAGGACAAGGACCCAATTTGACCTTAAAAGGAGCTCTTTGGTAGTTGTTTTGATACTATTGTAAGTACTAGATGTAATTAAACTGTTTAGTCACTTATCGACAGAACTGTTCCAGCAAAAGCATTTTGGCTATTGCTCAGATTTCCCTGTATTGTTCAGCACATTACATCGGACAAGGATTCAAAGAGGTGCTTTAGCTCTTTGAGCTCAAAAAGAACCCCTACATGTTAGCAAGTAGACAGTGATCCTTCTAATGTTACACGTACATTGTTCTTTCTAGTGTATTTTCCACCATTTCTGATAGAGTGGGGAATTTCAGAGAATTTAAGTGAGGAAATAGATCCTTTGAACGAAGAATTGAGAGGCAATGTCTCAAGGTACTTAAAATATTTCCTTTTTAGGATACACATTCACATTTAGGAAAATATTAAATTTTTGACTTACAGTAAGCCAAATTGTAATGGTGGAAATTTCACCATATAATACTGCCACATAGGTTTTTCCTAAAGGCAATACATGCTTTCAGGTGTCATACTGGATTCACTGTACTGGGAGATTTTGAGGTTATTAGGAACAGTGCTAGTTCCTGTTAATTTATGTAGCTACTGGATATGCTACATCTTCTAAGGTGTTGCATTGTGAATTCTCTTCTGCTGGTTGTCTCATGTGTCTCAGTTCTTTGCTGTTTGTATGCCAGTTCCCCTGATAGTTCAGAACTTTTTTCAGTCCTTTTGTTTAGGTGAGCATTAGGAGAACTTTTTTCATTGACTACTTACCTCCTTAACCTTTGAGCATCTGCCTAGTAACATTTGGCTGTTGGCTGTCTCTGGGTTAACTCAGGAAAGAATTCCGGTCTTGATTTAGAATTTCTCTGGTTTATGAGTTTAAATAATATCTGGAATACGCCTGACTGTAACTTACAGATTTTGTGGTTCAAAATAATGCTTTGACTTAGAGCTGGTCCTCGCATTTTTAGGACAAAGGCTAAAACCTCAGACATTTTAATAGCAGTTAATAGTTTATGCATATGGTTGATGTTGCTGTGGTGCATTTTATGATCTGTGAAGCTGTTGGCTGCTAGCATGGATTTCAGAGATAGTGCCTTACAATTCCTTAGTATATTTTCTGCATTTTATCCTTTTCCACTGTCATTGGTTTCAGTAAATACTTTGAGAAGGGGCAAAAGCGGACAAACTTTCCTTTCCACTGCATATATGGCTTCACTGAAATCCGCAGGACCACTCTTTTTATTTTGCACTGAATTTAACACATCAGGTAATGTATTTTAGCTGATGACAGGTAGCTCTCTTCTTTGACATGATCTTATGTTTGCAATTAAGTTCTCCACTTAGTTTGCCAACGAAAATAGCTTTAAACTCAAATACCAGTTTTTATTCGCATTTTGTTAGTGTGTTTTGGAGGACAGATAAAGTTCAAGCTATGAACTTACTGCTTGTAAACAGGCAGAATGAATGTTTATTCTCAGAAATAAGGAGTCTTCCTGATGCCTTCAATAGCTCCCTTGCATTAGTTGTTTGTAGGAACTTTTTGAGTGGCCATAAAGTTAATTACCATTAATGGAGAATTGCTGTGAAGGTGTCAACTACAAAAATACAGGACATGCAGTTGTCATACATTCACTGCTTCCTAGTTTCCCACATGCCAGTTCAGTGACAGAATAGTTTAACTGAATTAGTTGGTAATGACCAAAACAAGACAGCATTCGTCAGCTAACTTTCAAATCCAGGAGAGTAAACAAATTGCTATACACAGAAGTTCTACAATATTTTGTCTAGGCCGAAATAGCCTGAATTACAATTGACCTTTCTAATCAGGTGATACAAACTTTAATGTTAGTGAATTAAACTCTCACTTTTTTCATGAAACATTGATGTGATTTACTCCAGTTGATACTATGACTAGGATTGTGCATTCAGTTGAATGCACATAGTACATAGTAACTAACTGAAAAGTGACCTTTTTTCCCAAGCTTCATACATCATACCATGGCTAAGTTGTTTTATACTTGGTGTTTGCTAGCAGAGCTTAAGTAGTTCGATCAGATGGATTTATATTACGTTGCTCACAAATTGGTGTTAAAAGTATGTGTAGGCAAAGAGAGGAATTGAAGATCCTGGTATTATACTCTATCATTTTTATCAACCTTTCCATTATTTTTTATTTCATAAGATCTTGCAGGTCAAGTGCAAGACTTCTCATCACTATTGTGCAGGGCTTTTGCATTTAGAATGATTAAAGTTGCAAGCTTTTCTTGTGTAAGGACTTAGTGCTGTAATTAAGAACATTTGAAACACTTTCAGCTTTATTCTTAAAGTGAATTTTGTTCCCTCTTTTTTTTAAGATTAGGATGTGTATAACCAAAGGAAATCCCAGAAGTTTTCCTCTTTCTGAACCTAAAGAAGTTTTACATCCTTTTTGTATCTTTTTCTAACAAGTTCCTATAGTCCCCTTTCTTCTTTCCTAGGACTATCTTGTCTCCAAACCCTCTGTCTCTGTCTCTATCTCTGTCTCTGTCTCTGTCTCTTTCTCGGTCTCGGTCTCGGTCTCTTTCTCGTTCGCTTTCGCCTTCTCTTTCTCTTTGTCTCTCTCTTTCACAAGAGACACAGACGTAACATCAGTGTGCCTGGATCTTATGAAAGCTGTTTAAAAAGTGCATGGGGAAGCTAGTGATCAAAGCAGGAGTGCATTAGATGGTAGTGGAAGCAATAATGAGATTTCAGGTACTGAAATGTGGTTTGAATAAAGATGGGATAGGTTGCATGGGTTTGAAAGGGAAGATGCTACTTGGAGGTGATTGACCTTGTGTGGCTTCTGTAGTTTCCATAAGGTTCACATAAGCACCCAATATTTAGGAAAGAATGCTGGTAACATAATACTAATGTACGACTTAAGCTTCGGATTCTATTTCACATTCTTTCAGCATGTTGTGATTCATAACATGCTGCACCACTTAATGAGCATTTGGTAGTGGAGCACTAAAATGGTAACTTTTGGGTGCTTATCTGAACTAAACTTTCAACCTTCTGAAGTTCACCCATAATTATAGTCTTCTAGTTTTAATCATATTGCCAGCAGTATTTCAGCAGTAAGGCTGAAAATACTCTAGGTTGATGCTTTTCAGGTCTGAATTGTAAGTTATAATTCAAGCTGATTATTTTTGTGCTCTATTTTAGCAAATGCTCATCAAGAGGTGCAGCATATTATAGATTAGACATGCTGAAGTAACATAAAATCCTAATTAACATTGTAAAATTTTATGAACAAAAAATTAAACTCCCAAATTACCAGTTTAATATACAGTTTGAATGTATTTCCCATCTTATTTTTTTTTAATATTATAAGCCAAACTGCTAACTTTTGTTGGAGGTTTTCATTAGTGTTGAAAACATTAAGAACAGCACAGCAATTTGATCTTTGCTCGTATTACTGAGTTTTCATTGTGCTGTTTCGTTACCATTTATGATGGATGATTTTGATATAGGATGCTTAGATGTTACATAATTTGAAATGCCTCTATGTAACTCTGCCTGACACAACAGAAAGAGGCTCCATCATTGATAACACTTAGGCAAAAGGAAGATAATTTGATTTGCTGTTTTTTTTCTCTAGATGGGTTCAGCTTTGTTTACTTTGTTTACTGCAAATACAAGCATCCAAATTCCAAACTGAAGTCATGGAGCCCTAAGATACACCGTTACAGGTTGTCATCTATCTTGTCTTGATCTTGTGAAAGGCCTCAGCTTCAGTTTATGTTTCCTGGATTTTTAAAACACTTCCCCTTGTTTGCTTTACAAATTAATAGTTATTAAATCCACACATTTAGAGACTGACTTTGAGGTCAGTGATTAATTTTCAGATTATGCTTCTTTCTCTTAGTTTCAGTAAATTATTCACACAAATTTAAATTTGGCAAAAGATATGTTAGCTTCATCCTGTGTTGGCCAATGAAGAAGAGGCTACTCTAAAGGGTCACCTTATATTGATGGGTGGGTATGGATGGGTGGGTGGGTGTGCGTGCATGCGTATGTGTATGTTAGTGTGTGTGAAAAAAAGCAGTATACTTTTTACTAGTGATTTTGGGCCTGACCTTTCCAGGGCAGTTCCTCATATGTTTTTAAGGCTGGCTTATTAAAAACAGTTGCTTAGAGATGTTACAGATAGGATGGTGGTAGTAAGAAAACAGCTCAAATCAGTAACTATGAAACTAAGGTAGTACTAGGTATAGGGTTGAGCTGGAGAACAGAAAGCTTTCTGCACCTTAGTCAGAATTTCTCTGTTAACTTTCTAAAATCAGCTGAAAATAAGGAAGATGTAGCCATAGTAGTACCTGGTATAATTCCATTTTCATTTAAGAAAATAACAGCACAGATGTATTTTCCACTTCTTTTTAGGTATATCTTATTTGTTTTCAAATGACTATTAATGTTATTTTTCATTTCATGTACAGGGTGATGGAGAAGGTACTTCAGATTCTAGTCTTTTTTTCAAATGCAAAACAGCAGGGGAAAACAACTTATTTAAGAAGTTTGGCTATATTTAAAAGAAATTGCAAAAATACTTTAATTTCTTGCTTTTAGTATAAATTACTTCTACAAATTGATACAATGTGTTATTTTAGTTAATAAATCCTCTGTGTTTTGCATAGTTTTCCATAAGGAAATATTCTATTGATCTTCGGATATCGTATGTCTGTCTCAAACTGAACTCCTTTCTGATTTAAGCAGAGGTTTTTGCTCTAATATTAATAGTATGATACAGCCCATAGTAATTTTACATGACTTCTGTTTTGTCTTTAGGGATTTACTGAGGCAAACTCCTGCTGAAATTAAGGTCTGAATAAGGAGTACCAGACTATGTCAGTAATATCTAGTTTTGATATAGTGCTTTTCATTCTATCTCCCAAAGCAATTTAGGAAGAAGGAAAATATTTTTCTCGTTTTGTGGAGTAGGGAGGTGAGCTGAAACGCTTAGAATCATCCTGCAAACAGATGAATGACTAAAATAGTTTTGGAGTGCTGTATCCATTAATTCACACAATTCAGCTGATTATTTGTTTGGAATTAAAATGTCTGGGTGATGTTAGTTCAGTGAATTTGGAGGAGTCTAGTGCCACAAAGAAGCCTGAGTATACAGAAAGAATCCTATCAGAAGGAAATTGTTAAATACTCTCATTTGTGGATAAGTTAACCTGTCAATATTATAATTATTTTACATGTTTAATTATTTTACATGTTTATATGTTTTAATTATTACTTCTCCTTATAAGTTAATATATAGATGGTATACTTGGGTATGCATATCAAAAGTGATATTCTGCACATAAACTCTGGAGCACAAACCAGGATTCTGGATTCAAATCACGCTGAAATATAGAATCATAGAATCATAGAATACCAGGTTGGAAGGGACCTTAAGGATCATCTGGTCTAAACTTCCTTGGCAAAAGCATGGCCTAGATGAGATGGCCCAGCACCCTGTCAAGCTGAGTCTTAAAACGTGTTCAGTGTAGCGGAGTCAACCACTTCCCTGGGGAGATTATTCCAATGGTTAACTGTTCTCATTGTGAAAAATTTACCTCTCGTGTCCAATCGGGATCTCCCCAGGAGTAACTTGTACCCATTACCCCTTGTCTTTTCCATGTGACTCTCTGTGAAAGGGGAGTGTCCATCTTCTTTGTAGCCACCCTTTAAATACTGGAACACGGTGATAAGGTCTTCCCCAAGCCTTCTTTTCTCAAGGCTGAACAAACCCAGCTCTCTCAGTCTGTCCTCATACGGCAGGCTTCCCAGACCCTTGATCATCTTGGTGGCCCTTCTCTGGACCCCCTCCAGCCTGTCCACATCTTTTTTGTGTAACGGGGACCAGAACTGTACACAGCATTCCAGGTGTGGCCTGACAAGTGCCGAGTAGAGTGGGATAATGACTTCTTTATCTCTGCTGGTGTTGCCCTGGTTGATGCAACCCAGCATCCCGTTGGCCTTCTTTGCCGCAGCAGCACACTGTTCACTCATGTTGAGCTTCCTGTCCACCAGGACCCCCAGGTCCCTCTCCACGGAGCTGCTCTCTAGCCAGGTGGATCCCAGTCTGAGCTGCACTCCTGGATTATGTTTTCCCAGGTGAAGACCTTACACTTGTCCTTGTTGAACTTCATAAGGTTCTTGTTAGCCCACTCTTCCAGCCTATCCAGATCTTCCTGCAGGGTGACTCTCCCTTCTGAAGTGTCCACTTCCCCACTCAGTTTGGTGTCATCTGCAAACTTCATCAGTGTACACTTGATCCCATCATCCAGATCACTTAGGAAGACATTGAATAGCGTTGAGCCCAGTATTGATCCCTGGGGGACCCGACTTGTGACGGGTTGCCAGTTTGAAAAAGAGCTACTTACCACCACCCTTTGAGTGCAGCCCGTCAGCCAATTCCTCACCCAGTGCACAGACCACTTGTCCAGGCCATAACGCATCAGTTTCTCCAGGAGGAGGCCGTGGGGAACCATATTGAAAGCCTTGGAGAAGTCCAAGTAGACAACGTCAATCGCTTGCCCCATGTCAACCGAGCAGGTCACTTTATCATAGAAGGCCACCAGATTTGTCAGGCACGATCTGCTCTTGGTGAAGCCGTGTTGGCTTTTCCCAATCACGTGCTTCATTTGACTGGTGATGGCCCCCAGGAGGATCCGTTCCATGACTTTCCTGAGGACTGAAGTAAGACTTATGGGTCTATAATTACCCGGATCCTCCCTTGAGCCCTTCTTGTAGATAGGGGTAACAGTTGCCTTCCTTCAGTCCACTGGGACATCCCCCGATCTCCACGACTTCTTGAAGATTATGGAGAGTGGCCCCGCAATGACATCAGCCAGCTCTCAACACCCTCGGGTGGATGGCGTCAGGGCCCATCGATTTGTAGGGCTCAAGCTCCTGTAATAATTCACGTACTAACTCCTTCTTCACTGTTGGTGGGTCTATGTTTGGATCCTCCTGGATTTTCGTTCCCACTGCCTGGGATCCAACAGTGTTGGTAAAGACAGAGGTGAAGAAGGTGTTGAGAACCTCTGCCTTTTCAGCATTGTTGGTGATTCACCTCTACTGTTTAATAGTGGGCCTATGTTTTCCTTCTGTTTCCGCTTGCAATTTACATACCGGAAGAACCCTTTCTTGTTATTTTTGACGTCTCTGTCCAGTTCCAATTCAAGTTGAGCTTTTGCCTTTCTAACTGCATCTCTGCACACTCTGGCAATGCCCGTGTAGTTCTCAGTGGACAATCTTCCACTTCTCCACCTCTGGTATGCATCTCTCTTGGTTTTAAGCAGACCCAGGAGCTCGTGGTTGAGCCAAGGGGGCCTCTTGCTCCACTTCCTTCCCTTTCTTTTACAGGGGATAAACTGATTTTGTGCTTCCAAGAGAGCATAGATGTTTTCAAATTCCAGACTGTTATCCAGATCTGATTTTTTTGCTTCTGTCTATATTGGAATAGTTGAAATCTTTGTTTCTTAATGCAATTGAATTTTTGGCTTTTCAGAACATTGAACCAAACATCACAAAGTCAGCACAGCTATTAATTTAAACATTTGAACTTGATCAGATGCAAAATAAACACAAGGTCACAAGTAGAATCGTCACAATCTGACAGTTTTAGTTATGATTTGACAATGTAAACCATACATGAAACATAAGCAAGTAAATTACACTAATTTTGCTCAACAAAATGAGAAGGTAAATTAAATGTAAAATTAAATAAGGCAGAATTATGATGGGAGCACCTCATACTGTGTCTGAAAGGAACCAATTTTAGGTTTTCATTTTGAAATCCAGACTGTATTGAAGTTTGGATACATGGTTGATTTAGATGTGAATTTGATTTAGTGTTGAATTTTAGCACCTTAGTGGATGTGAAATTTGTAATCTAGTTAGATTTTTCAAGAATCTTTGTGATGTATCTTCTGTTCTTTCCCTGTTCTATTTAGTATTTTAAACCATATCTTTATTTGTGGGTTTGTATCTTAATCTGAAAATTTTATCAGCTGAGTGGCAAAAGCAAGTGTGTTATTCAGAGATTTAAGTAACTAAATATTTATACTGTTTGCATTTATTCAATGAAAAATTCTAATCTGAAAAGTAAGATAGTTTTACACTGGCTGCAGGTATCCTTTTACAAGTGGCAATATTTCTCCTAAGAAGAGGCTCAACAATGTGCTTAAGTTTTCATAGAGCCACCCACTAAATAGGAAGAAATAGTTTAGGCCTAATTGTCAAAAATTGGATGGAAACTCCAGAACTCATCAGTACTTATTCCTCATCATTGCAGACCATTCTAATATGGTATATTTAATGGATTTTTTAAAAGATACCTTGCTTCTGCCAGTCATGAAACTAAATACACTGTATTAACAATCCTGCAAGAATGGCACTGGCTGATTTTAAACTTGGAAAAGAATTTTGCATTATTCAAGAAAAGCTTGTATTGTTGAACTGTTACTGCAGCTGCTAGTGAATAATGTATAAATAAATCCATTTGTATATGCAGTACAATGCAAGAAACATGAATCTTGGCATAAAACTTAACAGTTGTTCCTGTTGCTGTGTATAGAAAAGATAGCCTAGGTGCCAGATACTCATTGATTTCCTCAGAGAAACAATGAACTTTGGGGTGGGGCAGGGGGGCATGCACCTAATAACTTTAATTTACTCACACTGTCTTTTCTTTTTTACTCTCTGTGCCAAGGTTCAGCCATAGAATCTATACAAGGATTATTTGTAGGATATGATTTCAAGCAGCAGTTAAATAAAATGAAATAGTAATGACTATCATAAGACCATTTTAAAGATCTGAGTATCTTTCAAATTTTAAAAAATACTTAAAAATAGAAAATATCTATAAGCAGGTTGTGAACTCTTACACAGATCTCAAAGTAATACAACAAAGATTATCATGTAAGTAATTTACTGTAAAAGCAAAACACTTCTGATTACATTCTGCATACATAGCCAAATCCAAAGGCAACTGAAGCAACTATGAAGATTTCCATTGTTCAGCCAAGTTTGGATCATGCCCACATTATGAATTTCAACCCCTAGATAGTTTTAACAATGTATCTCCAATGTCAACAGAACTGGCTTAATTTAAATGAGTAAATGTGCAAAACCAAATACAGTAGGAAAAAAGATGATTTGAAAACCTGTGTTTGTTTAACACTGACAGCATAGGGAAATAGGATAGGCTAAATAATTTATGAAATATCAGCTGGAAATCTAAAAAGCCTAAAGGAAATATTTTAGTACATAGCTCAATTAGTACTATATACATGTGCGCTGTTTTAGCAAGTATTACAGAAGAGGAGTGCAAGTAGTCTGAGCTCAGAAACTTTGGTTTTAACTGAAGGAAACAAAACTAATTGTTGCTGTTTCATATTTAAAAATTAATAGTATCCTTTTACCATGCAATTTTGAGGCAGATAATGACAGTAATGGAGATGACACAGCGCATTGGAAGACTACTTTTACAGCAACACTGAAATATACTAACCCCAGTATATACTAAGCACTAATGAAGAAAAAGGCAATGATAAAATATTACTTGTATGGCAGGTGTGAAAAACACATTCAATGCGTCCAAATATTTTTTTGGCATAATACTCTTAGGTAAAATATGGTATGGTGGCTTTGAAATTGCTCCAGAGTATTTCACAACCATCTATAGATTTCTCTCTTCAGCCCAGTTCTCAATAGTCTCTGTTCAAAACAAGTTTGTGTATACGTGTGTGTATGAGGACTAGAAGCAATTTTAAGCTTTTATTCTGATCAACTTGCTTCTGCCTTCTTTCCTAGGAAGTGTGTAGAGAGCTCTGGTGCCTCAGCAAAAGTAACCGCTGTGTTACCAACAGCATTCCAGCAGCTGAAGGTACTCTTTGCCAAACAGGGAGCATTGAAAAGGGGGTGAGTACAAATAATTTATTATTTGAAGAAGAAATTTATTGTTTAAAGACTGCAGGAAGAAAAACCTAGAAAATTAAAGTACTTACGAGAAACCAGAAGAGTTCAAAAAAGAGTTATTATTTCAGAATACATTTGCATCCTAACGGAAGTACCCTACAGAATTATTTCACAATTATTTTATGTATGTAATTTAATAAAACATTTATCATCACTATAAAATTCTGTAGCCTGGATCATTAAAAAAAACCCTGTTTCATACTCTCTGTATATTTTTTAGTAATTTTTGTAAAAACTCTTTAGTTTAATCTTTATTAAATTTTATGGCACTCTTCCATAAAGGACTGTTACAACTCTAGGTCTGGCATGGACTTTGAAAATGTGTAACATAGATCTAGAGCCTGAACTCTGTTATTTTGTTAGAAGATTAAAAAAAATCTTTATTCCTTCACGTATAAGCTGAATCATACAAGCATATAAAAAAATGTTGCCTTAATAAAAGGGTTTTCTAAAAGCCCATATTTCCCAGTGGCCTTTCTGTTTTGACTTTCAATTATTCTTTCAGTATTCAGTTATACTTGCATAACTGTTTAGCTTTAAAGGACTTTGCTGTGCAGTCTGATAAACTCTTCTACCTGACAGAAAAGTACAGAAAGTCAGTGTTGCAATAGATAAATTTAGTGCTGCTGTATCTGTCTGGACATATGAATTTGGATTTTAAAACAATGTCTGTCTATCCGTAGTTTCAGAGAAAGTTCTGAAACTTAGTTTTAGATTAAGAATAGTAAGACAGTGTTTGTCAATTACAAGGCAAAATCTATACAGATCTCTACAGAGGAGAGAAAAATATTTTAATTATTAATTTACAGGACATGTACTGGAGGAAAAAAATTAATTCCATATGCCTTTTTCAATATAATATCTTTTATGTAGGCTTGTACAAAGTGAAGTGTGCTTATTATATTAAACAATTGCCGGTATCTGTCCGAGAGTTGCTGCATCTGTCCATAAGATTTACTGCTCCAGATTGGATTTTTTCCTAACAACGACTACTGACATCTATTCTCATTCTGACTTTTGCCATGCTAGCTGGGCTGGTTTCAAAAAAGATTACACTGCATTTTGACTTGTAATCTGATGTTTAAACAAAAAGAATGAAAGCTTTTGGGCAGCTGTCACAGTTTATTAACGCTTGTTGACGGCTTCATTCAGGGCCTCTGACCTAGCATCGTTCTGATGGCTTTTCCATGCTGAGTTTGGAAATATTGGTAAACCATGTTAAATAAATTCATTGAAGGGGTCATTTAAAAAAATAGAGTGCTTAGAGTTAGCCAATGAAAATATAGAGACCTTTGCATTCTACCAAAAATGTTACTTTTTATTAGAGTAATAGAAAATGTTAGAAGCCCTACTCTTAAATCAACAGTCTAGGTTTATTTTGGAACCACCAGTCCTTGTCAACAACAAGGAGCAATTTACCTCAATTTATATTTTTTAAACCATGAGACTACAATGAACAAGTTGAGATGCTTTAAGACACTATTACTGTGTCCACTTGCCAGAGGCTTTAATCAGTTTGTTCTCTACAAAACATCTTTTTCCAGTCATCAGTATCTTGTTCCATCATTAGATTTTAGAGGGAAATGAGAGAATCTGTACTGTTTTACAAAGGTAGACTGTTCATGCCTGTTAACAGCAGAGAATTGTATCTGTAAACTGCAGCTTCAAAGTTTCCTGTAAATTAATAGTTCCTGATAGCAAAAAATCAGAAAACATGAGTGCTTTCCAAATATGTAGTTCTCTTTGCTACACACTAAGGAGAAAATAATAGGTTGCAATTCTATAACACTTTATTATTATTATTATTATCATCATCATCATCACCACCACTACTAGTACTACTGCTACTACTACTACTACTACATTTATATTGTAGTCACACCTAAAGGCCACAACCAAATTAGGCCCTATTTTCCTGGGCTCTCTCCAAATATATAATAAATGACATTCCCTGCTCTAAAGGCCTAACAAAATCTCAGAGTACTTCATCATAATTCAAGGGTCGGTTTCCACTTTTAGTTACACTAATTTAAGTTCAGTGTAACTATTAACTCAAAGCAAAATTTAATGCAACGTGCATTAATATCTTATTGGCAGAGTTGGGAGGGATGTCTACAATTAAAATGGCTTAACACTCTATTGTAAAACCTTCTTTCAGTTGCTTATATATACCTGCCAAACTCTGTGGGTTGAAATTTTCCACAGTAGGTGTCTGCCTACACCTGAAGGTTTTTAGAGTGTTTTCCATAAAAATTACTCAGCTGTTTTCTGCATACAGGGAAAGAGAATAGAGTGGTTTCTTGCTACTGATGGAACTTGTACTTCTATTCTGTTTTGAAGCTTTAATATGTTCATGCTTTGGTGCAGGGTTTTACATATCGACTGTGTTCAAAAAGGTACACTTTTTCCTAATTCGTCATAATAATTTTAAATATACATGAACTTTCTCTCTGGTATACCCAGAGATGTGTTTGTGAAGGTAAACTAACTGATAGATTTTTAAAAAGACTCTGATGAGGAAATCGTGCATATAAAACAATAAGACAAAACTGATAGGATGTTTATTTTGTCTTTGAATTTAAAGTAATAAAAAAAGTAACCTTTTCTAACATCATTGTTTAGATCTATGCTAGGGATGTAAATGTGGGGCAAATGTGCAAAATGTGAAAATACAGTGTGGTGAAAGGACAGTTTATATAGCTAGATTGTGTGATGATTTAAGTTATCATTGGACATTAAGATAAGGTAAATTTAAGTTATTATTGGACATTAAGTTTTCTTACAAAATGATTGTAGAAGCAACGATTGAAAATACATTGGTAAAATTAAGATGGCAAATTTAAATTGAATTAATCTTTTTTTTTCCTCCTACAAAAGATGAAATTAATTTTCCTCAATATTAGAGTACTTGCTGTGTGAGTTTTCTAAAAGCATACTATTGTAAATCTTAGTTCTGTTTAAACAGCTAATATTCATATAAAAGTGATCTCAAATGTGCCACAGTATCATGTTTTATTTTATTGTTAATGATCACTATAAGAGAAATTTCAGACTGCTTACATTATTCACAGTTTTTTGCACATTGTATACGTATTCGAATGCTTCACCACTGTCTTTCTAGCTGAACTAATTGAAAGTTATTTATTCAGTGTTACAGAAGAGTTAACGTTTCAGTTCTAAACCTTTCATGAAGGATTGGTGTTTTAACATAGCTGTCACCTCCTCTTGTTTCTTCATATACTGGTTACTCAATAGTCCTTACCTCATTATAGCAAATGAGGTTGCTATAATTTGTGGTGAAAGCATATTTCTGCAGTCCCATTATAAATAATGAAGATTTTGGTCATTTTGGATTACTCTGACAGAGATTCTATGTATCACTGGCTTCTGGTGAAAGATGAATTTTCACTAGAAAATTAAGAAGAGATGCCGAAGCGAGCAGTAAGTCCTCAGATTTAACTTCAGTAGAGAAGAAAAAACAGCATTTAAGGAGTTTTTACAGGGGAATATGGGAATGGGAAGACAATGTTTGCATGACAGAGGAAATTACGAGTACAGGGATTTTACACAGCTTTGGAAAAATAAAGCAGGTGAAATGCAGCTGCCTATTATATACAGTCATAATAGTATAGAGTTAGGATGGTTTGCATGTTCTGTTTTACATATGTGGTATTCTTGTTGGTTTAACTTTAACTCTTAATTTCTGTCTTTCATTTCTTAACTTTGACTTTGACATGTTTGTAGTATATAAAATGTATTTTTAATTAAATTAGCATACATTTTTACTCTTAGAAGCATATTAAGCTTTAGCTTTTGACCTTAGCATTAGGTAACTGTTCATGTACTTGTGTGGCATCTTTAATAGAATGCTGCAAGGAGATTATTGTCTTTAGCTAATAAAATAATTATCAATGACTTAATTTATCACTATAATGAGAAGAAATCCAGAAGATTTTAGTCCCTCATGTGTAATTCACATAAGTCATTCTCCATCATAATCGTACTGTACACTGTGCCATATGGATATATCTATACTACCTAAAAATGTGAGTTCACTGTACGGACTGCATTATGCGTTATGCAGACATTTGGCGATAGTCTGGATTTAAGAGAAGCTCCGCATGAAGGGTATGTTCCTCTGATGGATGCCTGCTTATTGACATAAGCCCCTGATTTGTAAATTTACTCCCAGAAGAACTCCAAGAAGGATAAATCCTCCTTTCCTCAGTACAACTCCATGAAACCTTGTGTCTTTGGGTTTTTTTTTCTGAATGGTGTGGTGGGTTGACCCCATCCAGCAGCTAGGCCCCCAAACAGTCACTCGATTACTACCCCCTCAGGGATGGGGGAGAAAATCAGAAGGGCAAAAGTGAGGAAAACACATGGGCTGAGATAGACAGTTTAGTAAGTGAAAGCAAAAGAAAGAAAAAGCGAATAAGAGATCAAAGGCAATCACTCACTACCTCCCACCAGCAGACTGTTACCCAGCCAGTCTCTGAGCAGTGGCTACTTTGGAAACACCCCCACTCTTAGATTTACTGCTGAGTATGGTGTTATAGGGTATGGGATATCCCTTTGTTCAGTTTGGGTTAGCTGTCCCTGCTGTGTTCCCTCCCAACCTCTTGCCCCTCACACCCCCTGCCCCGCCTGCTCACTTGGGTGGCAGGTTGAGAAACTGAGAAAGCCTTGATGGTGTGCAAGCACTGTTCAGCAATAGCTAAAACATTGGTGTGTTATCCATGCTGGTCACAAACCTAAAATGCAGCACCGTGTGGGCTGCTATGATGAAAACTATGTCCCAGCCAGACCTGGTAGAAAAGGCAACACATTTTGAACTTGAGATTTAAAATAGTCTGCTTTGTCTTTTCTGTAGACTCATTAATGCTTGTTTTTTGTTTCTCTAATTGATAGTGGATGAAGCTTATAAACAGAAATATGCTGGATTATAACAGCTGTGTGTTTTAAAACAACTACAGCACATACAGAGGAAAAAGAGGTCATGGAGGATAAAAACGTTTTGAGAAGAAACAAGAATGAATGTGGCTAGAAAAATAGTGCTACAGGTTTCACTTATTAATGTGGAAATAACAAGGAAATAATATAATAAGGAAATATATTAAATGGTTGCTGATGATAAACTACACATGTAATATTAATATATCATTTTAATGTACATTTTGAGTGCTACTCACTTAGACTCTGACATGTTTGACAGTCTAGAAGTACCTTTTATTAAAAATGAAATTTTTAATTAAAAATAAGGAGTTTTATTAATTTTCTTTAACAAACACTCTGTACAATCCTTGTTCATATCAAACTCCTTTTTTTTTCTGGGTAATGACTAAAGGTTAAATTCTCTTTTCGGTTGCTTTCAGAAAAATCTAGAGTAATTCAGGTCATTGTGAATGGCTGTATTTACTTGTTTATATATGTCCCACATTGCTGGGACTTAGGACTCGGGAGAAGAGAGAACTTGGCTTTGCTGTACCTATTAGTATAAAGTCAACGCTGAGTCTTCCAGTAGTGCTTATGGGTGGACAGGGATATGTCTATCTGTCCATGTCTTCCGTGCGAAAGGGTTATCTAACTGAGCTGCTCCAGATTCTCAGTGATGCTGTAGACACCAGAATGTGGATCAAACTGTGGGCTCCAGGATTATTTCTGAATGTTTTAAAAAAGATTTCTGACTAAGGAAATTATAAGCTTATTTTGACAATTAGCTATTTGTACTAATTGTCTGTCATTTTGTATGTCCAATGTAAGTAACAATATTGCCAAGTTTTAAGTGCTTGCATGAGTGAAGTACGCATGTTCATTCTGTCCCTGAACAAGTGGCCAGTCACTATTATATGATTTTCTGTACCATGTCTAATGCTTTGGCACTGCTTTTATTATGTCTGTAGGGTTAGTATAAATGAAGTACTGCAACAAATTCTTCTTCGATTGTAACCTCATCCAGATTTTTTTTTTAAATGTAAGGGAATACTTTCTTAAAAATACTACTGGGGGTGAATTTTTCATTTTGCTTAATGAAGCCCCCGCATGAATCGCAAGTGGAGGGTGTTTTACTAAACTAATCTTAGAAATGAATCTTAGTGTTTAAAAGAATGTAAGCAACTTGCAGTTCCTTTAATGTGAAACATTAAGGAGGATGTAGGAAGAAAAAAGATGATCTTTATTTTAAGCTTGCTTTTAACTTCTGGTGTGTGTTAGGAACCAATAATTCAGGACTTAGTGAAGACAATTAACAAATCACACACACCCTCACCAATGTCTAAACATGGCTAGAAAAAGTAAAATATTAGTCTTGTTATCTATACAGAGAATGCTAATGCCTATAATTGGTCATTGCTTGACCCGTATATTTTTCTGTCCTGATAACTCTGTCAGGCTGGAAGCTAATTTTGTGTTTTTTTGTGAAATCTTTCAGTGGTGTTATCAGGGAGAGTGCGTACCTTTTGGCACTTGGCCCCAGAGCATAGATGGGGGCTGGGGTCCATGGTCAATATGGGGAGAGTGCAGCAGGACCTGCGGGGGAGGAGTCTCCTCGTCTATAAGACACTGTGACAGTCCAGCGTAAGTAGCTAAAGTAAGCCGGAGCCAACAAACAGACACATTTGGAAATTACTCAAAACTGTGGTTTCACATGTTATCTGTAAAAATGTTTTGCTAGTTTGCCAACATTTGTCTTCAAAATAGCAGACAGAAACACTTAATCAGGAGAAGTTCACTAGGCATACTTTTAACATTTTTAATGTATTTTATGTACTGTAAAGATAGCTGGATTTATATTTAGCAGTAAGCAAAATGGTTTTCTTTCCGCGACTTGCTGTTCATGCAAAATATATTTAAATTATGCCTTAGATAGATTTCTTCCTTAAGACATATTACCTCTAATGCTTGTCTAGGATATAAAATAAGTATTGCCAGTTACTTATTAAAAAAACCAACACTGTATTTCCAAGCTTTTGCATACAACTGCTTACATATAAACCATAGTTTGTAATATTATGTTACACACAATATATTTATATACTGTCATGTCCAACACTTAGTTGTGACTTTCCACTGACTCTTAAAACAAGTCAGCAACTTCTCTCTTTGCCACTACTCCCTATTGGTCCAACTACTCTCTCTCAAGAAGGGCCAGCTTCTCCACTACAGCTTGATCTGTTGTGTGTATCTGTACTGGTCCTGTCATCTGTCTGCTTTCCAATGTCCTGAGCACTGTTCCAGAGAAGGTCTGTCAGGTAAGTGCTCCTCTCTCTGTCACTAGCGCTTCTCAGATGAGGAATGCTTACTTATTTCCATTGCTGTTCTTTGCTGAATGAATCACTGCTTTTTTTCTGTTGTTGCTTGCCCTGTTCGCGTTGCCTCATCACAGCTATAGGTCTTTGCAGAAGGATAGTTTTATTACTCTCTACTTTGTTCTTGTCCTGTCCCATAATCTCTATTTCCATCACCATTATTAGTTTTTAAGACCACTTTTTCTTGAAAACATTAGGTGATTGTGCTTTAATGAAAATCCGTTTTGTGGCTTTTGTCTCTCCTTTCTTATCTTCCCCTCTCTGTACACTTAGGTTCTTTGTATCTTGTACCCATGTTTTGCAAGCCAGGCTGTACATCAGCTTTGCACTGAGCTCTGCAAGACAGACACCATAATGTCACCTTACTGCTGCTTAAGGTGGTCTGTTCACCTCCTATCATTAGCAATAACTATAGAATTTGGCAAATAGCACTACTTACTGAATGGATTCAAAAGCAAAAATTATCCATATACATCTATAACGCGTCAGACTATGTTACTGAGAGAATAATGGATTAAATTCATTATTTTTTTCACAGCAGTGTGTAAAAATGCTAGTGAAATGTTTGTTTGGAGCATGAGTAATTTCCTAAGATTTTTTAACTGCTCCTGTCACCACATACATGGGTTGGTATGTTGAAAGGTGATCAAATTTTAATTGTTTAACAGTACAGCAAGCAAATGCATTTGGCGGGGGTGTGTATGTCTGCATTAGGAAGAAAATTCCTTTTGATTCAAGGATAGTGTTGCCTGGTTAAGTATCTCTAATGTGAAAAATAGCATTGGATTTTCTTTTTAGTTAATTGTAAATTCTTTTATTTCTTTATTATAAAACAAACACCAAGTGTTTTTCCTTTCTGCTTTCAAGTTATGGGCCAAAGAGCTGATGTCTGATTAGTCTTCCATTTAAGTCAGTGTTAATTCATTATTTGACCTCTGTGGAAGATAGATAAGGTTCTTGAACAGTTTGGGAATTTAAGAGCCAATGTCTTATTCGCACTAATAGGTACCTTCTTACTCTGGAGTTTCCTCAGTTTTAATACTGCTTAATTCAAATCAGAATCAGATTCTTGAACTAGAAAATGCAGTCTTTGCTGGCTCCAGTATTTAGCAGGCAGTGTTTCTTCATTGTGTTATATTTTCAAGTGTAATATGAGAAGATAAAAAAAAAGTATCACATAGGTTGTTTGCACATTTCTCATTCTAATTTTACAAAGCAAGCAAATAATTAAAAACAATGCCTTTTTAGTATGTTCAAAATCCAATTAAACTGTATTGCTTGGGATCTATGCAAACTAGATGGATACTATATGAGTGACGATTTTCAAGTACTCTGTGTTGTTTTGTATCTGCTCCAATTCAAGTCAATGCTCCAGTTCTTACTAAATAAAGTATTTTAAAATCTCACCTTAAAACTTCCATGTACTTTTATTTTTTTGTATAATATATATATCTTGGACTTGTATTTATACTAATAATGCATTAGTATATCTCATGAACTTGTGTTTGTAATAATACATATACTAATACATAAAACATGTTTTTCCAGGCCTTCAGGTGGAGGCAAATACTGTCTTGGAGAAAGGAAGCGGTATCGCTCCTGTAATACTGATGTAAGTAAATTTTGTTCCACTGTAGAAGTATAGTCAAATTGTCTGTTTCACATTTTAGCAGCAATGGATGCATTTTTTCCCAGTTCAGAAAAGCTGTGAATTCTGCATTTTATTGGCAAACAGTCCTGTAGGGCACTTATATATTGCAGGCACCCTACATATTCTGCTAGATGTTAGGATCCTTGTCTCAATGGGATGCCCAACTGGTGCCTTTGCATTAAGGCCTCCAAAAAAAGTACACACCGATAAAGAAGTTCACTGGTAAGTTTCCAGGTCAGTAGCACTACAAACATAAACAGGATTTCATGTTATTTTAGCTTCAAATTCATCTTACTTTTCTTCTTAAACCAAGAAAGTTCGTAACAGTAAACCTAAATTGTTGTTTCACCTGTTTATCTTTTGATGTATTTCAGGAAGAAATACAATAGTTAATATGCTGATTCCTAGGAAGAAACTTGTTTTTATTATTGTTGCTAATTATCATAAGTATTAGTTCTGCAAATTTCTCTGTGGAGGTTATTCTCATTATTAGACAGTGCTACAGATTTCCAAATTAAAAATTACTTTCCTACTGCTAATCACAGCTGCTCTGTTCACACAGCCAAGAAGTGTGTTAGGCCTTTTGGTCACAGTGTTGTAATAGAAACTGAAGCTGAGCTGCTTGTCCAGTAGGAGCTGTAAAACTTTTCAGTCATACAACCTTCCCAATTACAGTGCAGCATTCTGAAACTTTGACCATCTTTTTTTTTTTAATTTTTATCTTTGTGCTTGGCTGTCTTTGTGCAATTTTCATTTTAATGGATCCAGCTTATCAGATGATCTGCTATAATTAATTTACCTTCCTCTTCATTTACACTCAGACAGTCTTTTTGTAATTGGAAGACTTCATAAGCAAGAAATTTTTTCATAGTTCCAATTCACAGACGAAAGTGTTGAGTAACACTGAGTGTGTTTCTTATTCTTACAGCTGATAGGAAATTCACCTACAAATTCACCAAGTGATGATTCCTTATTGAAATCTGTCTCTTGAAATGTCAGTCAATATTTAATAAATTTAATGTGTGCTTTACTGAACTAGTGCAGGTTTGTTTCTGGGTTTTTTTTCAGTCAGGATGTTGTGTGCTACTAAGCTAAGTGCCTTCTCAAAATCTAAGCATATTCCCTTATCCTTTTAATTTAACCAGGAACTGTAAAAAGTTTTAGTTGATAAAACTTATTCTTATACAAAATACTGATTTGTATTATTATTTTTATTTCTTTTAAACTTGTATCATCAGTCACGTCTGTCAACTTTTCTGTTTATCTGGGGTTGATATCAGGCAAACTGTAACCTAGAATATTCTATTTCTCGTTTTCAAATAATGACGTTTTTACATTAGCACTGTTTCAGTTTGTACACAGAGTCTAACACTTGTTAAAAAATTCACATTGGCACACTGAAACCCTCTTCCCTTAACTCTCTGAGGACTCTTGTGAGGTAATTGTCCAGGCATTCTTATTTGAAATGTTTATTTCCAATAGATATTATTTAGCATCTGCCACAGTAGCTAGTATACAATAAAGTTTACATAATATGTAATCCTGCTCCCTCACAAATATACAACATTTTTAATGCTTTTTTATTATTAACAATAGTATCATAACTACCTATTATACCGTTGAAATGTTGCTAGGATTTGTTTTATTCTTATCATGTTATTTCTTATTGTCAGACACTTTTCAGACAGTTTTCTTCTTAGTTGGTTTTGCTTCCCTTGTTCTCTCTTTATTTGTTTATTACTCAGAGGAAGCTTATAGGGTCACAGAAGGAACACCTAGAAGGTATCTGAGGAGGCCATTCAGGCTATTCCCTTGCTCAAAGGCAAAATCGACTGTCATTAAACTGTTCTTAACTGATGGTTAGGCAGCTGACCTGTTTTGAAATACCTCCCTCCAATCTGGGAGATATCATTACGATTCTTCAATATCCTTACAATAAAGACAGTTTTCATAAAATATAGTGTATGTTTTCCCATCTTTTAAGACCCTTACTTACTCTTTCCCCAGTAAGAAAACAGCTGATAATATTCCCTCTATGAGAGCCTTTCCTGTGTTTGCGGAATACTATCATGTCTCTTCTTAGTCTTCTTTATACTAGACAGTCTCTGTGTTAATAGTCTTTGGGATCCCAGTAGTGCACATCTTCTTGAAGCATGGTGCCCACACCTCTGCACAAGATTCTAGCTGAGACCTGTCAGAGATAAGTATAACTTCGAACTTAGTGTGTCATCTTAGTGATGGGATTCTGTTTACTCATTTCAGTATTGTGTTAATTTTTCTTACAGGATTGACAATATTTATTTAGTCTGTGTTGATCTATAATGCCCAAATCCCTTTCTTAAGAGCTCCTGTTTAGGAAGTTTAGGAAGCACATTCCTCAGCTTGTGCTTGCACAGTTGATTGTTCTTACTCAAGTGTAGTAATTTGCATCCATTGCTTTATTTCAAACCACTGCTCCAATTTATCAAAATCTTTTAAAATTATAGTCCTCTATTCCAAAATGTTCATTCCCTACCTATACTCAGATTTCAGTCAATAATTTAAACAAGATATTGGAAAGCAAACTTTGCATTTCATTGTCTAGGTCTTAAAAACAAGTCTTGAACAATTGCAGACTTAAGCCAGGCAATTTGGAAATGCCATTCTTACAGTTTGACTGTGAATCAATTTTTTAGGATATTTTTTGGGTATGGTTTTCCAGTGCATAAACATGTTGGTTCTTACAGAAGTTTAAATTTACTGCCTTAATGCTTTTGATGATTGTAGTCTATTTCTTTTATAGTAATATTTAGGGTTCTAAATAACTAAGAATTGCTGAGACTAGTAGATTTTGTTTCAAGATTTATGGTAGTCCTTAGTGCTTGACATTTTTAATGGAATGGTATGTTTGATTAATGTAAGCGTTAAGAGCATGCAAATCTGTCATTGTTTTTATGAAAAATGTGTTGTTTGTACATCTTTTCTGTTGAAGTTTATTTTGCAGAGTCAACATTCATTACCCATCTGTAGTTTTCAACATAGCACTCCCTAAAGCTCCTACTATTCATAAACCAAAAAAACCCTCATTTTGACTTCATTTTTCTTTCAGAGATGAGTTAGTTCTGTTGCCCTTTCCTTTGACCATTTTAATTCTTTGGAAACAGTGCACACACTCCTACTAGGCTTATTTCTCATCAAACACTTCCAAAGCCATATATGACTTCTTAATTCAGAAGGCATCTGCTAATGGAAACATTGAGATCAGCAGAAAAGAACATTAGCTAGTGAGTTCTGGAAACAAAAGGGTGGTAGAAAGAACATACTCATCAGAAACTTATTTTCTACCACCAACCACACTATGCCTAACAAAAATAGATGTGTTTTTCCAACCAAAGTATTTTGAATTTTAAAAAATTATGCTAATAGAATTGCAAAGCACATAATTACTCAGTTAAAGTAACTCATTGTCTGACTTAAAATATGTATAGGGTGTGAAGCTTAATTTGATATGCATCTAAAACTGTAAAAGCCTCCTAATTTTTTATATATAAGGAACATATTTTGCTTACAAGTCCTGTGAATGGTTTATCTATATAAAAGTACGTGTGTATACATACCTTTAAAAGATTGTTGTTCTTCAGACTTTTCTCTTAATAGAATGTAGGCAAATGGTTTTTATTGGTTCCTTCCATTATACATACATTCACAGATATTGTTCATTGCTTTCATAATTTTAATAGAGTATTTTTTCTAAAATGCATTCCTGTGAGGAGCTATGTCTTGGAACAGTACCTGAGTTTCAACTCTCACCCCTCTGGCTGAGTTTCTCATCTTCTGTGAGGTGTAGTATAGCCCTTTGTTACCAGGAAACACAATGAGTTCAATTACTGAACTAACTTTAACCCCCAAGATAAAGAGATTTCTGTGAGATAAGATGTTTGGCGTCCTGTCTATGTTGGTTAAATGATTTGTTAAGACTTAGATTTATTTTTGCTTCAGTCTTAAATTTTTTTGTATTCTTATTAAAGTCATCGCTTTTTTAAACTCAAAATTTTAATTATTTCATCATCATCTTCTCAGGACCTTCTTCTTACACACTTGTTAGCTTCCTACCTTACAACTTGCAGTCTCCTAAAAGAGCATTTGGAAACACAAGCAGCCTGTTGCTTAACAAGAATTATCCATGTACTGTAACTGTATGAAAAAAGTGAAATATCTTACCAAATAAAGAGAAGCAGTTATTGCACATTTACTTTGGGGAAAGAGTACATACATAAAGAGACAGTGCCAAAGAGCTATTTTGTAAATGCATATTGTAGCTTACCTTGCAGTAATGATTTTGCATTTCTATACCTATGATTTTCATAGAATCATAGAATACCAAGTTGGAAGGGAACTCAAGGATCATCTGGTCTAAACTTCCTTGGCAAAAGCATGGCCTAGATGAGATGGCCCAGCACCCTGTCAAGCTGAGTCTTAAAACGTGTTCAGTGTAGCGGAGTCAACCACTTCCCTGGGGAGATTATTCCAATGGTTAACTGTTCTCATTGTGAAAAATTTACCTCTCGTGTCCAATCGGGATCTCCCCAGGAGTAACTTGTACCCATTACCCCTTGTCTTTTCCATGTGACTCTCTGTGAAAGGGGAGTGTCCATCTTCTTTGTAGCCACCCTTTAAATACTGGAACACGGTGATAAGGTCTTCCCCAAGCCTTCTTTTCTCAAGGCTGAACAAACCCAGCTCTCTCAGTCTGTCCTCATACGGCAGGCTTCCCAGACCCTTGATCATCTTGGTGGCTCTTCTCTGGACCCCCTCCAGCCTGTCCACATCTTTTTTGTGTAACGGGGACCAGAACTGTACACAGCATTCCAGGTGTGGCCTGACAAGTGCCGAGTAGAGTGGGATAATGACTTCTTTATCTCTGCTGATGTTGCCCTGGTTGATGCAACCCAGCATCCCGTTGGCCTTCTTTGCCGCAGCAGCACACTGTTCACTCATGTTGAGCTTCCTGTCCACCAGGACCCCCAGGTCCCTCTCCATGGAGCTGCTCTCTAGCCAGGTGGATCCCAGTCTGAGCTGCACTCCTGGATTATGTTTTCCCAGGTGAAGACCTTACACTTGTCCTTGTTGAACTTCATAAGGTTCTTGTTAGCCCACTCTTCCAGCCTATCCAGATCTTCCTGCAGGGTGACTCTCCCTTCTGAAGTGTCCACTTCCCCACTCAGTTTGGTGTCATCTGCAAACTTCATCAGTGTACACTTGATCCCATCATCCAGATCACTTAGGAAGACATTGAATAGCGTTGAGCCCAGTATTGATCCCTGGGGGACCCGACTTGTGACGGATTGCCAGTTTGAAAAGGAGCTAGTCAGGCATTGGAACAGGCTGCCTAGGGAAGTGGTTGGGTCCCCATCCCTGGAGGTATTTAAAAGATGGGTAGATGTGGTGCTTAGGAACATGGTTTAGCGGTGGACTTGGCAGTGTTAGGTTAACAGTTGGACTTGATGATCTTAAGGGTCTTTTCCCATCTTAACGATTCTATGATCCTATTTATCACCACCCTCTGGGTGCAGCCTGTCAGCTAGTTCCCCACCCACCCCATGGACCACTTGTCTAGACCATAACAGATCAGTTTCTCTAGGAGGAGGCTGTGGGAAACCATATCGAAAACCTTGGAGAAATCCAGACAGACAATGTCCACCTCTTGCCCCACAGGTTACGTTTGTCAAGCATGATTTTGAATGCATTTCTTGAGGTCATAGCCTTTAATTTTACTTCCTCTCAGGTATTAGTGTGATACTAAAAAAGACAGGAAAATTATGCAACAACATCAACAACAAATTTACAAGTTGCATTTTATGCTTCAGATTACAGAATGTTGCAGGTTTCAGGCTATCATTTGGTAACTGCAGTCTTCAGAAGGACTGCCTGAAAACTTTACTGAATCCACCTGAAAGCTGGATTCAAACTGATGATTTGAACAAAGAGCAAGACCCTGAGATGAGGGATAGCATCTGTCAGTATTCACTGAGAGGACTTAGCCACTAAAATGGAAACTTATTTTATTGCAAAGGTCACCAAATGCGCCTGTGGATTGATGGATTTGCATTTTTAGAACCAAAGACTCTGGGTGATGTAGAAGCTTTGATAACCATTGGTATATTAGTTTGTGAACTTAATTTAACAGTACTTGCAGTATACAAAACCAGGATTTAATCTGCAGGACTACCAAAACCAGATAAAATATCACGAAAGCAGGGGCATTGTATGAGAGGCTTTGCTTCCACAGTTCCTTTAGCTGCTCCCACGTATTCCCAGCCTTTTCTACTCTTCTTGTCAGCAGTGAGATTGCAGGCTACGCATACTTGTGTATAGCAGGTTTTCTGTCAGACTGCCAGAGCTGTGTTCAAGGAGAAAAGAGGATACAAACAGTGATTTTAGCAGTTTAAACTGTGGCAAGAACTGAATCGATATGTAATAGGGGGAAAGAAAGAGTTTGCTTTGCTTACAAGAGGACCTCTGGAAATCATCTTGTACAGTCCCCTTATTCAAACCTTGAACAGGTCACCCAGGACTGTGTCCAGACGGCCTTTGAATATCTCCAAGGAGGGAGATTCCACCACCTCTTTGGACAACCTGTACAAGTGCTCAGTCACCCTCAGAATAAAAGAATGAGTCACCCTCAGAGTAAAAGAATGAGTCACCCTCAGAGTAAAAGAATGTTTCGTGATGTTCAGGAGGAACCTGTGTTTCCATTTGTGCCCATTGCCTCCGGTCCCATCACTGGGCACCACTGGAAAGAGCCGGGCTCCATCCTCTTTCCCCCTCCCTTCAAACATTTGTATATTTGTATATTTTGATGAGATCCCCCTTCTCTTCTTCCCTGGAGAAGAGAGCCTTCTTTTCTCCAGGCTGAACAGTCCCAGCTCGCTCAGCCTTTTCTCATATGAGACATGCTCCAGGCCCTTTGTGGCCCTTCCTTGGGCTCTCTCCAGTATGGCCGTGTCTCTCTTGTACTGAGGAGCCCAGAACTGGACACAGTACTGTAGGTGTGACCCACCAGTGCTGAGTAGAGGGGAAGGATCACCTCCCTGGACTTCTGTTGACACTCCTATTGCAGCCCAGGATACCATTAGCCGCCTTTACCACAAGAGCACCTTGCTGGCTGATGTTCAACTTGGTGTCCACCATGTCCCGCAGGGCCTTTTCTGCAAAGCTTGCTTCCAGCTTGTTGGCCCCATGCATGGGGTTGTTCCTCCCCAGGTGCAGGAGTTGGCACTTCTTGTTGAACTTCATGAGGTTCCTGTGGGCCCATTTTTCCAGGCTGTCAAGGTCCGTCTGGATGGCAGCACAACCTTCTGCCATATCAACTACTCCTCCCTATTCTATTTGCAAACTTTTTGAGGGTATACTCTTCCCCATTATCCAGATCGTTTATGAAGTGATGTTGAAGATCACCATCAAACAAGAGAAGTAAGACTACATCTCAAAGATCAGATTGCGAGAATTTTTTAAGAGTATAAATACGGAAGTCTTGATCCTTCTTTACTAGTCTTCATATTTTATTCTTTTGTCCTAGTATAACTAGTTAGAAAAAGGATTTCATTAGGGAGTATGATTTAATTAACTTGTAAGGGGAACTTGGTGCGGTTAAAATACCAGCCATGTAGATTAGTACCTAAGTGAGTGGGACTGAAGAATAGGGTGCAGTGACAAGTATCCGAGAGATTCAGACTCAAGCTTTGAGGTGGGTCAAGACTGATCCTTTTACTGCTTGGAGAATATGATGCAAAGAGGCAAATTTAATTTGTGTTACTATTAAAAACCTTTTAAAAATTCTTATTTTATTTACATAGTGATTTTTTATTCTCACTGTTATCTTCTGAAGGATTATTGAATGAAAGTACTACTTTTTTCCACCGGTAAATGTATTATATTCAAAAATGTATTTTTAATTAGCAGGAGATAATAAAGTGATTTATAGAGAAAATTTACAATTTAAATACTGTCTGATGTCCACTATTTTAATTTATATCTCAATGGTTTCAAAATTGGAGAAAAATTTTCTAGTTTCTGAATCATATTGCAATGGGCTGGCTGTTATAAGAGCTTGATTAATGTATACTGAGAATCATAATTATTATGTTAATATTTGCATTATGCAGTAAATTTTTATTGTCCATGTTTATAGAGACCCTTTCACTTGAATGCATTTCAGATTCCTGAACATGCTAACTGGCTTAGATACATAAGAAGACAAGTAAAACTGCCATAAAATGAATTCTTTCATTGCTCATAAAATAGTAATATTTATTAACACCTCTGATTTCTGTCAAACAAATACTTTTTCAGCCTAAAAATGATTTTAGTCTATATTTCAAATACTTTGCCTGATGAAGCTTGCAATTTCAGCAGGTACTTAAACATTGGTAACAATGTTTAATGTGCTATCTAAATTCTGGGTGTATTCAAGATTAGTTGTCATTATTCTTTTGAACCCGCTGATGAAAAATGTGAGAAATAACTAAGAATTCTGTTTCTCCTGTCATTTTTTCCAAGATGAATTTCACTTACATCTACCCTTATTCCAAGTGAAAAAGATACTTTACAGTTTTGTAATTGGTAATGCAAAGTAATGAAAATTTAAATGAGAGCAGTTTTTATTTCTTCACACTTGGAGACTGGTAAAAATCAGAGCCAAACATGTTATGTATTTTTATTCTCGGCCTTAACACAATGCTTTTGTCAAGGCTACAAGTACGCAGAGGTGATACAACCCTCTAGAAAGTGTGTTAATTTTTTTATTGATGCCTTAATAACATGTCTCAGTACAGCTGCTTAGTACAGTGTAACTGAGCCTGCAGCTCTTACCAAAAAGATTTTGTTTTAATGTTTTCAGTTGTTTTTAATGTGTGTTTATAAGGAGGTAGCTGATGGATTGATTATGAAGCATAGTTTGATGTGATTCTGATTGTCCAGTTTTGTGGGAACTGTTGTGTAACACTTACCTTTGTTTAGATTACTTCAGTTACTTCATGCCAGCCTAACATTGCAAAATAGACACTTCAAGTGTAAAGCAATAAAGTTAGTTTCAGAATCAGAGCCACAAGATAAAGCAGGCAACTACATCCTACTCTCTTGCATGATTGTGTTTGCAAGATAAGCATATAACCATTTCCTTATGAAATTAACTTATGAAATTAACCTTTTTTTGTCTTTATTGTTTTAGCTATGTCCTTCAGGGGCCCGTGATTTTCGAGAAAAGCAATGTGCAGATTTTGACAATATGCCTTTCCGGGGAAAGTATTATAACTGGAAACCCTACACTGGAGGTAATGGTTAGCTTTGCAAAAATGTTATCATATGTGAAGTCTTCAAAATTATATAAATGTTACATAGAGCGTAATGTTTGTAAATAGAATGTTTTAATTAAAATATAATGAGCTAAGTTTGCTAAGCTTGTACTTTTGTCAATTGCTGAAAATGTTGCAGAAGAGCCGTCTCTATTCGGTAGAGTTTTATTTTACAGCGAAGGGGAGCATCATTGTAGGGACTCCACTTTAAAAATATGGAGACCACCTCCACCTGTAGTGGCAATAGAATTAGAGATTCCATAGGTGATCTGTAAGTGCCTTTCATGCTACAGTGATGAGCTCAGTAAGTTTTCCTTTCCTAAGGCCAGAATATTAGGAAAAGGAGAAAGAAGTAAAAGCGTTATGAGAGTCTCTAAAGACTACATCACTAATTGCATTATAAATGATTGTCCTGTGCAATAAAAGGATATTTTGCAGCAGGGAAGAGGGTTGTAATTTCTTTTTCTCTTTGAGACAATTATAAAGTTTCGTTATGTTTCTGTCATTGTTCAAAGTTCGTAGGTTGCCCTTTTATTATTTTGTTTTTGCCTGTTTTAAACCCGAAGTGAATAAGTGTTTTTGTATTTTATTGACTTGAATGGTTTTACTCTCAGTTTTTCAGATTAAAAGCCTAAAATGACCATTGTGATCACGTGGTCTGAGCTGTAGTGTAATTCGATAGGACTAAATTTCTAATGGAAATAGTCTGATCTCGGTTTTGAAATTTACCCTGATATACTTCTAGCACTACATTCTTTTGTAATTCTTGTTTTTCTAATGGTGAAGTGGTATCCTTATTTTTTTAAATTGTTCAATAATCATTAGGGTTGTATTAACATAATGGAATCGTTATGGAGCCAGCCAACCTTGCCATATCTTACTATGCGAAATAATCTTTTTTGCAAGAAAGAAGAGTCAAGTAGAGAAATCAATAAAGGGAAGTTAAATAAAGTGTATACGTTGTATGTGTCAGGTATGAGTTAAGATTATAAATTTCAGATCTGTTTATGCATATATATTTTTAAGTAATGTTAACTTTTCAAGATTTCTGTTGGTTTTTTTTTTCATTCATTTTTGTTGTCCAGGTGGGGTTAAACCATGTGCATTAAACTGCTTGGCTGAAGGTTATAATTTTTACACTGAACGTGCTCCTGCAGTAATAGATGGGACTCAGTGCAATGCTGATTCACTGGATATCTGTATCAATGGAGAATGCAAGGTTACAAATGTTTTATAAAGTACTTATGGATTACTTTGTTGTGGCTGCTATCTCCTACATTTAATTACAGTACTTGTTTGTTACTTATATGAAATGGGAGTGTTGACAGGTCAAGTTGTTAATGAAAGAGTAAGATTGAGACAAAAAGATAAAAAAGGTATTGCGTAAATTGGACAAATCATTTGCATTTCAGTAGCTTCTCACAGACATTCATAGAAGCCTTCATTTTGTCTTCTTTTTTCTTGCTTTATGGTTTCTGTTGAAGAATCGGTGGAAAGGGCAACAGGAGATGAACAGATTCCTTGCACTGTTCCAAGGCCTGTTCCATCATTCCAATTAGAACACCACTCTGGCTGAAAAACAGTAAAATGTGAACATATTAATCTGTTTCTCTCTGACTAGTTCATCCTGTTGCAAACAATATTGCTATTAATGTAATTCAGACAGAAAGTTGTCACTATTATTCTGTAGTTCCAGGAAAAAGTGTATAATGATGCAAGTATTTGCCATTTACTAAAATTCTGATTATCTTGTAAGATTTCTGTGGAGCTGCATTACATGAATTTGAGTAGGATTGGAGGTCTGTGCCATATTTTTGGTTATATACATCCCACTGCTTCTTCAGTTTAGCAAAGCGTTTAATTATGTACTGAAGTCTAGGCATCTGGACAGTGCTGGTGACTCTAAAAATGATTTGATTTCATTGAAACCACTAACATAACTAAAGCTTAACCCGATGCTTAAGTTCTTTGATAAACTGAGGGCTGAAGATGTATATTTATTGAATAACATGATCAAAAGTATTTGCCATGTAGTAGTAAACTAACAAAAAAAAGCCCACAAGAAATAACCTGTGGAATTCTGGTGTACTTTATACATAAGAAGATTTTAGTAGTTTTGAGATATCTTTTAAAAATAACAATCAGACTAAATATCTGGTTGAGAATGAGCTATGTAATAGAGTTGAGCTTCTGTCTTCTTGGTGAATCAGAAAGTCGAAATGTAAATGGTTAGAATAATACTATTTTGTCAATTATTTGGAGTATTTTTAACTTCTCTTATGACCTATGTATTACCTGTTTACAAGGTGGTAGATAATATTGCTAGACAGTAAACAAAGTTATGTAGCTGCCTCCTTATTTGTATAAATCCCAGAAAAAATTGGCAAGCTGCAATGCTCATTCTGCTTACATCCTACTTGTTCATTCTCTGTTGTTTTCTTTTTTTTTTAAGGATCCATCTGTCTCTTTTTCATTAGCTTTGTAATAGGGTTGAATCAATAAGTTACAAGGGAGTTAATCATTGTTCACTGTACATAGGTTTCTCAAGTAGATAATCAGAAATGTAATGCACTTTTTGTGATCAGTTATACACAACTCTTTTTTCCAAAGGCTTTTGAATCCTGTCTAATACAGCATGTAATTCAGCCTTTCACTAAGTTTCATTCTGCATTCATTCTTACAGTGAAGTCATTTACACTTTACATTCAGACTTAGGAAAATAATTGCAAGTTTTGCCTGGAGAATGTAGAAATATGGTCTATGAAGCTGTAAATGCCTTTGGGAACAATAATGCTATTTATGCTGCATAAATGTTTAAGGAACACACAGCAAATGTTTACCTTAACAAAGCAATATAGATGGAACACAGCTGTTGTAATATTAAATAAAACCATCACTAATCATTTATTGATAACTGTAATAATTACATTGTTTGTAAAATGCTGTGAGATCCCTTCCTGAAAGTCTCAGTAGAAATACAAAGTACTTATTAATCAGGATTTGGTAACAACCCAAAATGTGGATTGTTCTCCTTTTTTATTTTCTTTCTCTGGTAAGTGAAAACCCACTTACAGTAACAGCTATCAAAAACAGAGCAGATAAAAAGAGGAACTGAATATCTCAAGCTTGAGAGAAACTTCAAAAAAGCTATGAAGATTGTGCAAGACCATCATCCTGTTAAAATACTTGTTCTTATCTGTTCTCAGCATGTAGGTTGTGATAATATTTTGGGGTCTGACGCGAAGGAAGATAGATGCCGTGTTTGTGGAGGAGATGGGAGTACATGTGAAGCCATTGAAGGTTTCTTCAATGATTCATTGCCCAGAGGAGGTATGCTCATATATGTCCATCTATTGCACAATGCATTTAGATGACTCTTTGGCAAATAACAGTGCTGCATTGATTTCCAGCATGGCATTGCTGCTGGTCATTCACTTTGACTCCTTTTGTCTCGTTGTTTCCTTCTTCTGTATTAGTGTGGATTTATGTCAAATACAATAATATGTTTCAGTACTGAATACTTAGTTCTCATGGCCTTTAATGCACTTAAAAAGAAGTGTGTGTGGGGTGTTATTATTTAGTTATGATGGTATAGGAAGAGTAATGTTGTGTATGGTTTTAATGTGTATGGTAGAATCTGATATTTAGTCATACATGGAATTTTAGAATAGAAAGAATCCAGAAATGTCTCTTAAGTTCATCTTATTAAGAACGCAGGAAATGTATGTGGGCAATTAGTTTAAAGCTTAGCTCAAAACAGACAAGATTAGTGTTGCAATCTTAGTGTCACCAGTTTGGGGCTCCCGAATACAGAAAAGGATTGATGCACTGGAGAGTTCAGTTCAGTGAGGGTCCACTAAGATTACTGGGGTCTGGAGCACTTGCCCCTCTGTGAGAAACGCCTGAGAGAACTGGGCTTACTTAGCCTGGAGAAGAGTGAGTTTTGGGGAACCTAGTATCGGCCTTCCAATACCTATGAGGAGGTTATGGAGAAGACAGAGCCAGGCTCTTCACAGTGGTGCGTACATGGTGGGAGAAGCAACAATGCCTATACATTGAAACAAGACAGGTGCTGACTGAATGGAAAGAAAAAGTTTTTCCCCAGGTGGACAGTCCAGTGGATCAAGTTGCCCAGAAATGTTGTACAGTTTCCGTCTTTGGAGTTTTTCACGACCCAGAGGGATAAAGCACTGAGTAACTTGGTCTGATCTCGTAGCTGACCCTGCTTGTAGCAGGAAGTTGAACTAAATGACTATCTGAGGTCCTCTCCAACCTGAATTATCCTGTGATCCTAAGGTCATTTTATACGTTAATTACTTGTGATACGCTGTTGAAAAGACTTTATTAGCACTTAAAAAAAGGAATTCCTTACTACGTGGTAAGTTCTTGCTATCACTTTCGAATTTTTGTACCCAATTTAAAGAGTTTTCCTTTGTATCACATGAAAGAAAATGCTCAAGTACATTTGTATCCCATATCTCATACTAATTTTTAGTAGTAAATAATTTATTAATGGTTAGTTTCATGACTAATATTGATTAACGTGAACAACAACAAATAAAATTTACCTTTGTCTTACAGGTTATATGGAAGTGATTCAAATTCCAAGAGGTTCTGTGCACATTGAAATAAGAGAAGTGGCAATGTCAAAGAACTACATTGGTAAGAGCATGGTTTAAATAGCAGACTGTTACTAAGTCAGAGTTTATGTTGTGATTTGAAGGTACATTTTCTGGTTTGCCCAAACCATACACATAATAGAAGCAGCAGAGGGAACTGTTGGCTGTTAGTATTAGGTGGTGATCAGACAGTTGCAGCAGTTGGTTAGGATGTATTCTCCTGAATGGAGCTAATGAAATACATCATGTGATTCCTCCTTGTCCATTCAGTGCAAAATCAGGTAAATTTCACTATAGTTATAGTGTCAGACTTGAGCTGAAGTGGATGAGGAACACTCAAATGATCTACTCTCCCACTCTGAGGTAGTGTCTTCCATCTGGGAAGTCTCTGATTTTGGGGGATTATACTGTTTTAAAACATGATTTTATTCTTGGAATGATTATTCATCAACAGCCATAGTTACTTAAATGCTAACAATACTGCCTCCTTATCTTAAGGCAACTTAAATTATTAATTCCACAGTGTTTCTGTGTTGCTGTGTTGTAGGGACTAGATGCCATCCCTGTTTTATAGATAAGGAAAATGAGGTGCAGAAAAACTAGGTGCTTAATTGACATCATTCAGGAAGCCTGTTGTAAAGCACAGAATTAAATTAAAATTCCCAGATTATTATTCCTTTCTTTAAAGACTATGTTAAATTTACTTTCTGAATTTTTAATATTGTTATGTACAAACCTGGCTTCGTCAAACTCAAGACAACATGTATTTCTCAAAGTATCTGTACCCTGATTTGCACAGCAGTCAGTTCACAGTAGTCCAAGAACACCCATTTCTTGGTCAAAAATAGATTAGAGAGCTGATAAGTTGTACAGCAAACTAACAGATTAACACAATCAAAAGCTATTACCTGTTCAGGCTGAAGAGCAGCTGATGAGGCTACTTTTGTCTATCTGTACTCCATGTAGTTGATATATATACACTAACATGTTGGAAAGGATTATGGTGCCTGTAAGTGTGAGTTAGAAGGGCAATTATCCTCCTGGGTGCATTAATTCCTAAATGGATTATATTGATAATAACGGTACCTTTACTGTTGGATGCCTACTTTTCTTTCTGCCTGACCCCACCCTTCTGTAATTCAGCAGAAAATAAATCTCCCTCCATTCTGCAGGAATAACACCACCACCACTCCCACATGAGAGTGCTCATTATTCTTTCAGCATCACACTCCCCATGTCCCCTCCCCCATGTCAAAATGTAGTGTGGGTAAGGTTGCTCATATATCCTATACGGACATTTCAAACAGAGATGGTGGGAGAGAAGCATACAATGCATCCTGTCATGGTTGGTTTCTGCTAAGAACTATTCCATGGGCAGCTGAAAACCAGAACAAAGAAGATAACTCCTAGCTGCTACAATTAAGTTTGTTATTCCTTATATTTTATAAGCAGAGGAAAGTGATCTGGAACAGCGTTTAGATTGGCAACATCTATAAAATGAATGAAAAATATAAATTTTTTGGCTTAAATAAAAAATACAGGCAGCTCCATTGGTATTTAATCTGGCTACAGATCTAAAAATGTAAAGTGGTACATAAACACTTTTTTTATGTGCTTGTCACAATTTCAAAGGGTTTTCTGAGTTTCAGGCTCTCTCCTCACTACCTTGCTTCATGCCACAGAAGCCCTGACTACACAAATGGGGGATTCCTCTCCTTCACTAGTTTCTTGTGTTTCCAACTTGCGAAGGTGCCGTTATATCCTAATGAAAGATAATCTTACTAAGTCGCAGGGGCCATTTCATTTTGTGATGGGATGTTTTGTTCTGTGAGTGTGAACCAGATCACTATTTTAGAATCACTAGTTTCTGGGGAAAGGAAGGCTTCTAATTTGTCTGCTCCCTTAAAAGAACTATACAAGCACAATGGTAGTTAAAAATTAGTTTATTATGTTAAAATATGTACCTCAAGGGTATATTTTTATGGATATTTCTTTAGTGGCAGTGTCAACTTCACAGGTCCTTCCCTGTCTTTATGGGGCTCCCTCTGTTGTTCCAGGACAGCTGTTTGTGTGGCCACACCATGAACCAGATTAGAGAACTGATTCAGCTGAAAATAACCATTTACGTGTAGTACTGTATTTTGGTTTATGTGCACTGCTGTCAAATAAGTGACCACAGTCTAAGGAATCAGTTTCTCCATTTGGAAGTATAGAAAAAAGGAAAAAATAAAACCACCTTCCTCTGTAGCTGTCACACTGGCTTTCAAGTTTCTTCTTTGTTCGTTTCAGTTAGCAGGCTTTCAGACTAACTTGCAATAAACATCCCATGGTTCCTTAAACTAAGATCCAGTTCTTGTGCAAGCCGTGGCCTCAAATTTAGGCTGCAGTTAGACATTTGGCGATTCAGTTAGCTCAGTCATCACCTGTCCTCTCTTCCCGTCTCTGGCTGATCATTGCTGCACCAGTATCGCTCCTACTGTTGTGACAGCAAAAGCACATTTCTGCAGCTGCATAAATAATTCAGTATTTTAAACTGATCTGTCCAACAAATAACTCAGCAACAACAAAATTGCCTGTTTTCAGAGCTGCTGAAAAAAAGTGTGTTTAGTAATGCTGTTATCCTTTCTTAAATGGCTTGATCCAGGGTGACATCTTCCCTTATATTCTCCTTATGCAACAGTGTGTTTTGTGTGAATTCTGTGGGCTTCCTGCATTCTTAAGTTCTCATAAATTATTTGGTTAGGGCATTAACTTGTTCTGTCTGTCTGATATGCTAATAGCATTATGCCACTGCATCATCATTGTCATGTAATTACATTATTGGAATGCTATTCACAATTGTGTGGCCTTCACCTATGCGTAAAAACTGACATTAGGTAAATCTATTTACAGAATGCAAATGCATTCACAATTGTGTGGCCTTCACCTATGCGTAAAAACTGACATTAGGTAAATCTATTTACAGAATGCAAATGCATTTTTATATATCAGACAGGTAAAATATGAACTGCTTTGCTTCTGGTTATACATTAGTTTAAGTTTATATAGCATACATACAATTGATAGCATATAATTTCAGAATTATTAATTATGTAAACATGTGAGAATGTTTGTTCTCTTGTTCTCATTTATATGTTTCATTTGTTGTTGTTCATATGTTTCAAATAATATAAATAAAGAATTCACTTCATTATTTGCTCTTAGTAGATACTAGACATACTGACAAGAAAACGTTTGGGATTGAATGGCAGAGTAAGAGAGACTTTAATATGTCTTGGTAGCTGTGGGAGACCCTGTGACCTTCTTTTAATTAAGCTAAAATTTGTAAAAGCAGGATGGACAGAAATTTAGGCTGTATGGAGATAGGACCACTGATTAAAAAAAATACTGATGTTCAGCTGTAACATAGTTATTTCATTTACCCACGTAAAATAGATAAATAGTGAAGTACTGCTCCTTCCTTTTAGTGCAGTACCGCTTGCAATTTGTCTCGTTCTCCTATGCTCACTTTTTTTACCATCTCCTTCTTGTACTACAAAACCTATACAGACAATAAGGAATCTGAACTACTTTGAGAATTCGACTTAAGTGAATGTGTCAGAGCTAGTTTCTTCACTCAAAGCACATAAGTGTTTCCAAAGTAAATCTGGGGAAGTCAATGGAATAAGATTTATGCTATGGAAGGACATTCCTTTTCAGACCTTATGGTGCTGATGAAAATGGTTACTAATCCCTGCTGAATATGGCTGTCACCAACAGAACATTACTGCCTCTCCAACTATCTCCTGCTCATATGAATGCTCCCTGATCTGTTTTAGAAAATGTGAGCATCATTGAGACATTTTTCCTAACTGTTTAAGGTAAACCGTCTGTCCATACAGATGTAGTTGAGAATGAAACTTGATCATAAGTTGTCTTATTCCTCATGATTGTGATGTGAGTTTGTTCCCTGTCTAGTGAAGTCAGTTATTTGTCTCAACAAAAAATGACATGGCTGTTTTATCATGTATTTCCAACCATAATTTTGCCTTTAAGAACATGTTTTATTTAAAGTAAATATGAATGCTGAATGACTTGGTAATCTTCACCTTAAGTCAAGAAGTCAATATCTAATTAACAGAATATTCACCTTAAGATACAAAGTCAGTTTCATATCAAGAAATTCAATCTAATATTATTGATAAAATACAAAATATAAATCCCTGAATAACATGTGCTTGTCCAGCCTAATTGGTTGGTTAGCTAAGAAATTTATGTTTTACCTACAGTACTTTTATGGTTTAAGGCTGTAAATTAGGAATAGTAATATATCTTAGGAGATTAAGGAGCTAGTATGTGGGTTTGTAGTAGAAATATCTTGGATTTATGCTTCAAGTAGGAAAAAAGAACAGTGGACGAAGGCAACAAAGCAAGAGCTGATTGGCACCATACTTCAGACTCAATGTTCCTTCTCTTTTTTTTTCCTCTGCACATTATCTGAGATGCCTATCCCTTGCCCCAACTTCTTAATCTAAAGATTAGATTGATAAATGATTATACATTTGAGACCTATGTATATCTTATGTAGAACAGCATACATTGCACATGGGCTCGGTTTTAAAGTTGAAGATACATTGCAAGTTGCATGAGGCCTTCTGTTTTGTTCCATACAGCATCTGCATGTTGAAACCTGCAAAGTATACCTGCACATTGGAGATTATGATAGAGGCAAAATTGTCAAACTGCATGAGGGATATTTTGACCTGGGCTAAAGAAAAGGCTTTATATTGCTTGAAAATAGTGATATTGAGCTGAAGCTCACATATTTCTAACAGATTAGTAGATTAATTTGCAATGGCTTCTCCATTATAAATGCTGCTTCCAATTTTTAGGTGGCTTGTATTTTTTTTTAAGCTTTAAAATCTGAAGAGGATGACTACTATATTAATGGTGCCTGGACTATTGACTGGCCAAGAAAGTTTGATGTTGCTGGAACAGCTTTCCATTACAAGAGGCCAACAGATGAACCAGAGTCTTTGGAAGCACTAGGCCCTACTTCAGAAAATCTCATAGTCATGGTAAAGTTATAATTAATATATTTCTGAAATTTGAAATACATGCTTGTGTTCTGAGAAAAGACAAGGCCATGAATGAAATCAAAATAGGTTGTGTTTTCAAAGAGTATATGGCTTGCTTAGCTGGAAGTTTGCATTTATGTTTTAACGCAGCTTTTTTACCTTTCAAAACTGACTGGCAAACATTATGATGAAACAGGGATAAAGTCAAAAGAGCCCCAGGAAATCTCACAGAAAATGCTCCATCTCTGTTAAATGTGGTTCAGAATAGTGGTAGCTGAAGTTGTAAATGAGGCATATATTGTATGTCTACATGCTGCTGATATATGGAAGTGCTGAGATACAGCATGACATTTTCTGACAGTTCTGTAGATGTCAGTGGTTTTAAGCCTGGCCTGAGTGTGAAGTATACTCTTACCACAGCAAGAGTATCGTGATGTGACCCATGTTAAAGTATGTTGCTGTGACATACATTGCTCTGAATAGATTGTACAAAATATGAGAATGTAACAGAAGATGTGACCAGGATCCCAATACTCTGTCTCTGACAGCAGGCAATAGTGAGCCTAGCCTTGCGCTACTGTGTTGAGGAGGAGCATAAGAACAAGGTGATACTCGCCCAGTATATTCTGTCAGCTGCCAGATTTGCAGTTCAGGGATTGCTTGAGCCAAATGGGATATGTTTGTGTATAGAATGATTGTTGCCTGGATATTCACAGTTTAGGCAGCATTTTCAAATACCTGAATCCTGTTTTTTCTGCTGTAGGTGTGGATAAGCTGAAGAGTCCATTATAGTGCCTTTTCTCATTCAGTCAGTGCCACTGACTTTCTTACTGAAAGTTCTCTGCTCCTTTGTCCAATGGAGATAGGTAGATATGCCTCTGCAAAATATCACAGAAGGTAGAAGAGGATGAGAAGTAGCTCTAAGATGTGTCAGATTGCTGCATCTAACATGATATATATTATTAGCAATAGAAAGAAAAAGTTTCATAGAGAGTCAAAGGCTAGTGATGGACAGGTGGTATGTGGAAGTGCAGTTCAACAGTGAGGATAGACAAAAATTCATAGCGATTGTTGCACTTTGATCTGTATCACCCGCAGTGATACGGTTGCAGCGAGAGTTTTGATATACCTTTAAAGGAATCACAGATGTGATTCCACCAAGCTAATGCTGTTGGCTATTGCATTAGGGGAAAACAATGACCTCAGCAACAGTCTGTTGCTGTTACTGTTATTATTATTGTTATAGTCACTAGAAGTGCAAACAAGGCCAGAGCTAGGTTCATAACTGCTATGTGGGTAGCTCCTTACAAGATTTCAGTGAGGACTGCTGCATGTTTGTGCAGTAATGTCCTTAACCAACTTTGACCTCACATAATTATTCAGCTGTCAACTTACTTTCCATTAACACATTAATTTTATGAAAACAGGCTTTTTAGAACGATTATGTCAAGAATAAAGAACTGACAGAAGTTATAAAGTTGTGTTAAGGGGGAAAAAAAGGCAAAGCTCACCTTAGACAATAATGCTTTTCGTTTGTATATGTTTTAAAAGTTAGTCCAGATACTTTTGGGAATACCTAAAAGAGCACTATGGCTTCCTTTATTAATTTTTCCATTCCACAGAACATAACACATACCTAGATTAAATATCACTGTAGTTGCCCTCTGCTTGCCTGTTTTAATGGTATAACCAGTTGTTTTCAACTACAGATTCTGCTACAGGAACAAAATTTGGGTATAAGGTATAAATTCAATGTTCCCATCTCTCGCACTGGCAGTGGAGACAATGAAGTTGGCTTTGCATGGAATCATCTGCCTTGGTCAGAATGCTCTGCCACTTGTGCCGGAGGTAAGACACCAGGCAGTCAAGCTACACGGTAAAGTGAATTGCAAGATACACTTTATTACATAATTATCTAGGTAACTAATTGAAAACCTTTCTTTCAGACATGCCTCAAACCTTAATTTAGTGAAAGAACATTTATTTTGTCACAATGGATTTTGTTGTTTTCAAGTACATTTAATATGTTCAGATGTTTTTATTAAATACAATATATACTGGCACAGTCTGTCTCTCTCTGCTGATCCTTCTTAGATTCTCTTGAAGCTGGTATGTTTGCTTTTCACAGGAGCTTTTTTGATAAAGGACCAGAAGTTTTAAGTAACGAGATTAAAAACCAGAAGGCAAATAAGGCAACTGTAAATAAAGGGATGTATCCTTGTGTGTTTGTAGGTATGCTTCGCATGATTCTAGTCAGCCCTCCTGTCCTCCAGCCACCAAAGTTTAAGGTGCATACTGGCAGCTCCTCTGTAGCAGATGATAACAACTGGATTATGCTTCCCAGCCCATAGCAGTATCTGAGAATTGTTGCCTTTTGGCAGCGGTGGGGAATTTGCAGGTTGTCCCGTGTGATTCATCATGGGTGCCTTTTGCCCACAATTTACTGTATTCCTAATCCTCCCTCTAGTGGTCACCAATGCAATTCTTTACCTCTGGCTGGGAGAGCAGGACAGTTGGCTTCCTTCAAAGCCAACACCATTGCTGCTGCAAGGACTGGTGAGTAGAAGTGCTGTGTGAACAGTATCTTTCTTCTCTCTGGAGACTGAATACATCATCTCCCCAACATACCTCAGTTTCAGAAGGTATTGGAGAGCGCTTTAAATCCACCTCTGAATTTCAGTTTTCTACTGCACTGTGCACCGCCCATACCAAGAGGAAGACGCCATATTTTTTTAAAGAACCTTTGGACCAAATATTTATCTTTTTTTTTTTTTTTTTTTTTTTTCCTGGCTACTGGAGGTAGTCATGTTTAGAACCATCTTGACTCATCTTTCTGCTGGAACCTGCTGTGGCTGTTAATAGTTGTTTGCTCTTTAGATACATCTGTTTGCTTAGCCATACATAATACACAAAGGACAGCACAAATTCTCTTCTGTGCTGCTAAATAGAGAATGTCTTGAAACAAAATAGAGGAAGGTGCCAACTTTCTCCAACATTTTTATCGTTCATTTGTTGGATTCCTGGGTGGCAGATTGTTTTTTTAACTACTGTTTTAGTAATGGTGAGTCCAGTAGGAAAAGGAACATTTTAAAGAAGAAGTATAAAGAGGGGAAGTGCCTAGCTCATAGCAAAAGACTGTTCCAAGTATCAGAACCTTACAAGTACTGCCAAATCCTGTTTTTATGATGGCAATGAGTTAATGAGCTTTTTGAAGTCATGGGAAAACTCCCATTGATTTAGGTAGAGACAAGATTTTAGCCATGGATCTTCTGTCATGCAGGCCATTGTCATTTCACAGATTGAATAGTATACCATGGAAAAAATGCTTGGCTCTGAAGGATTAGGCACTTGTCTAGATTAAAACATTTTGACTTAATTAACTTTTCAGGGAAGATTTGTGAATCCCTGAAAACTGCATACTTCATTTGAAACTTTTTTGCGGGGGGGAAATTTTCTTTGGTACCTTGTGGTGGCTAAAGCAGGCACTTCCCTTTCTTTCAGCTTAGTATGAGGATATGCTATGGTCACTTATTTTCACTGAGCTCTGTGCTCAGGGAGTAAATATTTCATTGTAGCTGTAATCCGTGTTAAAAGCTGTATCTGTTTTCTCCATATGAGTACCTGCTATTCCCCCCAGTTTATGAAACGCCTTTCGCCATATGCCAAAAGAAGACACAATTCTAAAAAGGAGCTGAGTAAGGGAAAAAGAAAAGGGAGACAAAGGTTGTAGAGACAGAGACCATAACTGGAAAATTTGGCTAATATAAGTATGAATTGTTGAGAAGACTTAGAAATGAAACCACTGCATGGCTTTGTTTATTTCTATAGGATTCATTGTGAAGTCCATTACTGAAGTTCTATTTACTTGAGCTCTGTCTTTATAAAAGACATTTCACTCTACATCAAATGATAGTAAAATATTAAAAAATTAAAGAATTTCTCACTGAAAGTAAAAAAAGGACAATAAACACGTGTGAGGAATATTAGTATGGAAATTATTTTTTTATTCATGAGGTTAAAAAAAATCATATAGTGACTTTGAGACGGACTGTGAACAAGTTAAAGGCATCAACACTTTCCTGGATCTTATTGTAACTCACCTGTAGTGTATGGCCTGATCAAGGTTTGATCATGTGATATTCCATCTTGATCCAGAAAAGCTCTAGGTGACGTAGAGCCATATAGGCAGAAAGCATAGGCTTTATATCAAAGCTGTAGGCAAATCTAAATTCTAATCAACACAGTTAACTTCTGTCTATCTCTGAACATGTCTGCATTTTAATGTTATGTCTTTTTGTCTAGGTGTATGTAACACTTAAAAAGGTGTCTTAAAATGACATCAAATTTGCAAGTATTTAGAAGCCAGGAAATGACAGAATTAAGGATGACTATGAAATCTTAAATTGTTTTCTGTAGTTGTGGCTGTTCTGTGACACAGGGACCGGTTGAGCAGGGACCATTCTCTGAGGCTGTGTCACAGGCTAGCTCATGTCCACTCCACACTACTTCAGTCTAGTTCTCTCTAAATCAGAGTGACTATATCTGCATTACACACCATTTGACTAAGTCTGTGACTCTTAAAACACAGTTATTACTTGATGTATGTTTTTTAATTCAAAGATTCTAAAAAATAAAAAGCGAGAACTGTATTACAGCCCACCAAAGTGATGTTTATGTATTGTGAACTTGAGGTTATGCATTGAATGTCATGAAGTAGAGCACAAAGGCTAGATCAGCATTTTGGCAGTGCAAAGTTTAAGAAGATGTGGAGTATTGTATATTGTAGAAGTGTCTGATCTTTGTGCAGTCTCTTCTTCGTAGTATTTTGAGAGCAATCCACTGCATTCAGCTGTTCCTAGAGCTGCTTGTAGGCCTTGTCTTGGAGAAGGATAACTAGAGCAGTCAGGAGCCAAGGAGCAAGCTAAGAGCCAGCTAGGAGCAACCTACAATCTTTAGATGGTAACGTGCTGTCTTTTCCACTGGACTTCTATATTATGTTCATCTCTGCTGTGCTGATGAGTCACATCTGAGCAATAAAAGCACTTTAACTTTTCAAACAGGACCTCTGTTCTAGGGCCTGTCTCAGTTTTGCAGAATAAGAAGAGCATGGTAAATGGAATGGTAGGAAGGAGGAGGAGGATTTCCTGCTTATGACAGCTCAGTGCGGTGCCAGAGCTCTGGATTCCATTCCTGCCTCCCTTGTGTGGTTCTCATGTGATACTGAGCAACTCAAAGCATACGTTACAGTCTTACTTGCTCATTATCAGTTCATCATTATATGGATACCTCTCTGGAATGTCTGACCTCTGAAGCATGCAATGAATTTCATCATTGCATGAAGCGTGTGTGAAGCAAAGTAGTCTTAAACTCAGCCAGGCACCTGAAATCAACAGACTCTTTCCACAGTAGACATTATACCTCCTCTCCCCCTGTATTCTTCATAGAGTGGTCTAGGAGATAAATTAAAGTTTGTGAAACAGTTACATGTTTAGATTCCCCCTAAAAAGCAGAAGGAAGTTAGTCTTTCTTTCATGAGAGATTGTAAACTGTGTATTTAGTAGTATCATTCATGTTAAAGGAGAAAATGAAGTATTCCATAGTTTCTCTGCCAGTGAGCATCATGTTCTGTACAGTAAACGAAGTAGAAGTCAAGTCTCCAAAGCCCTGAGGTTTGTTCTGGTATTTTCTTAAGTTTTTTCTAAAAATAGGTTCTTCAGATTTACCAGGTAGTTAAAAAAGCTTGCCTGGTAACAGGCAACTCTTATTTTCCTGGATTCGTGTACTCATATGTAGGATGAGAATATAATTTCATTCATTTTTTAATATCTTTTAGTATCTGTTCTTAGGCTTAGAAACCCAGAATTGCAGCTTTTCTTTTTGTACACTAGAACCAGTATTTTCTATATTGAAAAACTTTTCTTTGAAGTACAAATTTATAGTATCTAAGCTAGTTCTTCCTATTTGGGAACATTATGTAAAAATGAGCTACATATATTTTCCATATTAATTCCCTTTTTTCCTGAAAGTTCACTGATAACTGTTCTGCTCTGAGTCAAGAGTTTTTAGAAGGAAAAGTTTGTTACTATCTCATATAGGTCTTTATAGCTGGTGCCAGACTTGGACAAGACTACAGGAAAACAATGCCAGAGAATACCAGAATGTACAGTGCACGTTTATCTATACAGAGGAGAGTGGGAGAGGAGAGAGCACAGGGAATTCAGAAGGGATGGATGGATGAACAGTTCGCTGGAATTCAGAAAAAACCGATGACAACAACAGAAGATTTTCTTTAAGGACCTGATTACTATTTAATGAGAAAGTCTGAGAAAGGGAAAACTAGAATATGTAGAAATAGGACATAAAATAATAAAATGAGGGATGGAAAGAGAAGAAGAAAGTGCTGAAATAGGAAACGGTGATATATATCACTTACAGATCACAGAATTGTAGTTTATTTACTCTCATGCCTGTCTTTCCCTATATGTTATCTTGTAGCTTTCTGAGGACAAGTGTATCACTTTGTCCAGCTCCCTAAGTATTCCTAATAACAAAATGAACTGCTGGTGGTATTGTTTAAAAAAAATCAAGCAAAGGAAAAAAAATCCTTCTGTGTGTTTTCAGTTTTGTATACATTTAAAAATAAACTCTAGTAAGTGCATACCCTCCTTTTTTAATTTCTTCCATGCTTAATAAATTCTAGCAGTAAATGGAAACAAATGACAGCATTTATTAACTGGAATTTACCAGGTATCCTAAGCATTGGTTTTGATTTCATTCATTCTATTAGAGTTTATCTCCAGATGAGTTAAATGTTTTAGATATTCATGGTTTTTAATGAAATAGTCAGTCACTATACTATTATAAGCAAATTGATTGCCGTCCAGTTTTCTTTGCTGCTCATCACTCTTGTAGAATGATGCCTACTATGTTTTTCTTTCATGCCCTCAGATGAATTATGAAACTGTCTTTAGACAAATAAAACATACTTGTCCTCATCAAGAAAAATGTAAGTTTGGCTCTGTGATGAACATCTTGTGATCTGATGAGTGAGCTCAGAAAGTATGTCTGGGTTAACCAGCATGCACTAGTTTTAGTGATGCAGGATTCACTATGTATTGGTGCTGGCATCTTTATAATTAACTGTTGCAATCACAAGCCACAATTTTGGGGATTGCTTATAAAAATAGGTATAGCATTTACATGCCTGCAATTTTAATTTAAGAATAAAATGTGCTCCATGTAATTTAAAATTTGGCTGCTGAAAGCCATGCAGGCTCTTTATTAATTGAAATATGCAAAACATCTCAGTTCTCTGGAGATTATGGTCACTAAACCACTGGAGTTTTGTTTTCTATTAGAATTGCACTGACCAGTCATGAGGACATTTAATGTCTTTTATTATAAACTATAAATCTGTAGATTTGAAAGCAGAGTGTCTCTGTGTAACTGCTTGTAATTATTCCCCCAAGAGTTTAAATGAACTAGCTGTTCTTTTTAGATTATTTTAAGAGAAACCATATAGTCAGAGAAGAGTTGATAATTTAAAACGTTTTTTTCAAGGCCCACAGGACTTAAGCAAGTTGTAGCTGTTGTCTGGGTAAAAACTGCACTTCTAGCTTTTTCCATTTCTTTTTCTTGTCTTAAAGTTAGAATCTGAATTTTGTTTCTGAGATTTTATTTTAAATAACACTGTATTAGACAGCAATGATGTAAAATTTACATACTGTGTGGCAAGATGCTGGAGAACATTTTAAAACTGAATTAATATATCTCCTGGCATGGATTAAAGATTCTTCACTGTGTGAGTGAATGGTGGTGAATACTCTCTTATGGGTGATATGCTACCTGACCAATGTTCAATAAATAATACGTCTGACTTAATTTTTTTTTTAAACTGAGCACAGTGATACTTTGTGTTCATAGTACTTCAGAATACTTTCTTATTACATAGGTTCTCAGAAATTAATTTACTGAGGCTGCCAGTTTTTAACCAAAGCCTAGAAGGAAATGTGTCTGATGCCAGTAGGAAATTAAGTGAAAATATAACATTAATATCTATGCTATCCCATAAATATATTTGCAAGAATGGTATGCATCATTAAAATGCTTAATTCTAAAATGTGTATAAATTATTATTTTTAAGCAATTATATTTGAGGGAAGTATCACTATGAAGGCAACATTCAGCCTATTTTATCAGCCACCAAGAGAATTAAGGCAGCTTGTGATAGAAAGGAAAAATGATTATTGATCAGTTGGAGCTGAACATAAATTCTGTCAGCTAGCAGCGCCATGTTACTAGCAGTGCTGTTTGGCTAGACCTTTTAAATATTATTTCTCATCGTGGTGAAGTTTGAGTAGAAAATTGCAAAAGAAATACTCCTACTCAGGTTGTCAGATCTGATTTTAATTATTCTCATCTGTTGGCAGTGTTTGCATAGATTACAGAATTTAAAGTGAATCATCTTGTCACAGCTTCTCAGATATTTAGGTCTTCCACTTATTTGTCAAGAACCAAAGGAAGAGATTATAAAGGAGAGCCTAATCTGGTAAACATTTTTGTCTCTCTTTCATGTTGCAATTGATATGTCTTTTCTCTACTAAAATAGTACTAAAGGAGTAGAGAATTGAAGACAATAATCTCTCACTCTGTGTGTGTGTGTGTGTGTATATAATATGTAACAACATTGAACTACTAACTGATTTGAAATTTTGAAGAGAAGTATAAAGATCTAGAAATAAGTGACAAATGGGGCAAAATACCTATTTTAATATACAACAAATTTTCTAGACCAAGGAAATGTAGTAGATTCATTGATCTAGACTTTCTTAAGGCTTTTGTCTACACCTAACTACACCTAAAAAAGAATTAGAAAAGATTAGTGGACGAGAGGCATGCTTAAAATGTAAATTACTGGGCCAAAAGGCAGTGAGCCTAATGGGCTTCTTAAAGACCGTTCACATGACTCATGAGGCTTCAGTTTTTGTTGTTCTGATGGCAGTATAAAAAGTAGAAAGCTCTGATGAAATTTACTGATGGTGCAGCACTAGGAGACATATGCGGAAGACTGGGATATGTGGTACTCATGATAAAGGCAGATTTGATTTTAGGATGTGTTTATTTAAAAGTATTAATGACACTGGATAAGGCACTAGTACAATTGCTCTGGAGTACTGCATAATTTGTACTGTGGCTGTAATAAACTCAGGTGTCAGCAGATGCACAGAGGGTTGTGAGGTTGACTAAAGGAATGGTGTATCTAACAACACAGAGACTGCAAGAGTTGACTTGGTTAACATAATGAAGTTACTTAAACCGAAAGACCGTTTTGACTTTAAAAAATTGAATTGGCAATTAATGCATCTAGAATGGAAATTGTAATTCTTATAGTAGTCACAGGTGTGAAGTTCAAAGAAGAAAAATGTACCTGGGCCTTACAGTGGAGCTTGATCAGTTTATGAAAGGGGTTACATAGAGTGGTTCCCAGCAATAGAAGGGTGTTGCTTCTAGTTGTATATTCCAAGTTCCTGTGCTCCAGGGTTATTTAATTGCCCTTATAGTGCAAGATCTCACTCGATTTCAGCTTTATATCATTTCATGTAATTGAAATATTAGGTGCTGAGAATGCTATAAATGGAACATCTTTATGTGAAGCTCTCAAATCTTTGATACGTGATGGATGAATATCTGAAAGAGAATATCTGTATGTTAACAAAATCAACCAACAGCTGTGGAGGCATGTACTTCAGGCCCTTGAGGGTCCCCCACGCTAATGACTTGACTTGTTTTTCAATTCCACCTGGACCTAACTATCTAGCAAAATGATTTTTTCCCAACATGTAAAGCATATAAGTTGAAAATTAGCAAAAAAATGCAGGTTAAATACTGTTCAAAAATGGTATTTTCTTTTCACCTTGCTCATGTAGATTTATGTGTGTAGGATACACTTGGGAAACAGTCTAGCAGCCTTCTGCACTGTTTAGTGGTACCTGCTGTAGTCTAATGTGGCATCCAGATACATGTAGAAAGAAGAGCAAATGGAAGAAGCTGACTGGTTTACCTGGCTCACCTGTAAGACATATGTCTCATATTAATCAGTATCTTTTTCATAAATAAAGCTTGTTTCAAAATAATTGTGATGTTTATGGGTAACCTGAGATGTCAGACGTGTGAAATGATTTACAACCTGATTTAAAGAGCCTACTTTATGAAGGTTATGTGTAGCTGTAATCAACAAAGAGATATCCCAGCAGCAAAACTCCGGACTCTGGATTTAGGTACTGTAGTAGAGTGAAGACTCCAGCATTAGGCATCTTTGGTCTCAACATGGTTAATGATTTTGAAGTGAGGTGAGGAGGCAGGTGATTTTGAGGGCTGATACAAATTTCTCACCTGCTAAACAGGCATCCTGTAAGAAACAGTATGTTGAGTGATGAATCTAACTCCTCTCCTGCTTGTCAGGAACCTGAACATGAGATTTGAGGGCACATGGAACATTTTTATGTGCTTAGGACCCAGACTACTGGGTTTTCCTGAGAGTATTTCAGTTAACAAGGCTCTACTTTTACATGAGGGATAATACCCATATTTTGCAGGATGCCATGACAGTTATCTGTTAATTAGCAATTCCCTATTGCAGAGTGAAGAGATTTCAGCTGGGAGTGCATCTCCAGAAGAGTACTCTTTCACTGTGTGTCATAGAAAGCTGAGGAGTCTAAGAGGGTAGGGAAAGGGGAGATTTTTTAATAAGCATTCTGGGCCACAGTGCAGCCAAGGATGCAAGATTCATGGGGCCCATGGCAGGAAGACAAGAAAGGGGTTTAATCTGTAACCAGAAAATAAGACATTCATCTAGCACAGGCAGGTATGGATTTTCATCCCTGCTCTCAAGATGGTTTAGACATTTTACATCAGACTGTAACTGAATAAAAAATAGAAATAATCTACAGATTAGAAACTACAGCCTTGCCACTTTAGCTAAATTAACGACTAAGTCACGAAAGTTACAGTGTGCTCATGGGCATTAGGAATCCCCTCAGGGTGAGAAGGGATCATACCTAATCTTGCATCTGCAGCCTCATGGGGGAGTGGATGCCATCCTCAGGACTCATGAAAAAGGGGGATACCATTTTCCCCATGTCCTTTGCACGTAATGTCATGAAGACATTTCACATGCCTTTGTGTGAAGACTGGGGGACTTCTGTTCATAGCCAAGCAGGATGCTTTGTGGGCCAGACTTCAGGCATCTCAAGGCTAGGCTTGACTCGCTGTTACAATTAAATACGTGAATTCTGTATAGGTCACGTTTTAGGAACCAAAGTAGGAGATATGATTCTTGTCCATAATGAATAACAAAAGAAGCAATTGCAAGGTAAGTTGTTTAGCTTGTTTAAAATGAACAAAAGGACTACAAATATTTGGTGAGAGGAATCCCATGTTTTTGGTGGGATGTTTAGTATCTGAAAAACATATTTATATAATTAATTTTATTACTGCACGTCTACCTCCTATAAAAAGCTTGTCTTAAAATGAAGAGAGGGCTGTAAAGTAAAGTTGGCAGATATTTGAAGCCTGGATGTTTTAATCCCTATTTAATTGTTTGCATTTCACAGTTTGGAAAAAGTTCAATAATTGCTTCTGTTTTTAAGAAAAGTTCGGGGCTTTTTGCAATTTTACATCATACAAATAATCCTATTATTTCAGAGTTATGACTACTCATGTTCAATAAGAACTGCATATGAATTGCAGGTCCACAGTCTTTTTATGCTAGCAAACATACAGCTTGTTCTAAAAAGAGAGGAGGAAGCCATGTGTACTACTCTTTACAACAATACTCTGAGCTGCACTGTTGTCATACCAATGGTTCTTTAGTGCCTTTCTTTAGATCCTGTTTTTTAAAAATCAGAGAATCTGCTTAATATGCTACCTTATAATGTTGCCTTGGCAGTGACACATCATTATGTTTTGGGAATAATAATCAATTCTAAACTGCCCTGTTGATGGTTAACAGTGAAAGAGGAGCTGGGAGTGCCAGACAAAATGAACATTCACAGAGACAAACTGCATCTTTCAGAATGAATAATACTTCTATTATTTTAATGAAGAAAATATTTATAGGATGACATGTATAAAAATGCAACACTGTTTCCCAGTATTGCTGGTTTATTTTGAACAAAAGCACATAAACAATAATTCTGCATTGAAGTGTGACCACATTCTATTTGGTGATGTTTTCTTTGGAAATTTAACTGTCTTTTACTAGGAGAGGAGGGTAGACAGAAAATGGATTTTGTGCAATAAACAAATAAAAACAATCTGTTAGTAAATCTGTAAATATATTCCCTTTGTTTTAGAAAACAACAGCAATTTAAAATCCTCTCTCAGAGGGGTGGCCTAAAATTAAAGGAAAATGAAAGATTCATTGTGGTCAGGGAGCACTTAGTCAACTGGAATTCACACCCCTGCAGCATTCAGCCAATTAAAGTGGGATGGTAGGATTAATAATCAATAGTTGAAATACACTTTTACTCAACAAGTAGAAGAGCAAGAATGATTAATTAATGGTATTTCATTTCATCCCAAGGTGTGCAGAAACAAGAGGTGGTGTGTAAAAGGCTGGATGACAACTCCATTGTACAAAACAATTACTGTGACCCTGACAGTAAGCCTCCAGAAAACCAAAGAGCCTGCAACACTGAGCCTTGTCCACCTGAGTAAGTCATTAATCACTAAGATGGACATGTGTTTTGCTTAGATAGAAAAGTCTCTGTTATCTATAAAAAATCTTGTTGACCAAATGTGTATAAAACTCTGATCTAGTATTAGGGTCCTGTCTTACCAGACAGGATATTTGGGTTTGGTTTTTGGTGATGGTTTCTTGTTCCTCTGAAATCAGTTGTGGAAAATACATACTTTGACCTAGAGGAGGCCTGATTTGACTGAGGAACACTGGTGTTTAAACTACACAAAGCAGCTCAGACATTGTAAGTGAAAAGATACTAGCAAAGCAGTTTCTTGGGGTGTAAGTGGCAGATGTGGTGAATAGTGCTCAGAGTAGAACTGAGGACCATTCTTAAGGCAACAATGACAGAAGAATCTTGAGGTGAGACTAACTTTGCCCTAGATATTTATATTACATATGTTAAATGTTTGCCGTGTTAAGTATATTAAAATGTGGGTTGAAGTGTTCACATGAGAAATGGCAAACAGAAACTGCTTAGTAGGCCAAACCATTTACTGATAATAGTTTTGTCAAACAACTTTCTCTCTAGGATACTCAGTGCTGTACAGTAATGCTGTGTGCCTTTAGGATTAGGTCCCTACTTGGTTATGTCTATTTAGTTTTATTTTTAAAGATAGCTGTATGCTATATCTTGAAAAGATAATTAAAACCACAGCAGCTCATTTGTTTAAGAATGAAATTTGGCAAGGACCTACAACATGGCTTAATCTTACTACAAAAGATGTTTAGAAACAGTTGTGATATTTTGCACTAGAAAATAATTTCAGCATATGCACAACAGCTCCTTATGTTTTGAGACAAATAAAACTTGTGGAAAAACGGAAGAGATACAACAGTTTATTGATTCACAAGCTCTGGTTAGTTTAAGTTTGGTGATAATCTGTAGCAGTATTCTAATTGGGCATGAAAATCATTAATGCTGATTAAATGTAGATATTGCAAAATAAAGAAATACTGTGGTCTCCTGTAAATGCCTCTTAGAAACTGTAAAATTGTAGCATGAAGGACACTGGGAGGAATGAGACAAGTCTATAATGCATTAAAATCCCAACAGATCTTCATGAAGCCAGTTTCTTCCTAGGGTATCAGCTCCTTCCCTGGTGTGGTGACTGGTTGCAGGATGGCAGAGCAATGTCTTCTACACTTACTCCCCCTGTGTCATGTACCATACTCATTTGACATAAGCAGAAATGAAGCCATTACACTGCTCTCACCTTGGATGTGTTTGAATGTGAATGCGCTGTCTCACAAACAGGTCTAAAGTAGGTCTAAATCATTGTCCCCACAGTCTATATGTAAATATATGTTTACCCTGCAAGGATACGCACTTGGATTCTGTTTGGATAACACTGTTTAGCATGGCTATAAGTGCACTAACTAAACTCTCACACCATGTACCTGAGAGCAGAAGTTGGGAAGCAGTCATGTTTGGTCCGTTCCTTTTTACCAAACACATCCCTATCCCTTCCTTTGTGTGGCTTACCTATTAGCAAATTAGCACTTTAAAAAGTAGTGTTAACATAGTTATTCCAAACCGGTTAATTTTTGGGTTTTGCGCTGCCATTATTTAAAAAACAAAAACAAGAAAAAAACCCAACCCACAACGCGGGACACTTCTCGGTTTTCCATCCAGTACAGCAGGGACGTTGATGAACATGGTGAAACTTAAGTCATCGAGATTCAGAAAGTGGGCAGTGTGTATTAAGTAGCATCTGCTTGAATATGTCAGAGCAGTTCAGCCGACATCTGCCTCCATTCTGATGTTCCCCATAGGGTGAATACAAAATGCCAGACTCCTAAGGGAGGGTTCTTGATTCCTGATCCTTTAAGTAGTCTAGAAGGCGGCCGTTCAAATAACAGATAGTTACCCAAGGGAATTTGACCGTTTTGGCTGAAAGATTTATCACCCAATAAGACTTACTCTTTACAGAGAGTGGCCAAATATTTCCTTTTTTAATTAACACAATTCAGCTTTCCTTGTGGTGTATACCAAAAGTTATGAAAATGTTACTCATTCTAAGTGAATGCCAGTTACATTATAGTTGATGTCCCTAAGCAGCAGCAAAGACTGTGTTTGTTCACAATATTTTGTTTGTTATTACAATAAGTAACTCTTAAAGTTCCAGATTTCAAGAAATGATACAGGTAACTCTCATAGTTCTATGAATTATGAATAGTACTGTCGTGTCATACAGTATAAACGTAAAAGGTACCTGAGAATGCACTTGAGCAAGTCATAGTACCAACTAAAAATTAACACTTCAGCCTCTCCAAAGCTTTGAAGAGCTTCTAATTCTCCTTATTGTGGTAAAAGCATGAGTTTGGTGGCGAAGGATTGTAAATTAATTCTCTTTTGCTGGGAAATTAATGACAGAACATGGCATGTTTGTTTGCATCTATACATTGATCTAGGTTCATATTAGAATATATTACACATTCTGTAACACAAGACAGGATAGCGGCACATTTTTTTTGACAGGCTTCAGAAAATGACAAATCTTACGAGGCAGCTCCAAGCATACCTCCAGGAACATCCACAGTGACTGACATGCCTGGCATTTTTGGCATGTTGGCAACGTGCGATAGCGTACTAGACTTCACCTTCATCCTTTGCAAGGATGCTTCAGGCGAGTGTATCTAATCAACATATGAAATATTGAAGACCAAATGTGCTCGACAATGTGAAGAGGTATTTCCAGTGAATTGAGCTGCATTAACCATTCATCAGTAGGGGAAAAAAAAAACCATTACAGCTAGATTAACAGGTGCTTTAATCTCTGTGGCAACACAAAGTAATCTAAATATACTGTACAGTTCCTGACTTTTACCATGTGCACGCAAACACTCAGAAGTTCCCTCTAGCAGCTATCATGCAGTGCTTTAAATTTTTTAAAATATTTGTTGACGTCTTTTCTATGTGGTGAATTTCTATTTTACTAGTGTTAGCTTTACTTACTCTAGTAAATAAGAATATTTTGCATTTCAGTATAGCCTTTTATAAAAAAGTTTAGAAATGTTTCATAATCAAGTGAGAATTAGCTCTCAGAAATCCTGATTTTTGAGATCAAATTATTTTATTGTAATGATACTAGAGAGGCAGCCATCTTGGCTTTTAACTTGTGCTGTAACCTACAATGGTGGTTCCCAAACATTTCCAGTTGCAAACCACTTTCAGCGAAATAATTTCAGGCAAGTCCAGTACAAATCTACTTAAATAGCTGCATTTTTGTCAGTCTCAACACTCCTTTTTAACTACTATAGCCTAGGCTGGAAATTGCTGCTCTAGAAAAATACTGACTAGTATTATTATTGGAAGATATGATTGCAGTGAGGCATAAATTAAAATGTTCAGTGAAAAGACCCATAAGTTTCTACTTTATTTCACTGTGAATACATGTTTTGTTAATAATGATACAGGTTTAGTAATTTAAACTATTTGGATTCTGGGTTTGTGCAATTATCTACTGTGTTTCTGAAATGCATTAACTGAGTCTCCTAACTTTTTCTATCCAGATGGTTTATAGGAGATTGGTCAGAATGCAGTAAGACCTGTGATGGAGGAATGCGTTCACGAACAGTTCTCTGTATCAGAAAGATTGGACCTTCTGAGGAGGAGACACTGGACAGTACCAACTGTTTAACACACCGGCCTATTGAAAAAGAGCCCTGCAACAATCAGTCCTGTCCCCCACAGTGGGTTGCTTTGGACTGGTCAGAAGTAAGGAAATTTTGCTGTGTTAGCTCATTGGTAATAGTGGAGCCAAGAGCTCTGACCACTGAGTATTACTACATTTTCTATCATTGCTTGCTAAGTAAAGGATTAATAAGAAATTTAAAACCTCATAGGTTTAGTATGGAAGCAGTTTTTTCTTTTTTCTTTCCTTCTGTGTTGTCAGTTCTGTTGTTTTGTCAAAAAATTATGACCTATTTTTATTAATCATAGTAGAAAAATAGTAAAATACAAAGTAGAATAGTAAAGTAGTAAAAAAACCCCAATAATAAAAACTAAAATAGCCATTTGGTATGAGATAATTGTCTTAAAGAAAAAAGCAATTTCCATTTCCATTGTTTTTTGAACAGGCAAATAGCTGGATAGTAGAGATGATGGGTTTACAGTTTCAGAAGCCAGAATAAACTGCTTTTTTTTTTTTCTAAAGTAACCATGCTGATGTAAAGAGACACCTTTCTTAGCAACATGCCTCAAGAGGCAGACCTCAAAATTGGTATTCTGTTTATTAAAGAAAGAACATCTTTTGTTAAATATGATAATATGTGTTATAGTATAAGCCAAGCTTATATTATACCTTATACTGATTCAAGTATTAAATTTGAAGAATGTGAACCAGTGCAGCTGAAAGGAAAGGCAGATATATTTGAATGGCACTGCATCACATGCAAATCAGAGTGCAAAAATGTCTGTATACTTTTTCAGATCCTTCCTATCGTGGACTCCAATCTCACCCCACTTTTTATCTCAAAGTACCCTTTGGAGTACTTACAAGTTAGGATTTCTTGAGTTTCCATGTCCGTGTCCTTGCTGTCAAATGCAGCCGTATCATATAATTGCTTTCATAAATTGATTAAACTATACTTTAAAATTAGTTAATTCGGGGGTTTGTCCCACTGCTGCTTCGAAAACTATTCCTGAACTTCAATCTTTGAATTGCAAGAAGTGTTCTAATGTTCTAGTTCCATGCCAGTTTATACTTGTTTGCTTTTGTTATCTGAAACAGCCCTTCTTCCTTTCCAGCTATTATTCATCAGAAATGAATTAATCTTGATCACGTTCTGCTCTCATGTTTCAGTTTGAAGTCATCTTTTTGGGAATGGATGACTAGAGTTAAATGTATATATTATCCTAGAGGAGGTTTCACATGTGCCTCATTCTTTCGTTTCCTGCCTCTACTGAAAATACCCATAACCTACAGTGTATCAGTATACTCTAAATAAGCTTCTTCTGTTCCACAGCTATCACATATTGATTACATAAAGTCGTCTTACACTCTGTTAATATATCCAGATCTTTGTCCTCCTTTTTTTCATTTCTTGGGGTTTTTTGGGGGTTGTTTTTTGTTGTTGTTTGTTTGGTGTTTTGGTTTGGTTGTTGGTTTTTTTGGGGGGGAAATGCATGCTCTTGCATGTCATACCGCCAAAATTCACTCCATTTCAAATATTAATGTCTTCATGGTTGTCCAGTTCTTTCTGTAGAGCATAACTCTGCAGCATTAAGGTCAGTTAGTTACCTGGGCTACCTGCCAGTTTCAGTAATTTCAGAAACACTGAACAACTGAAACTACTTTTGTATGAACATCATTAAGTAGACTGGAAAGAAATATGAATCAGATCAGTCCTATGACTGAAGGTCTTTGCAAGTAGCATCTCTCAAATCCTAAACTTTACCCAGTTGTCATCCCCTTTTCAAATACTTTACTGAAGCCTGGGTAGGTTAGAACTGTTCTACTTCCTTTGTCTAAAAAAAGGAAAGCAGACTCATAGAATAAACTGGAATGATCTACCAGTGATTCATTGTATCCCATTTTCTGTGTACTTGCTTGCCTTTAAACAGTGTTTGATTCAAAGTAAATGATAAATCACTGGATACTATAACGAAGGCTGATGTGCCTGCAGTTGCACAGATCTCTTCTATGCACAGATACGTTTAGCTCCAAAAGTTGTTACAGTCTCCGGAAACTGGAAGCATAAGGAAGGAAGCCTCTAGCATCACTAGCATCACTGTGAGCACCCATAGAAGTAGTACAGAACAGCTCTTACCATAATTTGTTAATACAGGTAATATAGTTCACTAAGTCACAGAATGGTTGAGGTTGGAAGGGACCTCTGGAGGTCATCTTGTCCAACCCCCCCGCTCACCGAGAGCCAGTTACCCAGAACCATGTCTAGACAGCTTTTTAATATCTTCAAGGATGGAGACTCCATCAGCTATTAGTTAATAATAGTCTAAGCATTATGGTAGTACTTAAAAGTAGTAATATCTGCATGTTAAATTACAGTGCTGTGAGCTGCCGTGGAAGCTGTTGTTGTTCATCTTCATGCTGTCTGAATTTCACGCTTGTATAATTTTCATCTGTTCTTCTTAGCTGAAGAAACTAGTTCTGTAGACAATTTTTTTATAATTATTAGTATTATTATACATGTTATTTTTCTTTGAACAAAAGAAAAGTGTCAATTTGCTGTACTGTTCAACTGGTTTTGTTCTGTGAGAAATTATGAATGAAATGCCATTTTAGTGAGCTTTTATGTCAAAGAAAAATCTTCTAAAAGATAATGTGAACTTCCAAATTTTTTTGTTTTCATTAATTTATCAGACTGATGCTTTTGTTTATATTCTGAATCTCCTGTTATTTGTACCAGGTTTTGTTAATAATCCACTATCATAAAACAGATAAATCATTGCCAGACTATACTTTAACTATGTCTAGTTTTGTTCAGTTTAAGATAAAAGATATTTTTTGGAATCAGTTCTATAAAAAGTTGTCAGCTTTGTATCCCAAAACCTGTAGAAAAGCAGTTTCTTTCAGTAACTTTTCTCAGTGTAGATCAGGACGTCAAGAAACCTAGAAATGGCACAGTGAATCTTAAAAGTGTGCGTCGTTCTACATGGAGAACAATATTTTTTTATGCCAGTGTTAGCCGGCATTTCACACAAGAAGTAGGGCACCGAAATCAAGGCAGAAAAGGTATTAAATGGTCCTTGTCCCTACCTGAAAAGGTACAGTGTATTCCAGCCCTTTGAAAAGGAATCTGACCTAGACCGGAAAGGAAAGGAGCGAAGAAAGAATGTATGAGTGGGAGGGGGTGTTCAGCTGAAGACTCTATTGTGGCACTGATTGTAAGCTCTTTGCACCCATTGTCACCGTACTTTACTTCTGATTGGAATATCTAGACATCATTTCAGTACTAACAAATAATAGTATCCGTATGACAAGTTACAGAGCCATAGATGTATGTTGTCTGTATACTGCTGCCCGTTAGCTACCTCCTCGAGACATTGCTCACGAATATATCATTCTTAGAGCTATCAACATTGCCACCCTCATAAGAAGCTTGAACACTTTTTAAGGCCTCCATATCCAGCCTTTTATACAGCAGGAGCATGTTATAATTTTGAAAAAAATCATTCTAATCTAAAGATTTAAGTTCTGCTAATCTTCTGGTTGTGATGGTATTTAATTGGCATTGTAAAAAAGTGCCAGGTTCTTTCTGGTATGAATTTTGCCTGGTGTAGCTTGGCAAACTGTCTTGACTAATGATATCATTTTAATACCATGAAAGAAATAGCTTTTTTTTTCTGTTCAGGGATCCCAGAAATATAATGTATTAAAATCCCCATAGTAATATATACATATAAACATTTATGTATATGTATTTATATGATTTTCTGACAGAAGCATGAAAATGAAAACAAGAGTCAGCTCAAAAAGTGAAGAGTTGACTACTGCTTCCATTGAAACCAATGGCAAACTTTGCTACTTTTGTCTGGAATGCAGGTTCTAAACTTTTGTTTTGTTTTCATACTCAAAACAAGCAATACGTCATACAAATTAAACAATAATAGAACCCTTCTATATGCTAATGCACTTGTGGAGCATCAATATAGTTATACTTTTTTTTAGTCTTCTATGATAATTTACAGGAAATTCTGTATCTTTTTGGTCAGAGAAACAAAAACATTTTGTAAATATAGAGATTAAATAGAGTCCTTAGGAGAATGTAAAAGTGCTTTTATCAAATAGTAATTAAAGCTAACAGTGTCTTGCCCAGCAGAATGTAGTCATTCTTGGGTAACATCAGTTTTGCCATAAAATTTTTCAGGCTTTGCAATAGTTGAGCTTTGACTGAATTATTCTGCCCCCTGTAAATTCTTTTATATTTTTCCAGATAATAAAATAAACTGGCAAAAAATAATCTAAGGATTTCTTGAGAAGAGCCTTATCACATTTACCTTGCATTCATATTACCATTAGTCATGACTTCCACTGAGTGAGTCAAAAATTCTAGAAGTATTTAGCAATGGAAGATTCTTTTTCCTGTTTTTGTTTGTCTGGGTATTTTGTCTTGCAATGCGAGATATACATTTTTTGTTAAATTCTACTGATGCTTTTTATTTTTGGTAATTCAGAATTATTGTAGGCAATTTATTTCCTTACTTCATTTTCATTTCTGGGGACAGGGTGTAGTCCATCTTATTTAGTGGAATTTTAACTATGACTCCAAAAAAGTGGTTTTTTAAGGGACATTATTTTCTTCTGGTACCAGTAGCTGAAAGAAGATTTTTCTCAGATGGCAGCTTAGACGTAGATAAAAGAACCTGTCTTCAAGCAGGACTAGAAAGTGGATGCACCTAAACTCAAATTTTGACCCTCAAACTCTTGCTTATTTGCTAACACATTCTGGAGATTATGAAACAGCATAGGCACATTGGGTTTTGACATTTTTTACAAAGTCCTTACAACCTTGTCTGTTTGTTTTTGACAGAATGCTTGGTGACTGAGAAGAGATTGAGCGCAAGCGATTTTTAAGCACTCAGCTAGGAAGGGGCGCTTGCTTCTAGTTCCTGCTTAGAAGTCATGCACTTTACATGAAATATTTGTGGGAGAAAATACGCACAACATTCCATAGAATTTGGACTAGAACTGAGGAGTCTGGATCATAATGCTGAAGACCCCACATATTCGTTATCATTCTTTTTTGTTCTCTATTTAGCATTAATATTCTTTTTGCTGTTCAGCCAGAGAGATAGAGATATTTCTTCTCTTACTTCCCTCTTTCCCCTCGTTTTCTGGTAGGCAGGTACTTAGGGTACGCAAGATTTGGGGTTAAAGCCCCTTCAGTATGAGGACAATTGAACCTGGCTATTCTGTATCAGAATTCTGAACACTGAACTACTGCAGATAAGGAGGCAGTACCTTGATAGAAAAGGATAGAATAAAATAGGAAAGGAAAGGTTAAATTTTAAGGAAAATGATTATATACTCATTTTGCAGTTCTGGATAATAAACTCCTGTCCATTGTGAATTGACTAGTTTAGGTGGCTCTCACCGAGAGGTTTTCTTAAAGATCTTGTTTTGAGGTATATATATCTGTACACCTTTGCATATGTATAGGGAATATCAATACCTTACGTAGTACTGTGGAATGTTTTAAAATTTCTTTAAGTTAGGCAGTTAAGCTTCAGGATTAGGCATACAACAGTAAAGTTTGGATCACTCAAGTAATTTTTTTTTAAAATGAATCTTAGGGCTTTTTCTTTTTTCCCCAGTTACATACTGACCTGTTCTGGATGTGCGGAAGGCCTTTGGTGTGTGACCTCTTGAATATTGCCTCAGTTCTTCATAGTATTATTTCCCAGATAATGTTTTGTCTCTACAGCTGCTCTCATATGAAAGGCAGTTCCAGTCTTGACAGGTTTAGCATAATCTGTATGTAAGGTCTATGCTCTCAGAAACTCATTCTGGTCCAAATACTGCAGATATGCTTATGGGATAAAGATTAACATGCCAATAGTTCTAAAACTGTGCTTGCAAAATCTCCTGGTCATATGTTAAAGAGAGACTGATTTGGGAAGGTCTTGAGTTTTAATTTTGTTAGCACTTGGTTCTTCTCCATTCTGCAGTTGTGCTAATGTAAATGACAGTTAATAGTCAGTAGCAAAAAGGAAGAAGAAGGGAGGGGGAACCAATATGAAGAAAGAGGAAGAAAAGCAGAGGTCATCAGACCTGCATCTTTTCAAATTACTGTTTTATTATCTGCTTGCTGTTAGAACAAGCAGAGGACTGATAAAAGGAGGAAAAACAAGAACTGCGTGAAAACAGAATTAAAATTTAAATAGAAAATGCAAAAGCATGCATTGTAGGAGAGGGTACAGTATTTCTATCTGAATAGTCTCGTTTCTGTGGAGTCCAGTAAAGCATTTATCTTCTCATATGTTTATTGAAGAAAAATGCGTTCATTGTAGCTCAGTAGTCAGTAAGTGAGGTGGAGAAAGACTGTACTAAGGTCATATTAAGAACAGATAGTTCTACTTTTAATTTCTGAAATGCGCACTCAAGTTTCTTTCATCATAGTGCTACTTGTGGCAGACCTTTCTACTTTGCAGCAAAGTGCTTTTCTTAATCACTTAAAGGCTCTTGTATATACAAGTAAATAGTAACACTGTAGCCTAAATAGAAATAGCAAAGGAAATCTACTTTTATCAAATTAAAACTTACAAAAACTTGTACTTAATAAAGCAATCATCAGTCAGCTTGTTTGTGTTTCTAAACATTTTAAAATTATCATTATCACCTTGGGAAAATTCTGATTATAGTTTAATTATAAGACCATAAATATGTTCTTCTGTTTTCCATAACATTTCTGACACTTTTATTGACTTTTTACTGAGATTTTCATTGTTTATTTATATCAACATTTTTTCAGTGCACACCAAAGTGTGGCCCAGGATTCAAACACCGAATTGTTCTGTGCAAAAGCAGCGATCTTTTAAAAACTTTTCCAGCTGCGCAATGTCAAGAGGAAAGCAAGCCACCAGTCCGCATCCGCTGTAGTTTAGGCCGATGTCCTCCTCCTCGCTGGGTTACTGGAGACTGGGGACAGGTAAGATAGTTCATATAGGTAGTTATTGCTGTTAGCCTCCTACATATTAGCACCTTCTAAGGATAAGATGTTGCTGGAAATGAATAAGTGATGGTTCCCATGACTGAAAGAAAAGCTGCTCCCCTGTGTGTCTCAAATTGAAATATGATTCTGAATGATAGTTGTCTGCTGAACTATAAAGGATTTGCTGACAGCAATCTAGTTTCTACTGGATGAGTTTCTGTATGCATTTTTAAAAAAACTAAATAGTCCTTAGTACAGTTTTTTTGTAAGGGGATTTTGGGTTACAGCAATGTTGCAAGGTTTAGTATTTTTATAACACATTTAACTTCCTTGAGAAACATGACGGAAATACAAAGCCAATGCCTATTTTAGTGAGAGAGAGAGAGAGAGAGAGAGATCTCTGCCAGAAAACCTTTCTATATAATTCTATTGTTCTATATAATTTTACATAAAATACTCTGAATTACCATACAGGGAACTAAATTGTTACAGGACAGGCTGAATAGTGCTGCCATTATGCAGTGTTTCTAAATATGATATACTGAGTTTCCCTCTCTCTTCATGTTTTTGCGTCTCAATTATGATCAATGGCCTATTTTTAAAATAACAAATGGATGTTTCAGTTTCTGAGTTTGCTGAGTAATTTGCCACTAATGAAAATAAAATGCTTTAGCTGAACTAACCAGGGGACAATCACTTGTGGTATTACAGTCTAATCAGCTTTTCTTTTATGGTAATTGTTCAGATGTGCATTTATCTTAAATTGATATTGTACTAAAACCACTGTTTAGTTATAGAAATTAAAAAATGTTTTGAAACAGCGAAGTTTTTTTCTTTGAAAGATAGTTTCCTTTTTCCTTAAAAAAAGTCCTCTAGCAGATTTGAATTCTTGTTCTCCTTGGTTTTTTTTCCTTTATTCTAAAGTGATTGTTTCTCTCTTGAAAACATGCACTTAAACTCAAACATGATATATGAAACAGTGTAAATTATATTCTTATACCTCAAATCTGAACTGCTTGGGGAGCCAACATTGCATTGTGTTTTATTTTCTTTGAAAGACAAGTGCTCACATGTACTGTCAAAAAAGAAAAATTCTAAACTATTTTATGAAAATTATTTTCTGTGTTAAACAAATCCCTTCAGATGCCTCTCTTCTTTAAAATTTGTGCATGTGTACTGTTGCTGATTGCTTTCCTGTTGTCTTGTTTTATATTTAAAAATGGGATACAAGTTGTTTTACTTTTTTATTTTTCTTATTTTTAGTGTTCTGCACAGTGTGGTCTTGGGCAACAGATGAGAACAGTACAGTGCCTCTCATACACCGGACAAGCATCCAGCGAGTGTCCAGAAACACTTAGACCTCCATCAATGCAGCAGTGTGAAAGTAAATGTGACAGTACTCCCATTTCCAACACAGAAGGTAAGTTTGCCATCATAAAAGAATTTATTTTGGAAAGAGTAAAGTGATGTGGTCAGTATTCCTTCATTAATTAATTAGTAAAAGTCTACATGACATAATCTCTCAGACAGTGAATGAATTGTAAACAATTGTTTTCTAGTTAGTCATTGTAGTTCAAAGGTGAAGTCAATAAAAACCTAAATACAGGTTCTTTGTTAAAAAAAACACCCTTAAAATATGTAGGCTAAGTCATGGACAAAATACCATTGTTCTGTGTCATTAATTTTCCGGTCTCTTTATTGGTTCAATGGAAATGTCCATAATAGCAGGGGGAGCATGATATACTTCTCATCCACTGACCTTCTGTCTGCTACATCAGTGGTTAACATAACAATGTAGTGGCTAAAATAGTTAATTACATGTTCATTGAAAGACTGGAACCACAGATTTAGTGCTACACAGTGCTACAAGCCTGTTCTTATACTTTGACTTACTTGTCAGCTTCTTCTAATTAACTTTTAATTTCTTGTATTTATAATGCCTGTTTGAAATAATTACAGTATTTTTTACATGATACAGTCTAATCAGACTATTAACTAGCTTCATCATAACATATTTTTGCTAGAGGATATATTAGATAATGATGTCAAAATAAGCTTATCAATATTTATGAAAGGCTTCAGATCTGAAGTCATAAATTGTCCAAGCCAACCTATTAGGAAATGCTGTCTTCAAAGTAGAATTGGAGTGCTAGGAGGGGAAAAAAAAGTTTCCTCATTGATTGTAAAAATTTAGAATAGTTGCTCACCAGATGAGTATATTTCATTTTGTGTGGATGGGGAAAAGGAATAAAAAATTATCAAAACACACATGCCCCAAAATTAAGAAAGATTGCACAGCAATAATAATTCTTTTAAAACAGTTATTCCCTAAATTTTGAGTACTTGACCGCAATGTCACTAACACTGCTCCTTCTAACTTAACTAGTCCTTGTGCAGTATATAATGGAGTATCTTTTGCACAGGTTCTCCAACTACATTGGAGTTTAATATCCTGTTTATATGGAACAAATACTCTGATTTTAAATTCTTTAAAAAAGGCAAATTTATGCTACAGTCTACCCTGATTTGGTGTTCATTCAATACCTACTGTATCCATTCAGGTTCATGCCATAGATTCAAAGTTGTCGTAAAAGTCTGTCAGATGGAGATGTCTGTGATGAAATGCAAGCATACTAAAATCTTCCTAGAAATACACTGATGATTCAGTGTATGAGCACCGTAATTTACTGCTTGGAAGTTTTAATTTTAAATAGGGACTTATCATCCCATGTTGTCATTTGAAAAACATCTTCATGATAGAATTTTCCTTGGTTGTTTTAATTCCCATTTTTATGTGTAGTGCTTTCAACTAATCTTCAGGTGATGATTATAAAACTAGGAAACTTTCTGCCCTTTAAAGCTCAAAGGCTAAATGAAATTTTATTTCCAAACACAGATGTTGACTTTTTCCAAAGTAAGGAAGGTAATAAAGTACTTCTAAGTGGACATGATTTAGTCCCAGTCTCCTCTTAATTTCAGGAAGACAAGGTCATATTGTTATTTATAGTCATTACATTAGTAATTCTTCAATATTATCAGGAAAATATGCTAATCTCCTATAGATGAATACAGTCAGGGGTTTTCTGTGTGTGATCTATGTACACTGGGTGGCTGTGAACTTTACAGTGGAACTGTGCAGGGTAACTATGAAAAGTAAGCCTGCTGGTAATAGTGTTTTTCAGGGACCTACAGCTTCACTGGAAAATTTTTGGGATCCACAAATAGAAAATGTTGAAAATCACTTACACAGTATTCCAGATGGACTTCAGCTCTTTGGCCTGCACTCTGAGTGGGCCAGGCGTGAGCCAGCTCCTTACTGACAGCCATGCGGCCTCATTAGCGCAGTTAGGAAGAATTGAGGGGAAAAAGATACAGCACAATCTCTTCCAGTAGATACAATTCCCAACACGTTGCCACTTACCATCCAATTTTTCTTATGTCGCACACTGAAGGTATTTACTGGAAACCACTGATTATTTGTAAGTGATGACTTGGCTCAAATGGCTCAAAAGTAAATGTAATCTCAGAATTCATTTAACAATTTAAAATGCCTACATCCTCTCAGAAGAACCTTCCTGCAATCCATGAAACACTAAGGGCTCTCTATCCCCAAATTAGCCAACAATTTTGTCTTCAAGGTATTTTTTCAGTACTTTTGCAAGTATTTCTTAAATATATATTCTAATTTATGCACATTTGAGAGCTGCTAATAAATACTGAATATAAGAAGCACAAACTGAGGATTTGCAGAATAACGTGCATATATTGCACATTTTCTGCCTTTAAAAAAATCCTCTTAGACACAAAAGGAGCTGACATCTCTTGTGTTAGTAACGTGTTACCCCTTAAACAGAGAGGTGTATCTTTTTCAGCATACAGGAGATGCTGGAAAGCTTGTAAGATTTCGAGAGCTAACTAATCCTAAAGAGCACAACCATTTTTTGAAAGATAATACTTTCAAAGAAAGAATTGAGTTCTGGTATTTCCTTGTGAATGTATTTGTGAGAGGGGCGTACTGTGCCTGTACACTCGCTTCTGTCTCTCTCCAGGTGCAGTGGGATGTGAACTGTGTATCAGTATTTGGGTTTCAGGGAAGGAGTCAGGTCTCTCAGAGGGAGGGTTCTGCCCCTTGGGCGTGCATGTGCGTAGCAGAGCATACATGCTTGCACACAGAGACGTTGTCCACATGCCACCTAGTAGCACTGCCTCGTGCTTTGGGCCCCACTGTGGTGCAAAAGCAACTTCAGCCACAGGTCGTTGGTTTGCAGCAGGGTCAGACTAGCTGAGGGGATTCCCTTCCTATTTCAAATCCTAGCAAACCTCTTTGATTCCCTTCACTTGCCAAACTCTGGTGCTCGCAGCCTATGGAAACCATTCAACAATTTCTGGACAATTTAATTCTGCTAACCCAAGATAAGAACATACATGTTTTTGAGGAAGCTTGAGCCACTCTCCAGTATGATCATCATGTTGGTAAAGTTTGGAAGCACTTTCTTGGGGAAAGTACGGGTTGTTTACATAAAATAAGACTCAAAATTTTGGGGATACAGAAATAGTTAAAGTAAGTTACAATATATTTTGTCAGATTTTACATCTGCTTTAGCTCTTTGTTTTCTGTAAACTCTTCATTGGTGATTTAGAATATTGTAGATGGGGTTTAGATGGGCTGCCACTGATGAGGGTAACATTGCATTTCCTGCTGGAAGTGAATTACAGTCAGCATGTACCACACGATTTGAAATGTATTCAGAATTTTTTTATTCTCTTAAGTATAGGTATCTGTCTGCTGAATCTAGACTGCTAAAGGACATTTGAAACTTTACCTGAAAAACTATCTATTTTAATGTCATTTCAGTTTTCCTTGTATTTTGTGTGGTATGTCTTTGCAGTCTCTTTAGCTGAAGACACAGTGACATTCTGTGATTTTATTACCGTAACGTGATACTTAATATCATAATATTGTCTGATCTTGCCACAAAGTTCAGGAAGGGAGAGTTTAATGCATGTAGCTTACTGAAACTTATTAACAGTAGTTACTAGGAACAAAAAGGGCTCTGCTAAACCTCTTCCATTCAACCACAGTCCTGTGAAGAATAGGCTACTTCATCAGCCACCATATCTATTTCAAAACTGATTTTTAAAACAGAAGTTGTGGGCAATTTCCAGAATATTGTCTCACTGCTGTCCAAATGGCATTGCCTGAACAGGGTCCCATTTTAGTCAAGAGGAGGAATAACTTAAAGAAACACGAAATAGGATAATTTCAAATCCTACGTTTAGCAAAAATGCAGTTAGTGGCTTTACCTATATTTAACTAAATACAATGTGTATGAGGGTTATTTTTGAGATTGAGTGAACTTTTTACATCTCGTCAAGATCAAGTGAACCTTTTTATTCCTCACTTCATTTATAATTCGCCCTCTGTCTCTCCTATATTCCCAGTTTTCACAGACACAAGGACCTGAAATATTTCTGGAAGATACTTGGCCTCTTTTGGGAACAGTTTTTGAAACTCGGTGAAACACAGTGACCATGTGCAGTTGCTTAAGAGAGAAATATGTCTGCTTCAACCAACTGCTCCCAATGTCTTTTCTCCTGGCATCCAACTCTGTTTCCAAATTGCGAATTAAAAAATTAGAAAAGTAGTACATAAAACATTGGTTAGGTGGAGTAAAAAAAATTACAATGAAAGCACTATATCTGTGTTAATGAAGTGAAAGTTTAAATCATTTCATGACCTCTGCTTATCTAGCTAAAAGCATGCATATTGCCATTATCAGAAATACCATTCAGTAAAGACCCTGAAGTTCAGCCTCACTAATGCTTTCCTAGACTCAAATACTAAAAATTCTCATCTGCACTTAACTTGCTACTACAGTGTGCTTGCAGCCTGAACGCACTGTCCATAGCTACCTGTTCCAGAGCAAAAATAATGTACTAGGAGATTGTATGTAGAAGGAAGACAAATAGGAGTAGCTGAATGATTGTACATGCTGATTGTGTTTGTTTCACTATTACTTCTTTCTTTTCTTACTGGCTTGGTGTGTCTGTTGTCTCTTTCATATTTGGCTTACAGACATCTCGGAGTCAAGGACTGTTGTTCTGTCATGCCTTGGAGCAACAGCATCCTGGGCTCCAGTCTTCACTTCTAGATGTCAAATCAATACAAAATACGATAATGGTCAAAGTACTGCTAGTTCATCTCCTTTTTATTCACATTTTCTTTAATGTTGTAATTTGAGAAAGATTGTAGGAGGAAGCCAGTATCAAATGCAACCTTAAAAGAGTAAAAACTTAGAGCATTCTTTTGAGATAAATAATTTTATGAGAAATGAATCTAATTTCATTCTTCCCATCACTTAATTTTTGTAATTCAAACTTGTGGGGTTTACTTTTTCTCTGTATACATCTCTTCCATCTTCCTACATGTGAAGCAAAGCTCCTTGCCAAAGTCCTATTTTAATATCAGTCTGGATGGAACTGTGCAAATGCTTTTAACTAAAAATCCCCTATCAGGCATCTATCACAATATTCACTCCAGTGCAGAGGAAATCTGCAGCAGCAACATCTGAGCTGTAGAACCTGAGTGTACCCCTGAGCTCTCAGATACAGCTCTGTCTCCAGCTATATCAGAATAAGAACTGGGCATGGAACAAACTATTCCATTCCCTATTCCCACCTTCTTTCTACAGAAAAGAAACTGAGCCAGAGGAGAACCACAGCATATTCTAGCAGTGCTCCTGTAACGTACCCCCACAAGTCACTTTAGATACAACCTGTGTGGGATGGAAAAGAAGAAATCCTTCCCCGGCGTGGCTGAGCTGTTGTTCTCCCTTCCTGGGAGAGTTACCTGCCAGTATGACAAGGGCTGCTGGGGCAGTAAGCCCAGCATGTAGGGAAAACACAACTATGAAAAAAGGCTCTTACATGTCTATTACAGGCATAAAAATGGCTTTTCCTCCTGCATAAAAGAAATTGTGGATGTGTGGAACCAAGCCTAAAGTATAATCCACCATTCAGTCCAGTCACTGAACTCACACTGTTGGTGCCTTTATTCATAACATTTGTCATTTTCTCCACCCCCATTAGCTGCAATGCACATTCTATTTCAGGGATTCTTACAAATGCAGAGGCATGGTACCAAATAGTGCAAATCATCTTAGATTTTGGATAAACTCTCATGGATGGATAAAATAAGTCCTGAGAAAGAAGCTATAGAAGTATTGTTAGAAAAATGACTCACATTTCCTAGCTGTCTAAAGTGATCATTTATCCCAATAAATGATAATTCTTCCAAGACAAAGTGGGCACACTCCTAAATATCTGGGAGAGAAGCCCTGCAAACATTTTTATGGCTTTTTAAAATATATTGTGTGCACTAGGCTGGACTAGAAAGAGTAGTTACAAAGAAGGCAAGGTGGATGGATAGAGAAGCAGCATGTTAAATGTCAAATTTTCTTTGTACTTCAATTTTTATTTCTGATTTTTTCTCTTTAATGTTCTTAATTATTAGAGTGCAAAGATGTGAACAAAGTGGCATATTGCCCACTGGTGCTGAAGTTCAAGTTCTGCAGTCGAGCATACTTCAGACAGATGTGCTGCAAGACCTGCCAAGGACACTGACCCACAGAGAGCACAAGCATGTGCCTTGTTATTATCATTGTGGAAGAGTGTCCATCAAAGAGAGCCACACAGCGGAACGAGACTGACGTCCTTGCAACTGCATTACCCTGTGGAAAACGTAACCACTGGTCAGCCCCAGCTGACAGGATTTCAATATTATTTTAACTTCTGTGAAGTGGGATTTATTAATCCAAAGTGCTGGACACAGTATAAGGAGGGCATGCAAAATTGGAAAGATCCACACAACATGTATAGAATAGCTTACTGTGGAACATTTGTGTTCTTTTGACTAAATCCAATAGTCTGTTTACCTCCTTGGACCATTAAAATAATTTTTATTATGGACTTAGCAATGACACTGAATCCATTTGTATTTAAAACTGTTTAAAATGTAGCTGTTATGACTTGGTCTACTATGGAAGTAAAGAAGAATCAAAAAATGTTAAGTCATAGCTTAAAAATGTTAAGTATTTTATCTCACGACACAGCACCACAATTTAAATTATAAAATGAGCTTGGAAATGTTATTTAAGGAGCAGAAATTTAAAAAAAAAAAGTATTTTTCCTTCATTCCACCTAATTCCCTTTGGAGTAATCCATATTTCCTGAACACTGCTGTGAGCCATACATAAAGCTATACTAAATAGAAGAACCATGAGGGACTTAGTTTTAAGAGGTGCAACAGTTATTGCAGTGGTGCATGAAATACAAGTGTGCTATGAAATGAAATGAAATCTGTGTTGCAGGTTTATAGCCATCTTACCATTGTACAAGTGAAGCTGAGATTTCCACTGAAAGGGAACATATTTCAATATCATGGAGGAGGCAGACTCCAACAGTGGTGGAGACCGTATTGCCAGCTCCTTCACTACTACTATACAGGTTGCTTAGAACTTACACTTTGACTCCAGCTCACTTTTGTTTACAACACCAGCCACAAAGAAAAAACGACTTTGTGGGCATCTAGATCTGGTTTACATGTTACTTTTGATTCTCCAAAACTAAGGAAAAGATAAGCCTACTGTGTAATAGCAACAATCCTTTGCAAAGCTGAAAGTTAAAATGGATTCCAGATGTTCCCTTCTTTGATACCATAGCAGAAGGGCATTTGTTTATGAGAAAGAATATGTGAATGTGCAGTTCAGGAGACCACATCTGAGTGGGCAAGGATTACAACCAAAGAATAAATACCTCGTGAAGGTATCTAGGTTCTGTTCAAATGAAAAGTCAGAAGTGTGCTTGAGCCAAGAGGCCTGTTGGACTATCAAGAGTAAGGCACACTGGAAAAGGGGTGGCTAGAATGAAGTCTGACCACCCTCACCTAAATGGCCAGGTACATATTTAAAGCTGGAGCATATTTAAAGCTAGGGGCAGCTTTTAGCATGAGACTTGAACAAACTCATGCCTCTGAATTAGTGGCTAGATGCCTTAACTATTCTGCTGCCATATTCCACTTATTTCATATTACCGTATTTTTAATATTCATCAAATACTTCGCATTTTTAAATGTGAAACCAAACTATTTAGGCAAGTCACATTCAAGAATCTACCATAAAAAAGTTAATTGTCGTGCCCCTCGTCCCCTTCACTTTCCAGTAACAGACTCAACAAGGAGATAAGGAAAATAGGTACTTGTTTATATTAATATATTGTACTTGAACACTTGCATTTTGCAGCAAGTACTTGGTGAATGTGCTTTTGTGTCCAACTATGCCTCCTTTGTTGTAGTGCAATTAAAATTATGTGAACAATAACGTGTTACAAATTCTAACTCAAATAGCACTTTTTTTAAAAAGTACTCTTTTCAGTGAAAAATAATTTCAAAATATGAGATTGAAGTGTACCGGTGTATTTTACCAAGAACAAGCCAAATGTATTGCACACTATTTACTAATGTGAATTAAGATGGAACAATAGATATTGTTAACAGGACTCGTACTATGAAATCCCCCCAACTTATTGACAATCTATCTGTGGGGTTTTGTGTAGCCCACGTATTCATGACCATCAAATTCCTGTCATCTGCTACCTCTTGCCAGTATTTCCACTTCCATACACCTGTCACCAGTGGAATTCATTTTCAGTTGGCTTGCATGTATTCACATATGCTTATCTGCTGCTCTCATCACCATGTAAACAACTCCTGTCAAAGCTGACACCAGTAGATAAAAAACACCCAGTCTTTGGGAGTTGCACATAGGGATTAAGGGCAGTATGTAGTCCTTCTCTGTTAAGTGAGTCGAATTTCTAGATCCTTTTGACAAAACACCTTGGTGCTAGCATGCCCTGGCTAGGTCAAAAATACGATGAAAGGGAAAGGGGTTGCTATGGCATTCCCTAAGCAAGAGGCCTCTTTGTATCAGGGTCCAGTTTTCTCCAGGGCATGATTTTGTTTATCAGCTAATGTGTCTTTTCAGCTAACAAGAAAAGGGTTTTCTATGTATTCAAAAGAAACACCCTTTTTTTTTTCTTTTTACCTCACTTAGGACATTAAAATTGTAAGGAGTGTTTCCAAAGACACATTTTGCTCTCTTACTGGTGCTAGAACGCTAGGGAGTCCACTGTTTACTCTGCAATATAACAGCACTGAGGTTGGAATTTAAAGAACTCCCTGGATCAACGTTGAATTGTATTGTTAAAGGGAACAAAACACAGAATGTATGTGGATTTACAAACTACGCAACGCTTCAGACTAAGATTGAAAAATGAAACATAATTCAAAGAAAAATGGTTGGTTTCCACAGCACAGTTCATTGCTGCTGCTACACTGTAGCCATCTATGTAATCTAAGCTAAATAGTGTTATATTCCTAAATAGTGACAAAAGGACTATTTGTATAGGCTATAAATATGACAGGCCTAGAATCAAATAGTAGAATATGAAATGCAGAAATCAATCTGGTGCCAGTACTTCCACTGAGCAATACTATCAGCTGAAGAAGATGAAAACAGAAAGAAAAATCTAGAGATTAACCCCTCAAGGTGTATACACCCAAAAATAGTCCATTTCGTTAGGAACTTTGTAATGGAGTGAATGTCACATAGATATCCTTAATAATACAGACTGAAATTACCTTTGTATTATTGTGATTAGTTGCTTATTATTTTATACTCAGTATTAATGTGGTACACTGTTACTTTATTATTATTTTTGCTTTTGTAAATTATATTCTAATTTATTGTCATGTTTCTTAACACTTGTTCTACATGCATTCTCCTGCTTGTAATGAAAACAAAAATATTGTAACACTTGATGCAGTGAAATTTCACACCAGGCACAGATTTGTTTTTAACATAGATAATTTAGTAAAATAAAACTGCAGCTTTTAAGAATGATACCTATGGTACAGTTGTCTATTCCCTGACTTACAGTTACTAGAATTCTGTATGCTTAACGTTTGCTTCGTCAGATGCATCAAGATATATATAAGATGTTTTCTTTCAAGTAACATCTATATGTTATGCTAGAATCCTGTCCTTGGCAGCAGCGATGTTTGTCATATATAAGCAAAACAATAAGGAAAAGGAAAAGTCAAGAACATGGTCATGTACATTATTAGATAGTATTTTAGCCTAAGCAATAATGTAGATCAAGAATGAAATTAATGGCAGCAAAAATATCCTGTACGTCTTGGAATTATTTCATTAACAGCCAGTCAATAATAACAATAACAATAAAATGTCCTTCTTGCATTGAGCTTTTAAGGTTTTATCTGAAGTTTATCTGAAGCCATGATGTTTTTAAATATAAAGAAGAAAGTCATTTCAGAAGACTTGGTGCTTAGGTCACTGTTGCTGAGAGATGCTTCTTTTGTTACCTGGTACAGTAAAAATATCTTGTATGGAAATCTCTGATCAAGTCCTATGAAATATTTCTTGTTTCTCAGTTAAAATCTAGTTTTTGGTTTAATGGGAGTAATCACTCTACGATTGTGAGTAAGATGTTAAAGAAAGTACAGAGAACCTTCAATATTTTGATAAGGCATTTACTAATTTTGGTTATTCTTTTTTATTCTATTTACAAATGAGGATTCAAAGAACAATTACCTATTTTAAAGGTATGGGTATTTCTACCTGTGCTCTATCACAGAGTTTTATTGCCTTACAGATTCAAAGTTAAAGATGGAGTAGTTTTAGTAAATAACAGAGTCTAGTAACAGTTTTCTGTGTCATTCCAAAACTCTGTTGACCTTCCTCCCATACATTCACTCTACAAGTTATTACCTGATATGTTTCCTACTATTGTTCAGTTCTGAGTATTAGTCTTCCCCCTCTGGAGCATTTGTGTTGTGGATTGTAATGACAAACTAGGTACA